>NC_091128.1:108766821-109366821 GCF_040183065.1 Periplaneta americana
CCTTGTTCTCCTTGTGTCTCCCCTGTTCTCCTTGTGTCTCCTCTGTTCTTGTGTCTACCTTGTTCTCTTTATGCTCCCTCGTTCTCCTTGTGTTCCCCTTGTTCTCCTTGTGTCCCCCTTCTCTTTGTGTTCCTCCAATTTTCCTTAATTCCCCTTGTGGTCCCCCTGTTTTCTTTCTGTTTCCCTTGTTCTCCTTGTCTTCCTGTTACCCTTGTACAACTGCTACTAATATAACTACAGTACTACCATCACTTTCAATAATTCTACGTCTTCTTTCCTTGTATTCCTTTAATTAATTTTTTGGATTCAAATTCGTTTGGACTTCACGATTTTTTACGTGGTTTCGGAGTTTATCTTATCCTTTCGATACGAAACTTCCATTTATATTTTCTTTCAAGCGATGAATCAAGAATAGAATATTATTTTGCTCTTGTATGATATTACTATTACTTGTGAAACGCGGAGCTCTTTTTACTTCCTTCCAAAATTCTCTCTTCCTCTTTTTATTATCTGTTTTCAACTTGTGACTGGGCATATTTTATGATGCCTCTACTGTATAGAAGCTACTTAATATTTTGATTGACAATGCGGGTTACCTTTCATTGGGTGATGGTAATGAGAGGATAATGGAAAAATCAGTGGAATGAAAAGGATGACGGAATTATCCCTAGCGAATCTCCCCAACATCGTTTTTGTAAATCATAAACTCCAATTAGACTCGTCAGAATTTGTACCCGTCTAGGAAGCAGACTCTATAACTCGGCAGTGGCCAACTCTGACCAGAATAGAGGAAGTTCGATATAGCCACACCACCACAGTGACGTCATTATGCACACTTCTCCTGTGTCAACGTCATCATCAGTCATGAATAATCACGAAATTACATTCCTCTTGTTACGTGCTGAAATTAGCATTGATATAATAACAAACCAATTCTGTTTATATTATTTCTTTTATAACATAATCATATTAAGATAATGACTTATAATTTTATTTTAGTAAGAAATATACAGTGTGTCCATGAAGTCTGGAATCATAGGACAATACACATTAATATTAACATTAAAGAATGTGTTCCACATGTCTGCCACTATTTTCAACACACGTCCTCATAAGTATCGCACAATTTCTTTGAATTGTCTTCAGCATATGTGAGTTAAGAGCAGCACATGCAGCAATAATTCTTTGACGAAGATTTTCACATCCAGAATTTTTCTGCATACACCTCAGCTTTCACAATCCCCAAATGGCAAATCCATAGGGTTTAGGTCTGGTGACCTTGGTGCCCATTCCACAGGGCCCCTTCTCCCAATCCAGTGTCCGGGAAACATTTCATCCAGTCAGTGCCGAACGAAACCTGCATAATGAGGAGAGGCCCATCTTGCATAAACCACTCTGAATAGCCGATGCCATGAAGTTCTGGTACCATTTCATCTCCCAACATCCTGAGATAATGTTCTCTAGTGACTGTTGAGTCAAAAAAGAATGGACCAACAATCTTATCGTTCCATAAACCACACCATACCATCACTTTTGGAGAGCCTTGCCTTTTACTGTCAATGTATCAGTTTGGATTTGCTTGTGACCAATACCTCATATTTTGTTTGTTCACCTCCCCACATACGTAAAAATTTGTCTCGTCTGAGAACATCACTGTTTCCAGAAAAATGGATTTAGTACTGAACAAACAGAAAAAAAAATAGTCATTCTCCTATGATTCCAGACTTTATGGACAACCTGTATATCACTCTATATAGGTACCGGTACTTCATTTTGTATTATGTACACATATTACTTCAGCAAAATAATAATAATAATAATAATAATAATAATAATAATAATAATAATAAGCACTACGATATTTATCTTTCTGTAACACAATGCAATGCTTATGGTTTAACTACAATTCTATAAATATCAAAACCAAAATATAAATTAAATAACTTTGTTACTAAAATAGAAAGCGCTATCAAGTGGCAACGTAAAACTGCTTTATTGTTCAAGCCTGTTCTAGCTAATGGTACGTCCGTTTAAAACTGTAATTTCAAGTCTTGTAATGGAACATTACAATTTGGTATTAAGTAATAAAGTAATGTGTGAATTGTTTTACCGCCTACCACAGCACTGTTTAATGAATGCTTTAGAGTTTCGCGTTAATACTGACGGCGTTAAGAAGTAAACTACAGTAGGTGATGTTTATAAAGCACAAAGTCTAGGATTATTAATATACATATATGTGTATTCATTCATCTTTTGTTTTCCATGGCGACTCCAGGTGGTAATCAGACGATCAGCACTGTATAGGCAAGGTCAGGCAAGGCAAATGACGGAGTTGTTGATATTATTGGTCCACAGTTGAGGTCAGTCATTTCTCTTCCCACAGTTGTATCTAATTGACGGTTTTCACATCGCTGGACGTTATTTGTCATTGTCGACTGGTATCTTGATACTACCCCACAACCGATTTCGAGGAATTGATTGTGTCTACTCATTGATCGCCCAATCACCATCATGTACTGTGTCACATTTTACCATCTCTCGTACTTAAATTGTTTCTTACAGTTTCTTGTTAGTCGGTACTGACGTTTAATTCCTTGACCATTTTAAATTATAGTTTACTTCATTGCTATCTTTTTCAGTTAAAGTGTTGTAAGATTTTTTCTTATCCTCTCTTCCTTCACCATCACCACCACCACCACCACCACCACCACTACTTCACTGTTAGACTCTTAGAGCCTGTCCCGGGCCACACACCCTGCCACCATTTCCCTTTTCAATTTTCACTAATATTGCCACTATTCTTTTGTTACTCTTCCCTTTCTCATTAGGCAAATATACGTGAAAATATTGTTACTATTCTTTTGTTGTTCTTCTATTAAGCTTTTAATGCAATATTTCTTTTCTTCATGAGATAGAAACGTTCCTTTCATGTACACAGGATAGGGATAATGTTTGGAAACATTTGGCTTTTTTCGAGAGTTAGCTAATTTATAAATTAGGCCTATATAATTTTAAATTTTGTGTAAAAGTGCTCAATAAGAGTCCTATTATTATTATTATTATTATTATTATTATTATTATTATTATTATTATTATTATTATTATTATTATATCTTTAGAACCTGTGTTTCTTGATAGTTAACATGTATATCTTGATCGAATCTTTTACATAATATATTTGATTGTGCGAATGAATAAAAGTACGATTATTTAGTCCTGACAGTCGCCGGCAATGTGCGCCTTGGTCAGGCAAGTCCATTTAGTTACGCCAAGGGGGTGTTTAGGTTAGTCTCTAGCTTGCCTTCGGAGCGATCGGTTGTCATGCTTGCGGTAGAGCTGTACTGCATTCCTTTACCGACCGCTCGCCCTTATCTCTACTCCGGAGCTCTCCCCACTACTCCTATTACTCCCCCTCTTTCGCGTCGCCGAGCTGTTAGGACTAAGTAATCTGTCTATACTTATTTCCCTATTTATACAAGAATATGCATTCTTCTACTGACATTTGCCCTTCTTTTCTCAAGATCCCTCCATTTTCCTTTACAGTAGATGTTATTGGAGAGGGGGAAGTAACCATTTTAATACTTCATGCTTCGCGTAAATTTGGCAACATTATTTTTTTTTTCGTTTCTGTAATGTTAGGATTTCAGTAACGTCGAGTAATTTCACCGCTTATCTGTTGTATCACCGTTCCAGATTCTCTGTACTGACGATTAATTGACGAATTTCCGGATAAAAATTTGGTTAAGTCCTCAAACAGATAGGCCGAATAAAACGATTTTTCACATTAACATATTCATTCTTGTTGAATATAAAATCAGGTATACCTTCCGGAAACCCATTTCAGATGTTTCCTTGTGTTGATGTTTCCCTGTATCCATACTTCGTATCTGTATGTATGTATTAGGCCTACGTATGGATATAATTATGTAATCCCACGCTGCAGGGAATAAATAACTAGACAAGAATAACTTCAAAGGAAGAATGCAAGCTAAGTATATTACAATCATTTTGCTTTATTCCAAATACATTTCTGTAGCTTCCGACACAACGAAGCAGTAATCCCATACTGAGTCTTTGTAAGGTGTCAATAAAGAAACTTCGGGACTTTCACTAACAATTGAGCACACTGTGTTATTGTGTTATTAATACTGTCCGTCCGAGTGGTTATGTCGCAGGATCGTCAAAACGGGGGAAATCACGTGACACTTAACGGGACCCTTTTCTTCAAATTATTTTAAACATCCATTTTGAATCTTGCGTACACCACTTTTAACACTTGAATATAATTAATTGATGAATAGTTGCGACAAGTTCTACATAGGACAGACAGGCAGATCATTCCAAACACGCTACAAAGAACATTAAAGCTATAACCAGTGGACACAATACATCTACATACGCCGATCACATAACCAATACTAGCCATACATACAATAACATAAATAAGGACATGGAAATCCTACACACACAACCCAAGAACCAAAAACTCAACACACTAGAACAATACGAAATATACAAACACACTAAAACACACCCCGATCAAGTCCTCAACACAGAGATCAATTTCAGTACACACACACTATTCGACTCCACACTTCAACACCTTCCAACAATAAAACACACCCTCCCAACAGGCAGAGAAGTTCGAAATGACGCCGCGATCTAGTAGGCTCTGATGATGGTGCGTGATGCACTGAAACAGCTGTAAGCCGCACAAATACATATTTAACACGAGTAAGTCCACTAGTTCATCAATTAATTATTTTAAACAGTTGTATAATATTGCTTAGATTTCTAATTCCGTACAGCAGATATTTGCAGGAAAGAACCGAACAGCTCAGCCACTAGCTCTTACAGAGTGGACAGCATAAACAAATGCGGGGGAGGGGGGAATCGGGATGCGACATAACCACCACAAGCAAACATTCTGATGGGGGGGGGGGATAAAGTTTTTTTTCCCACCATGTTAATAATGTCAAAAGAAGTGCTTATACAAATTTTGGCCACTCGACCGCAATTACGAGGCCGTCCAGAAAGTGATTTTCCCTGGGGCCGTTTACATAAAAAAGCACAATTGCATGGAAAGATTTATTAAAACAGATACAGCAGTTGTTGAGCTATTTGTTAACATATTCCCACTAGAACTGAGACTTTGTCATACCATGGGATTAATTTTTGTATCCTTGTGTTGTAGAAGTCAGCCGCCTGAGATCGGAACCAGCGTTTGACAGTCGTCTGCATCTCTCTGCCGATCCCATGATATGATAAACGTCTCATTTCCAGTGGGGAATATGTTGAAAAATAGCTCAAAAATTGCTGTCACTGTTTCAATAAATTGTTCCTATAAAATTGTGTTTTTCTTTCTGTTAACGGCCTCTGGCGAAGTTATTTTTTTACGGTCCTCGTAATTGCGGTCGAGTGGCTAAAATCTGTATACGCACATTTTTTGACATTATTAGCATGGTGAAAGAAAAAAAAAATAAACTTTTTATCTGCTTCCATCAGAATGTTAGCTTGTCAGCTGGGACGGTATTTAGGCCTGGTAGCCTACTTATTTAATAATCATATCAGCGTCCTTCCATAATTTTGTATTACACTGTATACTTAACCTTTTTGTTCAGACTTGGATCCATTGTTGACTGTGTATTTTTGCACACAATATCTAAATCTAAGCTATATTTATCACTGTATAAAATTTAATTATCGCTGAAGGAGAACATGGACATTGGTTATAGTTTTCGAAAATGTCTTGGTTGTTCTCGTGAATGAATTCTTGTAAGCTTGGTAGAGTAAATCAATGAGAATCCCATGCATGCTTGTGGAAGTTGGGTTTGAAACAGTAGAGGAAAACCACGGCAAAACCAATTTCAGCTTCATCCTCTCCTACGAACGTGTACAAGCCAGAAGAGACGCAGCACAAAATCTATTATGAGTAATTTAGAGTGTTACAACATGGAGATATATAAGTGTAGGAAGGAATTCATTTTGACCATAATTCAGTTTGAGCCTTGATTAAACGCGCGCAAAGTTGTTTTCTACACAGTTTTAACAGAAATTAAATCACACATTCCCTCCCCGTCTTCTTCTTATCAGTATTTAATCAGTTGCTAATTCAACTAGCACCTCGCAGTAAGTGGGTAACTCTGATGACGCACTTAATGACGTCACAGAACTTGTTGGACCTCTTGTCCAGAAACAAGTCCTTACTAATAAAAACGTACTACGCATTGCCGGTGAAAGGTTTGCGAGTTATAAGCTCAGGCGTTAACTTTAGTGAAAAATGATTCTTTCAGGGATGTCCAACAACAGTCCGTATGATTTTGTATCTTAGTACTTGCTTACAAATGGCTTTTAAGGAAGCCGCAGTTTCATTGCCGCCCTCACATAAGCCCGCCATCGGTCCCTATCCTGTGCAAGATTAATCCAATCTCTATCATCATATCCCACCTCCCTCAAATCCATTTTAATATTATCCTCCCATCTACGTCTCGACCTCCCCAAAGGTTTTTTTTTCCCCTCCGGCCTCCCAACTAACGTTCTGTATGCATTTCTGGATTCGCCCATACGTGCTATATGCCCTGCTCATCTCAACCATCTGGATTTAATGTTCCAAAGTATGTCCGGTGACACATACAATGCGTGCAGTTCTGTGTTGTGTAACTTTCTCCATTCTCCTGTAACTTCATCCCTCTTAGCCCCAAATATTTTCCTAAGAACTTTATTCACAAAGACCCTTAATCTCTGTTCCTCTCTCAAACTGAGAGTCCAAGTTACACAACCATACAGAAGAACCGGTAATATAACAGTTTTATAAATTCTAACTTTAAGATATTTTGACAGCAGACTAGATGACAAAAACTTCTCAACCGAATAATAACAGGCATTTTCCATATTTATTCTGCGTTGAATTTCCTCCCGAGTGTCATTTATATTTGTTACTGTTGCTCCAAGATATTTGAATTTTTTCACCTCTTCGAAGGATAATCTCCAATTTTTATATTTCGATTTCGTACAATATTCTGGTCGCGAGACGTATCATATACTTTGTCTTTTCGGGATTTACTTCCAAACTTATCGCGTTACTTGCTTCAAGTAAAATTTCCGTATTTTCCCTAATCGTTTGTGGATTTTCTCCAAACATATTCACGTCATCCGCATAGACAAGAAACTGTTGTAACCTGTTTAATTCCAAACCCTGTCTGTTATCCTAAACTTTCCTAATGTCATGTTCTAGAGCAAAGTTAAAAAGTAAAAATCCCGCAATGAATTGGAAAAGCATCAGACAGAATCTCGCCTATACAGACTCTGCTGTAAGTTTCACTAATCGAACTAGTTGCTTGGGAATACCAAATTCAATAAAAATGTTATATAAAACTTCTCTCTTAACAGAGTCATAT
The DNA here is from genome assembly GCF_040183065.1 of Periplaneta americana. Classification (NCBI taxonomy): domain Eukaryota; kingdom Metazoa; phylum Arthropoda; class Insecta; order Blattodea; family Blattidae; genus Periplaneta; species Periplaneta americana. Next base: position 108,774,219 of record NC_091128.1, read on the forward strand.
GCCTTTTTGAAATCCATGAATAACTGATGTACTCTTCTCTTATACTCCCATTTTTCCTCCAATATCTGTCGAATACAAAAAATCTGACCAGTAGTCGCATAAAACCGCACTGATGATCCCCAATAATTTCATCTACAGACGGAGTACATTTAATATAATTTTAAACAAAACAACGTGCTCTAATGCTATGTTTTATTACTGTTTTCATAGCTGAATAATGATTTTAGAATTGGGTCTACCATTTTAAATACAATCCTATTTCCAGACGACCAGATGATATTCGCATATAATGAAGATATATACTTTAACTAGTCTCATTAGGCTTAATAAAATAATGTTTCTTATCATTTGAAAATATCAACTGAAAAATAAAAGTCATGGAAGTTCTGGGAAAATATAACTCAGTCCGGATTTATACGTACTGAAAGTTAAGAATGACACTGAGTGTAGTTGAATGGATGCAATGTCAATTAGGAGAGTTTCTTAAACCTGGTTCACAAGATTCCGAAATGTAACAATATAGAACTTAATAACAACGACCAGACAATGCGTCTTGTAAACCGCATGCTGATTTGTATGTGCAGTTATTAGGATTAAAGACCCTTAACGGTATGAAGGAAATACTGAATGACTTGGAATGACATCTGAAAGGAGTGGGGACATGGCTTGTATGTTTATAGACTATACCAAGTAACAATATTAACTTTTAGTACGTATAAATCCGGACTCTAAGAGATAAAAAAATTAATTGATAATAGTGTATTAGAACAAGTTGGACATTTTAATTATCTGGGATGCGATGTATCTTATGAATATGATAATGACTTGAAATATAAAGTGTATAAATTTTAAAATATTTATGATACCATATTTCCCTTGAAATTATTCACCATAAAACGTACATTGAAAAACAAAACGAGAAAAGACACAATTTTAAAATTTTCTAAGACAATAAAAGTAGCCTACCAATTTTAATGTACGGATCAGAGAATTGGGCAATGAATAGGAGTGACAAAAGAATATGTAACAGCTGAAATGAGATTTTTACGGTATGTAACTGGTTACACACTTAAACATCACATTAGAAGTGAGAATATAAGAGAAAAACTTAATATTTTTAATTTAAACAATAAAATACAACAGAATGAACAAATTTGGATGGACCATAATATATCAAGGGTGCCAAATGAAAGACTAGTAAAACATGCATTTCAGCATCGACCGTCTCAGACGAAACAGGTCAATATGGCCTAGCCTGGTAAATGATGATAATGATTACCGTTTTCACTGAATCCGACTGCTCAAATCATCAACCTAATTTCATTTCCATTAACATCTTAATTAACCATCGGCTTACAAAACTCAGGCGGCTGGCGTGTTTGCCTGCTGATTTGGATCTGCGCTCTGGTGTGGGTTATATTTCCGTTAGCGCTGATTACCTGGGTGACTTTTGTCAGAGATTTTCCCCAATCTTAAGGCAAATGTCAGTAATTATAGCGAATCCTCGACCTCATCTCGCCATTTACTATCTGTCAACAATCCCATCGACGCTAAATAATCTAATAGTTGATATAGCACCGTGAAATAACCAACTTAAACATTTTAGTCACAAACTTGACTTTCTCTCCAATATAGTTTTCATTCACAGGACAACTCTATCATCGTTATCGCTACCAATAGGGCCTTCATCTCCATTATCACTAAACCAACCCCGTTCCACCATTGTTTATCAGCATCATCGTCATCATTCTTACCACTACTACCAATCCAATTGTCATCCCCGTTATCAAACAATCGGTATTATCATCACCACTACCAATCCAATCGTATTCCTATTTTGAATCGATCATCATCATTATCATTATCATTTCCTTGTCCACCTTCATGTTGAACACATCACTCTTTGAAAATATAATTAATAATTTATAAATTACCAAAAAAGAAACCATATACTGTATAGACACTGTTAGGCCTGTGTACTGTATTTTCCAAGTGTATGAAGATACAGAAAACACAACAAACGAATACTGCAAGCTAGTCAGAAACAATTGGACGGAGTTACGCAATAAGAGACCAAGCGCCAAAAACCTGTTTCGAGATATTGGCCATTGAAATAAATCTGTTTTTTTATAAAACATTTTATGCAAGAATATTATAACATTTATACTTCTACAAAAAATAGCTCAAATAATACCAAAAAAAGGCTAACCGATTTTTAAAGAGAGACCAGCAGTTGAATTTATATTTCAAAGCGAAATAAATAAATGAATTTTATGCAATGAACGAATTTTTGCTTATAAATAGCAGGAAAATTCTGATGTAGCATTTTTTATTTTTTCTGAGTTAAATTACCCTGCCATCAACAGATTTGTGCAACTATCTCATTTTTTTTTCTTCAAATTGTCGGTTGGTCTATTATTGCGTAACTCTGTCCAATTACAGCACGGTACTAATAGCATTATTCAAATTGAAGATCGGCCATGTTTACTTCAGTTAACATCGAAATAGAATTGGTTTAAGTAATTATGTCATTTGCAAAAACAGTGCAACCATGCAAAATGACTGCGGTACCTGTATTAGTCTCAGTGTGGAAAGGCAGAAGTCTCTTTGGAAAACAACACATTACATAAAAGGCACATGGTATTTAACTCTTACTTTGTATATAAACATTGTTTTATGACTACCGTCGTTTGTCTAGCGTTATAATATCCTTAATTTCGCAGTTGTAATATCTTTATAGTGAACTAGTACCGGAGGTGTGTGAAGATCTCTGAGAATACCCCCAGTTTCCGTCCTGTGGTCAGTGTTAGAGGAAACCACAGTATCCTTTCGACTTCCTCCAATAGATAATCAACCAATGTTCCTCATATTTTATGAGAACTATGACTAGATTTGTCACACCAATATAAATAATGCTCAGAAAATACTTGCGCAATTACATTTGGCACTCCCGCTACGTTAGCTGGTCTATCCCGTACACTTGGATCGAATGCGGAGGCACCAATGTAGGGTTACCAGACATCAGGATTTCGCCGGACACGTGCTTTGAGAAGTGTGTCCTGTTTTTCTCTCTCGTCAATACTTAGTGGACCATAGAGAGAAACCGTGTTTGTTTTGAGTCAGAGGAATTGTGTTCGTAAAATTAATTTAAGGCATTATCTTGTATGGATTTCCACGAGTAGGCTATCTGCTATCGGGAAATTAAACAAGTTTGTGGTATAAGCTTAATTTTATTATGTATACAGTTAAATGATTAAGTTGATTAATGATTATTAACAGTTTTTATCAATTTTATCGCACACTAAGACTAAAACTTTACTTTATTATACAAAGTATTGAAAATGAATGTTTCGTCACATATATCGTTACCATGCTCTTTTGTCCTTGTGAAAAATCCTGTTTTTTTTTTCAGATAAAATACTCTGCTTTTTATTTCTTTCATTTGGTAAACTAAGTCCACCGTTATGGCTGAGGGGTTAGCGAGTCTAACTCCGAACCCAGCGGTCCCGGGTTCGACTCCCGGTAAGGACTAGTTGCCTGGGTGAGGTTTTTTTTTCGGGGTTTTTCCCTTACTCCTATGGATGAATGTCAGGCCACTTTATCAGGCGATTGGAACCCCCACTCATATTCGCCGCTTCCTTTCCTCCCCTATCATCCTTTCCTCATCCCGTTTCTGAGTTTTCAGATCTACTGGCTGCCTCCCGAAGCTGCTGACTCTCTCGACCGGCCTCCTTGGAATGTGGCTCACCGATGTTGGATAGGTTCTGCAATGGCACCCGAGGCGGACCTACTCGGGGAAGGAATTTCGCCTCGGACGGAGAGTGGGGGTCCTTGGGGGGGATTTGCCGAAGCAGGAATATAGATTCTGTCGGCTATAGGGACCGGTCGTTAAGGGAGTCATGTGGTTAGGGCTGTGCGCGTAGGGGATCTGTGGCATGCAACTCATTCCATATCGAGGGTTAACGCAATAGATCTCAATAGGTCGCAGTGCTGGGCCATCCGTGTCCCCCTCAGTTAAATTCCATTCCATTCCAACCCTAAACTAATCTGTTTTTATGAGCTCGTATCTATAATAATAATAATAATAATAGACCTAATAATAATAATAATAATAATAATAATAATAATAATAATAATACTAGCTGCTTATGTTTGCCAATGTCCCGTATTTGGGGCCTGAAAAACATGCCCGGTATGAAATCCATATGGGCACTAAAAATCTCGTATTTACGGAAAGTCGGCGGTTTTTTTTATTTTTATTTTGCTACTTTCCTTACTTTTTGCACGGATATCACCACGGACGGGCGGACGAAGAGTTCAGAAAAGTGAACTGCGAACAGGTATGATAGAATGAAAGTAGAAACAACAGGGTTGAGGTTTTGAAATATAATTTATAAATTGACGTTAATGATTACAGAAGATTGGGTAATATTGCAAGCGAAAGAGTGCAAAATAAATTATAAGTCCTTATTTTCTTTCCGAAAATTAATGAAATTATTTTAGAATTCTCTTTTGGAAAATAAATATAATAAAATAAGTAAGTAACATGTCCTTTCCACTTCACCGCTTTAGAAACGAACACATAGTAAAGCATTATGCATCGGTGGTGGATTTTAGGCGACCAGCGAGAGCCGAAAACTATGATGCATTCATTATACAATCAGTCACTCAGCAATGCTTGACTTCAAGTCTGCTCGTATCGGTCCGATCATAACTGTCTCTGCCGGGGAATCTGGAGTGGGGAGTTAAGGGGTAGTCTGCAGTTCCTCAATTGAGCTATTTACGCCCAGCCCTGAAATATACCGATTTCCCTAGTTAAAAGATTCTACAGTGATGATGATGATAATGATAATAATAATAATAATAATAATAATAATAATAATAATAATAAAAGCGATTGTAATGATTGCTGATTAATGTGGTGACTTTGGTGATGGTGGTGATAACGATGGTTGAAGGTGATCATAATGTTAATTAAAAAGGCGATTGTAGTTGTGGCAATGAATGGTTTTCTCTCAGTTATTCAACCTCTCGGTTCTGTTTGCCACAGTATTATACAAGTTTTTTCCGGGTAATTTTATTCTTGATTTGTTGGGAGAAGAAAAGCTACAGGATTCGAATGTTGAGAAATACTATGTTTATTTTTAAGTGGTTCATTCAGCGACGCTGTATCAACTACTAAGTTAGCATCGATAGAATTAGTGATAGCAAGATGGCATTTGGCGAAATGAGGCTGAGAATTGTCCATATGATTACCTGACATTCACCGTACAATTGAGAAAAACCTAGGAAAAAACCGACTATTTAATAAGCATAAGTGGAAATCGAACCCTCACCCGAGCGCAGCTTCGGATGTGCAGACAAACGCGCCTACAGTTTTAGCTACGCCGGTGGCCCAAAGAATGTATTTATTATTGTAGTACTTGTGTGGTCCAAATTAGATTCGGGCTTTATTTGTTTCTGAACATTATTAACATATGTACAAAAGTAAAAGCCTAATTATTTATCAAAATAACCCCACTTTTGTCGGCGATCAGGGAACTCCTTTATTCCTTCTTAAAATAATATCTTTGGTTAGTAGTGCAGCCATTTTTGCATTTCTGCCATCACCAGACCATTCGTTGTAAGTGTTCTGCCTCCAAAGCTTTTCTTCAGCGATGATATTCTCTCTCACGGGGATGAATACGGACTATATGGAGGATGTGGCTTTACTTCCCAGCCGAGTTCAGGAAGGTTATCTTATGTGATTTTAGCGTAGATATCTTATCTTAAAGGAGGATATACCTCTGGATAATTTTCCTGTATTTTGAGGTTTTAACTTCTTTCAGTTCGCCTTTTTACAAATTATTATAACTTAGATGCTGCATCACTTTTGTTGATCTAAAAGAAAATCGATTTATTAATATCGGCTCCCACACGTCCCAAAAAAACTGTAGTCATTACCTTATTTCTGATGGTGATAATTTAAATTTTTTGGTTGCAGCGAACCTGAGTATGTCCACAGTCTAGTATGCACAGTTACGAAGCTCAATACGTAGTAAATATGCATGCATAGATAGTTGCTAACCACTAGGATCGCTAATATCGCATCATTACAAACAATGCGAAATAGTACCGGCACAGTCTATTGTTCCCAGCATCCTCACAACTCAAGCTTCATGACTGTATATACTAGACTGTAGGCATACACAAGTCCCATTAATTCTCACAATTTTGTTCAGAAACTCATGTCTCTCATGATTATAGTGCTGAAGATGTTGAGAACAAATTTCAACTCGTCTTCCTTTGTTTCCTGCAGTCATATTTCTGAGTACTAATAATAGTTTGTTATGCAACGGTATTCGATACACAGATGCAAGCATACTCCATGTTTGTTTTCTTCTGGTAATTGTTCACAGAAACACAAGACGGATGGAAAAATAAAAGATTTTGTAATAGACTAAACCTGCCTAGAATTATGAATAAATGCTATTTTAATCCAAGAAAAAAAACGGACAAATTTGAATGAAATTTTTTTTATAATTAGTATTTCTGAATATTACCCCAAATCACACACACACACACACACACAAACATATATATATATATATATATATATATATATATGTATATGTATATATATATATATATATATATATATATATATATATGTAAAACAGATTGATCATTCCTCTGTTAAAATCGGTAGCACTTTGAAGAGAATAACCGCCGTAAACGAACACGAGATGGCAGGACTCATTATGTAACAACTAGGTGGCAGCATAGTAAATCTGACAGAAGTTGTTACCGTCAAAGCCTATAAGGCTGAACAATCTGGGTATATATGATCTAGGGTAGTACATAAAAGATTTCTGCATTTAGTAGAGCAAAGACGCAAATAATAAATTAAATTAAACAGTTTTGAAAACGTTTGCGGGATAACTAAAAACATTAAAAGAAACTTACAAAAAATGTAACATAAAATTATATAAAACAGGCCTAGTGAATGATCCTTTAGCCTAGTTCTATGTCCATGTGCTTATAAAGTCCCAGTACATTTTGTAGATAACGTAGTCCAAATACAAAAAAAAAAACTATAAGTTAGTATCTGCTACGAAGTCAGTGTTCCACATGGCCTCCATCATTCTCAAAACACTTTCCCAACGACGCACCATCGCTCGGAAAACATTCGCCAACACGACTCAAACGGCGAGTGATCGTCTGTGGACTACGCTCCACATTTTCGGCTGATATCTGTGACCGTCCTGTGCGTGGCTCATCCGTCACAGATCCTGTGCGCATGAACTTAGTCACAAGAATCTGATGTTACCTCGTGTTGGAGTCGGTTTGCTGAACTTTCTTTGGAACATGTTTCCAACGTTCTCATATGGCTGACCTCTCAAACGTGTAGCAACAACCTCTGTCCGCTCGTTGATGGTCAACATGTTGTGTACCTTTTCAACACCTATAGCAGATAAGTCTTATGTAGGCGATTTCTTGAAAATGTACTGGGACTTTATAAGCACACTGTATTTGCATACGACATATTGACATTAAACAAACGAATAACAGAAACTAATACAGAAATGAAATACGTAAAGAAATTGAAGAAATTCACAAAACTGAACCGAATAATATATATATATATATATATATATATATATATATATATATATATATATAATTATAATGTACCGAAGTACATATGATATTTCCATACAGATATTCTGCGTCATAATACGATGAAAGAGTAATGGAACGGAGAAAAATTCTCTCCGGCGCCGGGATTTGAACCCGGGTTTTCAGCTCTACATGCTGACGCTTTATCCACTAAGCCACATCGGATTCCACCCCGGCGTCGGAAGAATCGTCTCAGTTTTAAGTTCCAACTCTTGGGTTCCCTCTAATGGCCGCCCTCTGCACTACGTCATAGATATCTATGAACCTAGGACCGAAGTCCACACATGTGCTGAGGTGCACTCGTAATGTGTGACTAGTTGGCCGGGAACCGACGGAATAAGCGCTGTCTTAAATCACGATATTTCCATACAGATATTCTGCGTCATAATACAATGAAAGAGTAATGGAACGGAGAAAAATTCTCTCCGGCGCCGGGTGTGGCTTAGTGGATAAAGCGTCAGCACGTAGAGCTGAAAACCTGGGTTCATATCCCGGCGCCGGAGAGAATTTTTCTCCATTCCATTACTCTTTCATCGTATTATGACGCAGAATATCTGTATGGAAATATCATATGTACTTCGGTACATCATAATAATATATATGATATGCGTAAATCACTTCGTGATTTAAGACGGCGCTTATTCCGTCGGATCCCGGCCAACTAGTCACTCATTACGAGTGCACCTCAGCACATGTGTGGACTTTGGTCCTAGGTTCATAGATATCTATGACGTAGTGCAGAGGGCGGCCATTAGAGGGAACCCAGGAGTTGGAACTTAAAACTGAGACGATTCTTCCGACGCCGGGGTGGAATCCGGTGTGGCTTAGTGGATAAAGCGTCAGCACGTAGAGCTGAAAACCCGGGTTCAAATCCCGGCTCCGGAGAGAATTTTTCTCCGTTCCATTACTCTTTCATTGAACCGAATAAGTTATGAAGGCATGAGGTAAAAATAGCTTTACAATGTATAAAAGCAAATGCAGACGTCATATACAAGTGAGTCCACACCTGTGGAGTAACGGCTAGCGCGTCTGGCTGCGAAACCAGCTTGCCCGGGTTCGATTCCCGGTTGGGGCAAGTTACCTGGTTGAGGTTTTTTCTGGGGTTTTCCCTCAACCCAATATGAGCAAATGCTGGGTAACTTTCGGTGTTGGATCCCGGACTCATTTCACCAGCATTATCACCTTCATCTCATTCAGATGCTAAATAACCTAGATGTTGATAAAGCTACTAAAAATATATATACAAGGAATGAAGAACATACTAGTTATACTACAATAACAATATAGAAAGAGCAAAATTCTGTGATTCAGAATAAGCAAAAATGAAAAGTTCCTTGAAGCTACAAATAACAGTAAGGAGAGGTGTCATGATTAGGGGACGGATATTGATGTAAAGTCATCTTCTTATTTTTCACATTAGCACAATGCCTATTAATATAGAAATCCTTTCTATATTAATATCAACTTAAAAAAAAGTAATTTCTTATATTGGATTTTTTTGGAATTTTTGACGTTTTTGAACTAATAGGTCATTTTTATATTTTTATGCTCGACCATGCCGAAATGTAGTAATTATACACCTGTTAGCAGTCCTTTAATGTATGTCATTAAAGTACACCTCATTAAAGTTCAGGTGTTCAGCCAATGACAAGTCAGCTTTGTACCGTTATATCGATTATTCTCGGATATGCAATCGAAAGACAATTAACGAAAAGTCACGGAGGCTGGAAAGCCAATACTGTCGCAGAAGGTTATGTTCTGTTACTATAATAATTAGCGTTAATTGTAAATAATATTCAAATAAATTCAATTTGTCATCTCGTTTTTCAATTGTAAATCAATTTCCAGGTTATATCAGAGTGTTCTTCATCCTATTCTCTGCCAAGGTCAATGACATTCGGCCTCGGAAAAAATCAATACTTTCGCGTCTGCGCACATCTCACAATTCAGGTCAGTTCGCACATAAGAACCATAAGAAGACCTAATTTTAAATAATTTCAAGTTAGAAATATGGCCGAGCATAAAAAGTCGTATGAAACTTGCCTATAATGGTAATTAAGACGCTGGTATGAAAATTATGAAACTCGCTTGCGCTCGTTTCATAAACAATCATACTTGCGTCTTAATTACTACCATTATAGGCTCGTTGCATAATGTACTATTTCGCAATTTTTTGGTCATTTTTAATACTTTGAAGAACTTTTAGATCATTTGGAATGCATTTTACTTTCTTCTTTACCGATATGTCTGTTAAATCATTTTCTAACCAAATAGGTCAGTAGTAATTACCTACTGAATAAGTGAATGACAGTGAAGTTTGAGTTTTATAGTTTGGAAAGACTCTAAATTCCATCCTTCATTCCACTGAAGGCTTCACTTCACACAACGGAAGTAATATAAAATGCTTGACAGCAGCTTAGTTTAAGTGAGGACTTTGACCGCTACTATTCTTTTACGATACGAGGGTGTCTTTAGAATTTGTTTGGAAGGGAGGACACTTTCACCATGTCCTGAACAAGACACTGTGTCCTCAGCATGGTTCGGAAATGATGTCTACTGTAGTAGACAGTATTTTTAACACAAAGATTGCAAGAATGCACGCTGCGCCCACAATTTTTTGCCATTCACACTCCCTCATCTGGAAGATCTGGTAACAAAAGTGAATGAAGCGCGGAAGGAGGAGGAGATGGAGAATGAAGGCATTGACATGGACCACCGCTGATTGAAACACATTCTAAACCCTTATTAAAAATCTTATTGTTTTCCCTTAAAACCTTCATTTTGTTCTTTTCCTTTATCGTAGCAAATTCCAGGAAGTTGCCTCTTCTCTCCGAGATTTGCAGGGCAGTCATTGAAACAAGGTGACTAATTTTATGACGTTGTGGTGCGAGTACGTGAATAATATTTAAATGTCATTTTATTTTAATTTTATGCCATTTTTCGATTAGTTTAAGGGCATTTTAATGATCATTTTAAATAGATTTTTAGGTCATCAACATCCGGCCCCTACTCATGATATAGAATAATACCATAAAAATATACGTACTCTACGTATTAAAGTACAAGAATTACCATTATTGCAACATAGTATGGTATAAGTGGTAATGAACATCAGTAATGTTTCCATTTCATTGATAAAGGATTTTCACAAGTCACAGAATGGAAAGTGCATTACCGGTACCATTTTCTCTTTAGCAGTAGAAGTCTAACAAATAAATGGTATTACGAGTTTCGTCATAACATTGTTAGTCTTTGATAGAGAAATTGTAGATATTTGAACTGTACAAGTATTGGTAGAGAACTTAATTCGTACGTATGTTGATAGGAATTTCATAGAAATAACTCTTAGGTTGGCTTATATAATTTTTATTTTTCTCAATTTTTCTTTTTTCTCTACCATCTGGTGCAAATATTTAAAAGTGCTTCAGATTTCTCTGTAACGAAGTACGCTGAAGTGAAATTCAGTTAATAATGTTGTCACTGCAAACGTAAAATGCTAACAGATATTTGAGAGAACGAAAAGTAGTCCTTTAGAAAGATTTTCTGTATAGTTTTATTTTCTGTGCGAGCGTTTCTGCCTTCTCTTTCTATCCAATCGTTAAGGTTTTCAAAATAGCTCTTTGACGTTATGTGTCTAATTCACCAATCTGCGCGTCAGATCGTTTCTGTACACAGTCCGAAATATGTGCGCAACAGTTCTTTTGAGGAAAGCAGTGAAATCAAATGCACATCGCTTTATCGCCGTATTCACTGCAGCAGTTAGCATCGATTGAGACCGTGACCACGGGCGTGAAGATGACATGATTTTTCCTGTTAAGCTACAAACTTCTTTTCTCTTCTCTGAATATGTCGCCGTCTGTCTTCAACCTAAGATTTTACTTTTAAAACACGAGTCATTAGAAAATTATTGGCAACACTTTAACGAAGATCAGAAACTTATTTATTCTCAATTAATGAACAGTTCTTAAAAGTAATGTCCTCTGTATCACGTACCCGTCGCCACACCTCTGGAAGGCGAAGGATGTCATCTAGGGCTCTCTAAAGACTAAGTATAATCGTCCGCAATTTTGGTTCTTTCGTTGCTGGTTGCAATAGTAGACGAGGACGATACTTCCCGCTCTATTAAACATTTATCATTTCGTAGCTTTTATGATAGTCGCGCTTAAATTATTTTTATTAATAGCTCAATGCCTTAGGAAAGCGAATCCTCGGTCTCACCTTATCTCACTACATCTCGCCAAAAAAATTGTAAAAAAATTGTAGAAAATTGTAAAATTGTAAAACTTGTAAAAAAAATTTAAAATTGTAAAAAAATTTATAAAATTGTAATTGTAGGCCTAATTGTAATTGTAATCTTGACTTGTTCCACATCTTAAAGCTTCATTGCTAATATAAGATCTTGGAATATAATAAATAAAATTAAATGAAAAAAGCACAGAAAAAAAACTCGAAATCAAATCTTCTGAAGAAGAGTAAGAAAAAAATACTAACTTACAGAAGTGATCTGTTCAAATATATACATTTACACCTTAAAAAGTTGGTAGGTTGCAAACTTTTTATTTTTAATTTTAGATGAGAGTCAAGCGAGAGAAATGTTGAGAAAGAATGGAAATTACTTTTAAAAGTGGTTGCTGCTTAAAATCTTTACTGGTTTCCGATTTACGGGAAGTTAAACGATCGAGAATTTTCGCTTTGGCAGAGGACTCAATACTCAACTATACTCAATTTTTGTCTGTTAAAAGAGATTTTGAGTAGCTACCACTTTTAAAAGTAATTTCCATTCTTTCTTAATACTCCTCTCGCTTTGACACCCCCTCCCTACCTAAAGTGTAAAATTAAAGTGTTTGTCGCATACTAACTTTTGAAGGAGTAAATTTGTCTTCTGAACACATCTCTTTGAAGTTAGTACTTTTTCCTCACTAGGTACAGCTTACAGCAGTAAATTTTTTGGAAATATTCAACACTTTTTCTGCCATTACTGTATCTTGTACAATAATGAAAATTGATATGTGTGTAACACTGTTCTTCTCTTATATGAAAAAATATTTTTATGAATAAAAAAAATTATTATTATTATTATTATTATTATTATTATTATTATTATTATTATTATTATTATTTTTTTTTTTTTTTTCAAAGTGGTGGCAGTTCACTGTGCAGTGATGAAGCGTTTTCCTCATAACTCATAAGCTTGTTAACGCCTTCATATTCTCTCTCTTTTATTTTATTGCTGAAACTCATGTTTACAATATCATGCTATTTCAACTACAGTCCTTAATAAATAATATATTTTTTTCTATTTTGTGTTAGAAATTTTTAGAACAGAATGTAAGTAGAAGCATGTACCAATTTTAGACTAATTTTCCCGGTAATTACAATTTTTGATACAAAAAAACCTGATATCTCAAGAAACGTTTGTCTGATTTCATTCAAATTTTGTACACTCGTCCTTTGTAATAATCTCTAGAGGTTGGACCACAGTGATTAAATTTGAATGAAAAATGCTCTGGGAATCTGCAAGGTTATTTCACTTCCATCCTATAGGCTATATGATTATGTTTGAGACCTTTATCATTATGTTTTAAGCGAGTTTTATTCCATAACAACGCCAATCCTTGTTTAAAATTTTGTGTTATTGTGCATGTTACTTGAAAACTCGTGCATTACATTTACCGGTGGATAAAAAACCTATCCCAGTCCTTTCATAAAAATGGACTTAACACGTTTTGGGATTACAGTCTTCAATTCTCTGCGTACAAGGTGGATATGAAGAGGCCTAAGCTGTGAAATTTATGACTGATGAAGGTGATGGTAATGACGAATAAAAGGAACACCATCGAAATTTTGTATTGATTTGCAATAGGAAAGACGTAAATTTGGCATGTGATTCATACGTTTCTTCGTGTGCTTGTTTAGTAAGAACTAATCAAAATTAGTCATGTGTGAAGCCTTAGATATACATAATTTCATCATGAGACTGGAGCTGTCTTGAAAACTTGCGGATACACTCAGCACCCAATATAAATTTGTAACACTGTTAATGATACAAAGCAATGTTATAATAAAAGCATAGCTATTTTTGCAATTTGTGATGACATTAAATGCTGGTGTTATTTCTGACCTTATTTTGGCGTGATGTAGTATTTCAAAATACCTCGATCTTCAATATTAATAAAATCAGCATACTATGTCTATTTCAGGCTGCTTGTAATCATTATTTTAGTATTACGTGTTTGTTGATTTCTCCATTTTGAAAATCAAATAAAAACTATAATAAATATTACAGTCTTCCATACAAATACTTCTTGCTGCCATTTATGCACTTGTAATACCAACATAAAGTCACATTTTTTATAGGTTATATTATGTTTTACCTTAGCGAATATCAGTTACATATACCATTCAAAAATGTATTTATTCCTTTTTATATAGACTATCGTAAATTGCAGTGACGTCGTAATATCTGGTATATTAAGTTGTGGCTAGATATTATTAAGTAATACAAACAGTTTTTACTGGGTTATACTATAATAGAAGTAAAATTGTTTGTATTATTGTTCTTCGGTATGTTGTAGCCTTAACGGATGTCAGTGCAAGAATCCAGGCGTCCCTCGTGGGAAAACGTTACGATCGCTTGGGATGCGACCCACTTAGATTCACGAGAAGAGAAGGCTATATAATTTTTTTTTTTTTAAGTTCTCAACTAAAAACTGATATTCGTAACGTATTTGGGTTTATGTGAAAAGCGCATACATTTGAATTTGTTCAAAATAATAATTTAAGGGGTGATTCCCACTGGATAAGTTTTGCCTCGTCTTGCTAATCAGTAGAACCCGGAAGTTCATGCCCTAAAATACTACTAAAACTGCCCTCAAAAAGTGCAAAATGTGCCAATAAATATGCACTAATAAATAAAGAGGAATTACGTTTCCTTTGACAGTAAGAATGTTAATATGTGTGAAATTAAGTTATTTCTTAGAGGTTGAAGCAGAGGTGGTTCCTCTGTCTAAAATAAGCGAAAGAGTTGCAGTTCGCGACCAACGCGTGACAGATTTTAAATTGAGAAACTGCGCTTTTGTTCCTGAAGATGGTTTAGCATCGTGAGTACTTTTTTCCACGACACACGGGGTTATTGGGGCATATTTAAATAATGTTAATTGTTCCACAGACAGAGATAAATCTTTTGATGCAATGGAGGATTTTCTTTCGAGAATGTTTCGAATATCGCACAAATCTTGGTATAGTCTACAGGATTTTTAAAAATAATGTTAGTTACGTTTTCCTGTACTTTTCGCCCCGCACTGCAAGGACCAGAACACTCGTACTAGATTTTGTTTCTTAAAAAGTGACTAGTAACCATAGGCGGAGAGAGAACCGTTTCCTTGGAGAGGGTCCACACCTGTGGAGTAACGGTCAGCGCGTCTGGCTGTGAAACCAGGTGGCCCGGGTTCAATTCCCGGTCGGGGCAAGTTACCTGGTTGAGGTTTTTTCCGGGGTTTTCCCTCAACCCAATATGAGCAAATGCTGCGTAACTTTCGGTGCTGGACCCCGGACTCATTTCACCGGCATTATCACCTTCATCTCATTCAGACGCTAAATAACCTGAGATGTTGATAAAGCGTCGTAAAATAGCCTTGGAGAGGACAAAGCAAAACCATAGAATCCCCATATAATGAGGCTATGGGAGACATAATTTACCTCCTTCCCCCCGTTATAGCTTGACCGTGGTACAGTATATCGGAATATGATTATTTAATAAAAGTATTTTCGAGGGCATGTTTCTTACAGTGTTACATCCACATCCGCGATGGGGTAAATCGCAATATAGCGAACGCCAGGAGGGGAAGTTATCCCCACCCACATGAAATGTGCATTCGACACAACACTCGCCTATCACGTAGAGTGTCTGTTGAGCTAGTAGGGGAAAAGTGGAAGGGGTCGTGGGCGGAGCTTCTACGTTCGCTATATTGCGATTTGCCCTTTACACATTATACCGGGATTACTTTTCTTTTTTACACATTGTTGTGCAGTATGTGGCGGCCTGAACACCTGCAGACTTGTACAGGTTGTTACAAAAGAAACATTACAGTGCTTCCATTCCTCAAATGAGGTATAGGAATTCTTATACATTCAGAAATTTAAAATAAATATTATAGTCCAGACACATGATCTGAAGACATTAATTCATCAATTTAAGAACAGAAACTTAATCATAAACAAAAGCAAAAAAGATCTTTTGAATTCAATATTTTCTAACGTTAGTAGAAAAAAAAAATCAGACAAGTTTGGGGGGAGCAATGCCCCCCCATGACCCCCCCCCATAACTCCGCCTATGCTAGTAACATTTGTAAGGTAGTCCCAACAGTTTCTAAGCGACGTGTTTGCCTTCAGTAAGCCGGAAAAATAAGCAGACATATAGGCCTAAACAAAATTCCCTTCAAACTCATTGTTTGCCAGTATATTTTTGAGCTGTCTCATTAGACGCAGCAATACTCGAGTCCAACAAATTAATCACCTCTTTTAAGTGCTTGTAGATGCTGAATAAAGCCGCATCGAGCCAAGTTCTCCATCGGGATAGCACTAGGTGCCGGGGAAGTGGAATATTAGGTGCTGCTGTTCTGAATAACTGAACTCTTCGATGGGCATTTAACAAAATTTTCCTTATGAGGTCATGCAAATCAGCGATCTATCACATGATGTTTGAGTGTTTGTATTTCATTACGGTGATCCACACATTCTGCCTCCCACATAGCTTCCTGCTTTTACATTCATAAAGAAGAAAAAAAAATCTTGTAAATATTATAAATATACCATATACTACAAGTCTTAAAGTACTGAAAGTATTATGCACTTATAAAAATGATGAGAATATTCACTTATTTGATATTTACTGTATTTGTCAGCTAACTTTACAATTCATAGTTATGGTAAACTTTACATTTCTGCTTTTCGATCCACCATTCCTTTAATATAAACCCTTATACCACCCTTTTTTGTTAATATTATTAATTTGGCAAGTATTTCCTGATGATTACTTCCTATTCTTCTGTTTTAACTGAATTGTTATATATCCTTCCCGATATATCCTCTTCTATTCTCTCTCATACCTGAACTGTCTCCCTTTCGTTTCTCGCTTTCCTATTAGATGAGCCGTTCAGAGCAGAAGTGGTGTAAGTCAAAATGGGGTAATGAGGTTTAAAGTAAAGATTCTGTAAGATACAACGCAAAGTAGCAATTAATATGTCCTTCATGCTATCCACTCACTATTAATAGTCTAAATAAATTTAATATTAATTACTACTTTGCGCTGTATTTTACACAATGTTTACTTTAACCTTCATTACCCATTTTTGACTTACACCATTTCTGCTCTAAACGGCTCATTTAAGGAAATCCTTGAAAAAAAAAAACAAGTCTTCTGCCCGAGAGAACGAGGAAGAGATTGACCATTGTCATTATGATAGTTACGAAGTGGAAGTATTGAAAATATCCTCCCGTGCATATTCCATCGCCATGGTTACAGATGTGTGGAAGCGACAGGTACTGTAAGGTAGAGATATGCTCCATCTTTATGGCAGTGGGTTTCAGAGTCCTTAAGGTGCGGCACGCCAATTATATCGGGTTATAAACATTCCGTTAACAGCCCCAATGCAAACCACTGGCGTTATCGCTGCCTAGGTCAATGCCTGCGGCAACGTTGCCAACGGTAGCACAATATAACAGCATTTACAAGTAAAATAGGTCTAAGAAAATATACTCTGCGCAGCTTGATTACAGCTCATCGAGAAACTATATTTCGCAAGCTCCAATGATTTACAGAATGCAGTGCTACCAAGCTTCGCTACCAGCAGTTCATCTCATGTTGACTCCATGCTTCTGCATTACACAATAGACATCCACGTTGGCATAGCGGACAGCTTCAGTTCGGTTCACGTAAGATTATTTCCGAAGAAGCTAATAAGACTTTTTTTGTTGCCAACTGTTAACAATAAGCTATATGTTTATACAGGGTGTATTTATATGTGTGTCCATAAATGTGAGGGCGTATTCCTGACACCAAAACATAACGAAAAGTTCATATGAACATGGTCCGCAAACCCTTCGTTAGGGAATTATGAAAGGAATTTCCTGTAGTGACCCCTGATTATGTAATTCACCTCAAACTTGCATTTTTCCCACTTTCTTCATTACAGTTGGTCATGATATTTGTTTTGTTTGCGTGCAAATATTTTTCCACAAGGTAAGTGCCTCCCAGCCTTTCTGCATAAAGTTGCTACCGAATTCCCATCTGCTAGGCCATAAGTGTAGTAAATATTCGTCATTTCTCTCACTGAATATATCTTGTCATGTGATGAATGTTACTGTGAATAACACAAAACAGAACAAAAGGCAGTCAGACAAAACAAAACAAATGTCATGACCAACTGTAATGAAGAAAGTGGGAAAAATGAAAGTTTGAGGTGAATTACATAATCAGGGGTCACTACAGGAATTTCCTCTCATAACTCCCTAACGAAGGGTTTGCGGACCCATGTTCATATGAACTTTTTGTTATGTTTTGGTGTCAGGAATATGCCTCCACATTTATGGACACATATATAGATACACCCCGTATATATTATGACATTATTGCACATAAAACACATTTTTTACAACTTAATAAAATGTAAATACATATTTTAAATAATTTTACTATAAATACATAAGTAACATTTATTTCTCCTTTCATGTACGTATTTTTTTAATTTTTGAAATTAAATTTTAAAAATTCATTTCACACGACACTCGTGAGCGTGATCTTTACGGCACATGACTAAGTACTCCAGTGTAAGTGCTGTGAATCCCGCGTTGCATCATGCATTACGCATATGGCATTTTTTTCAATCCCACGTGTTATCTTGATTAGCTGAGACGGTATTTACGGAAAGCGAGTGGTGATACCGGAATTACAGTCAAGTGTTATTTCTCGTTTGCTTGAATATGTTGCTGAGTTTAACGTTCTAAAATTTGGGAAATGTAGGCCTGTAACAGCAGATCAGGGATTTCAAGTCACACAGCAAGGAATGTCAAGACTAGTGAAATTATTGAGAATTTGTGTGTCGGTGACATTTCTTTGCTAAACTATGGAAGATTGCATTCTTGTGACGTAAAGATCCTTCAGGTATCATGCATTGTTCCGTGATAAGTTGATAACCGACATCGAGTTGTGATGGAAAACTTAGAGAAACCACACTTGTATCGCAATATACTATTTCCACCTAAGTCACATATTTCATTAATTTGATGTTACATCCTTTTTCCCGGGATGTCTTCAAATGGTGATTAATAGTTTTTACTTTACATAGACCAATAAAATTATTTTGGTTACATAACGTGGAATCACAATATTTTTAAATTTTTAATAAATAATTCTATATTTTTATTACATAAAAAATAAATATTTTGAAGCTTTTTAGCACCTACAAATCCGTTCCCTGCTCATGACTTATGAGACTTCTTGGTGGATAGCTAGGTTTATTGAGATTTTTAATCAACATGAATTCTGACATGTAGCAAAATTCTTTGATAATGTGGTTAACATGGTAGAAGTTAACACAAATCCTTAAATTGGCAAAGCTTCATTTCTCACATTAGTTTATTAAACTTTGTCGGACCGTAAAGAAAACAACTATCGCAATGTCCATATTTTATTTGTTGTACAATATTATAGTATTGTGAAATTTTAATTTTCCTACAATTTTTTTTCTATTGTTCTTTTAAAATTATAGCATATAGCTTATTAACCTGTTGTATGCTATAGGTTACTTTGTCAATTTAAGGGTTAAGGAGCGCATTCCCAGTCTTATGACAGGCAGATATATTTTAGATCCATGAAACGAATTGAACTGATTGACTGTTGACCACAGTGGAATAATCATCTATTAAGTCTGTGGATTTAATAGTAGATTATAGTGAAATAATGTGAACTGCTGAGATCACGAAGAGACATTTCTCTGGACTGCAGGAGATTGTTAAGATGTGAGCCAGTTAAAGGTGTCAGCTCGCTCGATGGAACCTTTGACATTCGTTGATTTGTCGATCCAAAAATAAGTCAATTATTTTGTAGGTGTGTGTTTCTAGAATCGATGTGTCCCAATTTCGTGTCTAGGTTCTCTCTCTATCTTCGTCTGCTATATGGTGATGTAAGAAGTGTTCGATTTAGAATGGCTCCTAACAAGTTAATTCAGCATTTGGAACGTTCCGAGTTCGATCCATGTTGCGGACTATACTCGAACATAATTATTCATTATTTTCGCGTATTATTTCTTGTAAAAGCGATTCGAAAGTTTTCTTAAAATCGCATACGTCGTTTGTCACTTCAAAATTACGTTTTCACCTCTTCGACGTTGTGCTTTTTTTTAAACTGGACATCGGTTTCCCCTATAATTATCTTCCCTCCGTTAGTCCATTATCACTATCATTTCACGTCTGTGACTAACCTCAGTGTTTAAAAGATAAATTAAATAATGAATTACAATTAGAAAAACTGCTCGTTCTCCTCTAATTTTGTTGCAGGAACGTATAATCAAAATTTGTTTGAAAAGATGACTGGATTATCCAACAAATTTGATTCATTCCGAAATTAATGTTTTTAGCATTGACGAAATTTTAAATACTCTTTAATGAAATTCTATCATAAAAATCGAATGAAATTTGTAGCCTAACTACATGATTATAATAAAAGACGAATTAATCCCTTACTTTAGTTGCTGGTGTACTGTATACTGTAGCATAAATTATGGTCTACGTGTATATAATTCTACAATAAAACTTCATCCAGAATTGACTACTTTTAGCAATGACATTTTAAAATCCAGAATTAAACAACTCGTATGACAGATTTCCATAGTTTATATCGTCATTGTTCCTGCAATAACTCCTATGTGCAAAATATACAATTATTCAGTGGGAGGAAAAAACACATTTATTCATCCTATGGCAGCCATACATAGGGGATTGTGAATTCTTACATTTTTCATGAGCAATTATTAAAACATATGATCCACAAAACGCTCAGTAATTTAAAGTTATTAATCCACCAGTAACAATTGCTGGAAGTGATCCAATTCTATATCAATACCTATTCTGATTCTTTGGACACCCAGAAATATACATTTTAATTCTACCAGGATTCGGTATAATTTCAAATTATTTCAGGTCAAGGTGCAGTTTATGTTTTGGTGGAGATGGATTACATTTATATTTATTATTGGATTATTAGTTGAAATTTTATTATGAAATTGGATTTAATTGTAATTTTTTGTAGATTGCAATGGTGATTTTGGCTCTAAAATATGTACACATCGCCCGTCGCTCTCATTATTTGTTAATTGAGATAAGTTGTAACATAAAAGAAAGAAATATAATTACATATAGGAGCTATTATTATTTTTCTGTATCACTAAAAATCTGAAAATCGATAAATACGAGTTACTGCTTGAACAACGACGATATGTTTCACATATTGTCAAGCAAGTTTATTTATTCCCTGAGTATATTATTTCCTCAATTTCATTTTTGTTACTATAATTATCAATATGATTTGTTGCTTATAATAATAACGATAATAATAATATTATTAATATTAATTCATCACCAATCTCAACATCATATTTTTTTCGCCCTGAAATTATGATATATTGTATATTATCCTGGCCTAGTTGACTCATAAGTGGTGTGCATCTCTAACATACAATAATTAACACATATTAAATATTTTTATATGTATGAAACAAAATATTGTACGTAACTCTTTAAGAAAGCCTAACGGCTCGTCTGTAAACATCTCACTCGTACCGTAAAGACTCGTTTCTTAAGGAGTTACGTAAATAACTATTCAATGTTTTCTTAAAATAAGATACCAGTTCCTAGAATAGACCACGTTTGTAGAAACATGTCTCACTAATCTGATAGACGAAGAATTATCCTGGATGTACAAGTTATTCAGAAGTCGGATAGTTTTCATTACTTTATTCTGCGATGATTATCTAGTGTCTGATTGAAATGAAGGTGATAATACCAGCGAAATGAGTCCAGGGTCCAGCGCCGAAAGTTACCCAGCATTATTTTCTCTTAATGGGTTGAGGGAAACCCCGGAAAAACTTATCTTGTCCCAACCAGGATTTGAACGTGGACCCACTCATTTCAGAGTCAGACATGCTGTTACTTCACAGCGGTGGACCTGACAGTTTTAATACCGTTGGAATTTTGTTAAAATTATTTTAAAATAAGAATGTAATTCATAAAATCTTGGTTTTGACGTCACGATATATTTAGGTCGCCTTGTAGAATTTTATTTGGAAAGTATACCAGTTCTAAGATATTCAAGGAATTCGTGTGGGTCACTACTTTTTTTCCGCATACTTATTACTCAGAAGAATGGCTTTGTCTGTGCAGAAATGAATGAGTCTTAATCAGTGTCATTGTGAACGCAATACAGAATTTGTCAACGCCGGGAAAAAGGATTATAACTCTAAATGACGTGAGGTGTGTACTGCATAATGTGACTACATTCTGGAAGGTATTAATAAATAATTGAAGAACAAAATGCGGGTCATATTCGAATTTATTTTATCCACTTCATAGCTAAATAAACTGCATTATTTTGTGAATAACCGTATTTCTGTTTTATTTTTGTAAAAACTTCATTTTAGCAAATTTTTAGGGTGCTATTCATAGACATTTCGCTAGCCCGCGCTACGAGCGTGCTAAACTAGTCCCGGCTATCGACTGGTTACTTGTACGGGATTCATATCATATCATATCATATCATATCATATATCATATCATATCATATCATATCATATTATATCATATCATATATCATATCATATCATATCATATCATATCATATCATATCATATCATATCATATCATATCGCTAACACTGGTTTAGGAATACGAAAAATGTTAGTTCGCTGATCATCC
Source organism: Periplaneta americana (assembly GCF_040183065.1). Classification (NCBI taxonomy): domain Eukaryota; kingdom Metazoa; phylum Arthropoda; class Insecta; order Blattodea; family Blattidae; genus Periplaneta; species Periplaneta americana. The sequence continues at coordinate 108,796,845 of NC_091128.1, forward strand.
ACCGGAAGCCCGCGCTAAGAATGTCTATGAATACGGCCATTAGAGTTTAAAAATGTGTTCTAGTTTTCAGATAACACCCCTGTAAGTAAGATACTTGTATCTGTTATTCGTTAATGCAGATTTATTACTTTTCTTCAGATCTGTCTTATTCTGTTTGCGCAGCGAAGTTGCTGTTTATCACAGTAGTTTCTCGTTGCCTCAGAATAAAGCTTCTCTACTGTTCCGACCACATTAGTTCACCGTTTCAAAGTCTTCCTTATCCTTTTTTGTTTTGGTCCCTATTGAATGTACATACGAGACATATGGCCTAAGAATTCGGTAGATTTGAAGTACTAATGATATCTTCAATATTGACAGATGAGGTAAGAGTGTAATGGAGTTCACGAGTGTCATATTTAAGTTGGCATAGTGAAGACGAAGGTGATGAATATGGAGATGAAGATGTTTGTGATGAAACTGTTTATACAATGGAATTGAAGCGGTGAGATCAATAACCATTCAAGTCCACTTCTGGCCATTCATTTTTTTTTGTTTTGAAAATTTGAAATTAAATTTAGGATATTTTCACAAGTGTTACGACTTAAAAAAATTGGTATACTACTTTGTCTTGATCTCTAAAACAACCAGAAATATTACGTGCAAAAATGATAATTAGACATGAAATAAAAAAAGTTTTTTGCATTTTTCTCGAAACTTGTGTAAATGGACTTGAATGGTTATCGATCTCACCGCTTCGATTACATTTTCAGAGGGTAGTGGGATAAATAATGAACTTAAAAAAAGTAATAAATGGAAGAGGCTTCAATTTCGTCTTAACCAAAATAGCTCTATTTCAAGTGCTTTTCAAGAACCATTTTCCGTCTTCCACGACTGCAGGTAGGTACGGGACAGCGCGGGCCCTACCTGTTGTGACTCGATCTATTGCGCCGGGACGTCGCGATCTTGTTTACGACGCCGCGATGGTCCTGTCAGCTTAGTCCGGTCAGCTGGAAAGCAAAGGGGTTTCTTCTCCAGTCCTTGCACTCCCTCGCGGGGTTCGATTACCCCATCATTAAGCGTAATTACAGAATAGAGCGAAGCACGGGGGCGGAGATGGTCAGCGGCCCTTGGGAAGGAAGTGGGTGGAGGGCGCCGTCCGATCTCATACGATGTTAAACTCGATATTGCGGAAATAGTTCCAATTGCGGCTGAGCACCTTAATTCTTGCTATACTGCTCGTCATTCACGAAGTCGGTCCGTTCAGAACACATCTGCGCATGCTTAGTCACATGATAGCTATAACTCGGAAATCTGAATTTCTCAAGCTGACACTGCAATAACTAGATAGATTATGTTGTGCTTAGAACATTCATGCTTTATTATTATTATTATTATTATTATTATTATTATTATTATTATTATTATTATCATCATCATTATCATCATCATCATCATAATCTTTTTCGTCATCGTCGTCATCATCATCATCATATCTATTTTTAAATATCCTCAAAGCAGTCGACCTGGATGGCGAGTTAGTATAGCGTTGGCCTTCTATGCCCAAGGTTACGGATTCGATCCCGGGCCAGGTCGATGGCATTTAAGTGTGCTTAAATGCGACAGGCTCATATCAGATTTACTGGCATGTAAAAGAACTCCTGCGGGACAAAATTCCGGCACATCCGGCGACGCTGATATAACCTCTGCAGTTGCGAGCGTCGTTAAATAAAACTTAACATTTAACATTTCCTCAAAGCATAATTAAATTTTGTGAATCGCTCATGGATAGTGTTGTCTTAAGACGTCACAATTAAAATAATGACATCCTGTTATGTGTCAACATTTCTCTGCCCTGCGTGTGTAACTCTCAATTAAAAAAAATGAAAATACAGCAAGATTATAGAGATCTGTAGCAGAAGCATACAAATCTTTTGGTGGTGGTGTTCATCCCGGATTTAAGACAACAAAAATTGGTATTTTCTGAGGTTCAGTGAAACTTGTTTATACATTTTGTCATGTGGTATTTAGATTTCAGACCCTATGTATGGGGTTTCAATCACAGTATTTCATCCTATGGACGTACTTTTTTTTTGTAGTGAGTTTTTTAACAAACTTAGCAGTTTTCAAGTTGGTTAAGGGTCTTTCAATCTGCCTTCATTCAACTAGTCCAGCGGTCATCAGTATAGTGCACCCTCGGGCTAGCGTCTCTTACCCGCGCTTAAGACATTGCACTGGCGTGCATCCCTGGCTGCTGGCGGGAATGATTTCTAGCTCTCCCTTCTGCACAACGGAGCATATTACTTAGCACTGTATACCCTTTACCCATTTCAGCGAGTGCTGACGACCACTGATACTACTCCAAAGAGAGGAAGAATAAAGAATAAATATAAGAAGAAATGGAAGGACAAGTATATGGAGAAAAGAAATAAGGAAGATATTGAAGATTTCGAAATGAAAAGAAGATAAATTGAAGAAGATTAGTATTATGAAAACAAGAACGAAAGGACATAGCAAAAGGGTAACATATACCGGAGCCAGAGAAAAGATGAGTGAAAGTAGTGGAAGGAAAAGGGGAAAAATTGAAGAAAAATAAGCATAAGAAATATAAGAAGAGAAATGTAACAACGCATGGAAGAAAATGAAATAAAGAAGGAAAACTGAAATTGAGAAAACAGCAAATGGTGGGAAGGAGGACATAGTGAAAAAGTAATATAAGAGAATAAAGTAATCGGTCAGAGAAGCAGAGATAAAAGGCGTAGAAGAAGAGGAACAAGAAGAAAAGTGAGAAAGGCAACAATAAAATATATGAGGAAAAATAGAAGACATAATGTCACGAAAGCATGCGAAATGAAGAAGAGAATAATAAAATGGAGAGAACATATGAGAGGAAAAGCTAAGACAAATAGAAAGAGATTTAGGAAGAAAGAGGTAGAGATAGGAAAAAGGAGGAGGAGGAGAAGAAGAAGAAGAAGAACCGAAACAGATGAAGCCAGACATGGAAAGCAAAGAAAATGGAGAAGCATGAAGAGAAATGAAAAAATATGTGAAAAAATAACTAAGGAATACAAATTGAATAGAAGAAAAAATGAAAAAAAGAAAAGCTTACATAAAAAGAAGAAATTGATGATGATCATGATGATGAAAAATAAATATACCGGTAATAGGATCTACAAATAATGGAGGAAGAATGGAGAAATTAGAAACACGGCTTGAAAGTCTGTCTTTGACTTAGAACATGAGTGTTTGGCGTATATCCACGAAGGGAACTCCATTCTCCTGCTCCCCTTTCTCAACTGACTGTTGGTCTTCCGTGCAGAAAGTTTTTCCGTTTCTTCACTTTGTTCTTCTTCAGTATGAGGAGGAGATTTAATGGCTGCTGGCAGAAGCTGACCGGGGGACAAGAGAAGAATTAGCTGTCTCCCTCATGAATTGCTTATTACGTAACTGCAACCCCCATTGCCCTTCACTTTCTGACCCTAGGTCCCTTTCGTCCCTAACTGCATTACTTATTAGACTACACCGTACCTCTTGTGCAGTTAAAGATCTCAAGCACCAGTGCACAGATTCAACAATGAATGCAAATGGCACTTTTAATCGCAGGAAAGATCCGGAAATTTTGTTCGCAATGTCACATTAACACTTCGTTATTAATAACCGATTAGGCTACATTTTATTTTCAACAATGCACAGAATAGGCCTACTTAAAAAAACACTTCAGAAACATCTGGTTATATAGATATATATTAATGAGAATGTAGTGAGATTCCTTTGAAGGAGTGTGGGCGCCTTGTAATGTTTCCGCCTCTTTCACATTTTGAAGTAGCGTATATTGTTTTGTACGGTATGTCATATTTTCATTCTCTGACGTAGATTTTTGGCATTTCATTTTTTTTAAATTTAATAGAAATACGTAATACTTGTTGATTGATTTTGTTTTTAAAATACCTTAACCAAGTTGCAAATTTGTCTCTTCTAATCAATTCGTTTCGACTAGCGTAGTGTATCTAATAATTTTCTTCTGTTTTATGTGCCTTGCATGTTCCTATTTGAAATTTCTGTCTTTTGTTTGCAGTTAGCTTCGTCGTCCAGAAATTTGAAAGATTGCAATCTTTATTAATCAGTACTTTTCCTTCTGTGTCCTGCGCCGTGGCGTCGTGATCTAAGGCATCCTGCCTAGGACTCGCGTTAAGGAATGCGTGCTGGTTCGAGTCCTCATGAGGGAAGAAATTTTCTCATAGAAATTTCAGCCAGTGTATGGGACCGGTGCCCACCCAGCATCGTGATGCACTTGGGGAGCTACGATAGGTAGCGAAAATGCGGTTTCGCAAACCAGCTATAACGGCTGGAGGGATCATCGTGCTAACCATACGATACCTCCATTCTGGTTGGATGATCGTCCACCTCTGCTTCGACATGTGGACGTGAGCCCAGTAGCCGGCTGATCGATCTTGGGCCTTCACGGGCTGTAGCACCATTGATGTACTTACTTTAATTTTCCTTCTGTACTTTTATAAATTTCATTATCCCGTGTATTGTGGATCATCTGCAAAGTAATTAAATGAATGTATAAAATATGCATTTTTAGAGAAAAACAACTGACTGAATACTGTTAGGTAGAATGGGAAATGAAGATATCTTAAAATTACTGGTTAAAATTAGGGTTTGAAGTAATTATTTGCGATTATTTCAATATATAATTGAATGATAAATATAACTGTAACCCGTCTTAATTATTTTACACCGTAACCTGAAGTGAATTTTAGGAACATATCAAGAAAAATTACGTAACATTTTAATATCAGAAATTTTCTCACTGATAACGGCAGATAAGATTGGTAAGGTGCAACGCAAATTATCGATTAAGAATCAGATTCCTCTAAATAGACTTAGATATCGTCAAAAATATTTACGTTTCAAGATCTTAATTAATACTAACAATTTGTATCCAGTATAATAGGCTACCAGTATCTAATTCCAATGTCAGGTTTAGTATTTCACAGTCACAGACAATTACAGTCATAATGGACTTCAATCTAATGTGTAATTATCTACCGAAATGGCAAAACTACTTAGGCCCTATATTGAATGGACCCTATGTGATTGTTTTACAGATGTTACAATACGTATTATAAGCCTATCAGGATAAATTACTTGACAGAAGGCAAGAAGAGGTTCTATGTTGAGATCGTAAGGATTATCAGACTGAGTACTTCCCAGAAATAATAATAATTCATATTCTTATTAATTATTATCAATAATTAATATATGCCGGTAATAATATTATTAAACAATATTATTATTATTATTATTAGTCTATTATTTACTTTGTATCTTTTTAATATCACAACCGTCTACACCTGTAGAGTAACGGTTAGCACGTCTAACCGCGAAACCAGGTGGCCCGGGTTCGATTCCCATCGGGGCAAGTTACCTGGCTGAGGTTTTTTCCGAGGTTTTCTCTCAACCCAATATGAGCAAATGTTGGATAACTCAGTTCACCGGCATTATCACCATCTCAATCAGACGTTAAATAATCTAAGATGTTGATAAAGCGTCGTAAAATAACCTACTATATACTGTATATATACAGTATGTATATATATATATATATATATATATGTATATATCACAACCTGTTGAGAGTATATCAGTACGCAAGGGGCACATCGGAGGGAATCTGTTTGTCTGACTCAATATTGCCAAAACTGACGGTTTATTATTATTATTAATAACAGGAAAAATCCTATTAAAAAGAATAAGAGAAACAGATGATTTCCAACATGTTCTACAAACAAATATTACCAGACCAAATATTAAATTTTAAACTGAACATAAGGTTTATTATTATTATTATTATTATTATTATTATTATTATTATTATTATTATTATTATTATTATTATTATTAATTGAACAACTTACCTATGAATGAGGTTTGTAGTTTCGAGAACGACATTGTGACCCTCCGAAATTCAGAGCAAAGCAATGGAAGACCGAACCACTTAGAAAATTCCAGTAAAATATATAAAGGTCTCTGCGATCTTTTAAATTTAACTGAGGTGGTAGGGTTTTCCTCTGTACATAAATTACCTGCTCTGCAAAGTAGTGGAAGAAGGAATCACTTTTCTTTCAACTGCGAAAAGAAATTAGCAGTACATTTACCCTCTTTTACAACCCTTCTTTTGCTCGCCCTCCTTCCCATTACGAGAGTCTGTACTTTGTACACTTGCTTCAACCACGCAAATCACTCCTTAAAATACTTTCCTTCTCACTCTCTTCGTGCCCCTGCCTTCGGACTACGGACGATTCTTGGCATCTGTATAAGAGAAGACGCAGGGGCAATTCATGGCGCCAAGGGGCCGACATCTCTCTCTCCCTCCATCCAAAAACCTTGGGAAGATCTTCTCTCCCCATTCTGTCCCCACTCTCTCTCTCGCTGGTAATAATATAGGTAAAGTTCTATCTTGCTACTGTATGGATGCAGCATCCATAGTGCTTGGAATCCAGCTGTAATCCTTCCAATATAGAGCAAACCACAACAGTGTTGCCATTTTAGCCGATTTTTGTCAAAATTTGTATGAAAAATTATGTTGCCAAACGTCATTCTCTTGATATTTCAATAGTGCGCATTATTGTTGGAATTGTAAAAAATAAATAAAATAAAAAGTAGTAGTAATAAAAATTTAAAAGTGCATTCAAATTTACTTTCTACTGTGCACACAGCTATTAACGACGCAACATTGGTTCTTCATGGAATGCACAATAGTGGTTTTAAATTGCATCTAGGTCCTGGAAAAATTTTCATAGTCAGTATCACGTACTGGGATATTTAAACAGAGACTCGTCATGGGAGTTATACGATTTACCGATGTAATATCAGATCAAAAAATGAAAAAGATCCATTGGCTCAAGTGATAGGCCTAACATTTAATGCTGCAAGTTTGGGGCATCCCTCTTGAATTCCCATCAGAGAATGCGAGTAATTTTGATTCAAATGTGTTAATGGCCATTTTGAAAAAAAGAAAATCGATTTCTTAAATGAAAGACGTTATTTTCACTTATTTTTATATGTGGAGCGCTTCGAGAGCTTCTTGCAGTGCACGGCTTAAGACTACAAAAACGAATTTTAAATCGGACATGAACAGTTTTGATTCTCAGTTGCAATAATGTCAACACAAGTTGGCCCTAAGTTTATAAAATATTTTGTCGCATCAGTTTGTTAATAAAATGATATATATTTATTCCACCAGCTTACATCGGTCGTGATGGCCCTTCACATTTCTGCATACAGTGCCATCGCTCCCTTGGATACATATTCTGCTTACGTTTTTTTTAACATCCGGCTATTACATATAAATGACCCTGATCACTTTTCTATCACGTCTCTCACCTCTGTTTCTACTTACCCCTCACTTTTCCAGTTATCTAGCTTATTCTTACTAATCTCATTTAAATAAACAATCACTTCTCTCAATTCCTTATTAATTGTTCTCTACATTGTTTACATTAGTTGAACTCTTCCATAATCGTCAACTTATTTTAGTCACTTGAATCACTAACGTTCACTGACCACTTATTCCCATTAATCTTATCGGTATATTTTCAGACGCAGTAGTTTCTACAGTTTCATTACATTTCCATTCCCACTTCCTTTATTATATTTATATCACTAGTTGCTTATTATCACTCTCTGGTTATTACTTGTATCTTATCCTTTTTCACTTTATCACTTTCCTATGTTTTGTCACTCATGCACCAACCTCTTAAGTTATAACTTTTCTGTCCGTTACTTGTTAATAGAATGATAACATTTCGTCTTGTAAATTTTCAGCAAATACAGAAAACTTAAGAGGACTTTATGGTAATGCTGAAATAGGTTACATTAAACTGTTACCTTATTTACCAGTTACCCAAGTAGTTCGTCATACTCAGTGTTATTATCTGAGAACATTGTAAGTTTAATAAAAAGTACAGGCTATAAAGCTATTAATCGTAGAAAAAGTGCATTTAATATTATTTTTAACTTTGGTGGAGGTCACTGCAGTGGTCATGGGATGACGAGCATGACCCGTGATCCGAGGTTGAGATTGGGCGTTAGTTTGAATTCCGCTTCTGCCGATTTACCTAGTTGGGTTTTTGCGAGATTTAAATTGGGAATCTTCGAACTCATCTGGCGACATAGGTCATCACCAAACCCACCTACATTGCATAACTGCATAGTTGATACAATTAAATATCTTATTAAAACTGTGGTGGAATTTTGAGTCGTCTACTTACCAGGCATCCTAATCAACATAAGCCATTTTAAATAGTAATTTTAATTATGGTAGAGCAGCGATTGAAGCATATTTTCATTTTCTTCAGCTATGATGAAAGTAGGAACATGTAGGCCTATTAGTCATACAGAGTGAAAGTAATATGACTGCAGATTTTAACAGCTTATTCGTAGGATAGAACAGAACAATAAATGCTAATGTCATATTACTTCCAAATGAATACTTTTCTCAGAAAAAAGTCCCTTAAATGTTAACACTGTTTTACTCGATAAGTACCTACTATCCGTAGGATTCTGATTGGTACTTATATCTTTAAAGAAAGTGATAAGGATGATTTACTCCTTTACAGCTTTCAAATAAAATGGAACACGTATCATTTCCTACTATTAGAAATTCTGGCAACCCTACTGCGGTGACGAAGAGACTGAACGCTGCTATTCAGAGCGAGTACGTAAGCCGGAGACGCGCAGTTGCCAAACTACTCAGACTTTCAATCTAATTTTAAATAAACTATGTACTAATTACAAAACTCATAATAATTTATTTTATTTATTTGAATGTATTCTGTTGTTCCCTGCAATGTACATAGTTATACCACAGCCTGGTATATACAGTCACGAAGCTCAATACGTAGTAAATATGCATTCATAGATAGTTGCTAACCACTAGGATCGCTACTATCACCTTATTACAGACAATTCGAAATAGTACCTGCACAGTCTATTGTTCCTAGTACCCTCATAAACTCAAGGTTCGTGACTGTATATACTAGACTGTGGTTATAACACTCTCAATCTTTATTGCTAGTTTTTATAGAAATATTTCTCATAGTTTTAGAACATAATCACTGACAAAGTAATGTTGAGTGTACCATGTAGTTTACATTGCGAATAGGTTTGAAGTCGTCTGATGATTCGTTTATCTTCAAAATTAAGTCACAATTGCCGGTATATTTTTATAATACAAATTGTATTGTACGCTACTCCACGGATATAACGTCATCGTTTATATAGTGAATTCAGGTAACACTGCGGATTACTATCTGACCCTACAGTTGGAAAAACCAGTCCATCACAAATGAATTTTTTGGGTCTGCAAGTGGTGTTAAAAATAGTGTACGGATTCTCAAATGTAAGAATTTCATTCCCGTATATATTCGGAGTCCATTCAGAACGATGATAAATTAATTTGAAGATATTTATAATCGTCGGTACAGACCATTTGTTATCTTGTGAAACCAAACACATGAGTGCGCAGTAGCTTGTAGTAAGAGCCTTGTGGTGGGGTTAAGTGATCTAGCAGCGTAGCGAGGGTGGGAAGCTTCCCAATCCACTTTCTTCTTTCCCTCACGCGTAAATAAGTTTCACGAAATAACGAATGGCCTTTAAGAGCGCTGTATTTTTAATTGTCGTTGTTTTTACATCAATCTAACCATTGTACACCACAAGAAATGCAAAAGTAAAAAGCACGAATAGGTATGTTAAATATCTCCATTAGGATATAATTTCATGTTGTTTCTTCCACTGATTTAAAGCTGTTTTCGGGCAGTTCTTATTTGTCCTCCTAAGTTGATTCAAAGGGCTTATCTAGTGTAATCTTCGGTGAAGAGCACGGACAATTAATTTAAAAAAAGTGACGGAAATAGAGAGATTATGTTGATTCCTTGGTATAGATCGTAATGTTAGAGAAACAAAATGCGCAACAGCAGTGGACAAGTAGGCCTACATGAGTCTCAAGTTGTGAAACCAGACAGTGCACGGGTCAGGAATCTTTAACTTTTCACAGAGTGCTTATCGTGAAGTTTCTTTCCTGTCACAGTACTAACGGAGCTGAAAACGTCTACCAACTTTAAAATCATTTAAAGAAAATTAAACAAAAAAGTGTAGCACAGTCACACTCGTGAATTATCGTGTACTAGTTCTGTGAGGGACATAAATTGAAGCTATCATTAAATTGAAAGCCGCTCAGGAAGGATTAGCTAAAGGAGGTAAGGTTTCATTCACTAAGTTCCGTTCTTCCAATCAAAGTTGAATTATAATATATCAATTCAAAGGAATTAGAGACATACATTATTTATTCAACGCCTCACAAAGAAAGACCTAGACGGTCGAGGAAGTTGTCGTTGTATGTGCCTGATAAAGAAGATGTTCGTCGAACAGATAATGGCTTTTATACAGTAGTGTATAACGGGAAAACTGAGGCAGACCATGGAAAATCCATGCTCAATTAAAATCGTCAATTACTTCCAACAATAGTGTATTCACACTACAAGAAACAGGCAATTGTAAGTGGATAGACTAATACGAGAGCATAGAAAACTTATTGCCTGCGAAGCATAAGAAAGTATAAGAGCGAGTCTCGAGCTGTTATTTACATGGATTAAGCATAATGTATTACTCGACCGAGGCGAGTGGAGCCGCGGGCGTAATGTGAACTATAGTGATGAGTGATGACGCTATACGAACGCAGGATCAGTACAAGCGGCGCTTCGGGCTGCAGGACTCCAGTAGCCTTGGTCGAGTAATACATATCCATATTTCGCACAAAAGTATGGCTGGAGTGACGATTTTACTGTGCTACAAACTAATTCGTTTAACGATGATATTAAAGGTAAGTGAAACTGTTTTACTAGCTTTTTTTAATTTTCATTTAGTAAGAGATTGTTAAACATTTGGGAAAAACATTTTTTTTCCGAAAAAACTATGAACTTTTCACCAATATGATTGTTACATACAACATGAGCTATTCGCTCTGGAAATCTGCAAGGCTATTTCACTTCCACCCTGAATCTATAACAGTATTCGGCCCGTCATTTATAATTCTGCTGCTTTTAATCTCTCGATTCTAGTATGTTTTGTTTGAACCATTGGTCAATGCTTCATTAGGTGTGCGTACAACTGAAGTAAGAAATATATGCGTAAGACTTTTCTTTTTTGCAAATTTATTAATATGTTTGCTCAAATTATTATTATTATTATTATTATTATTATTATTATTATTATTATTATTATTATTATTATTATTAGTTGCTTCTCTGAATATTATACGGACTCTGTGATTTTTCACACTTCAGTAGACCAAGAAACAATCAGTGAACTATGACTTGGTAAGCATGCTAGCAGACCCAACGGGCGCTACCCCCAGAAATTTAACTTGTAGACTAATATTTTTCATAATACTAATAGTGGGTACTTGACTCTTCGTTACTCGCCCATATGAAGTCAGTTTGTGTAGATTCGTTGTCCGAGGTGCGCCATAGGAGGCTGGTCTATGCTACAGCCACGAAGAGATAAGATGATGATGGAGATTTGTTGGGATGCCATAGGGGAACACTAGCTCCCGGAAAAAAAAACCCTGTGTTACCTGGACTTCTGGCTTGCCCAACACAAGTTATAAGTCGGGAGCGAAACCGGATCCACAGGGTTATAAGTCCAGCGCTCTATCCACTAGACCACTGTGGCGTAGATGGCATCTCTAACCATTGGTTCCTTATTTAAAGTACTCAAATTTGACTTCTCTGTCATTCGTATCATTCTGACTGACCCTGTCAACTTGAGACACCTGGTATATAGTAGTTGTTTTGTCTTGTATAAATTCATATTCTACTTGAGTCATTGGTGTGCGAAAACTTTTGGATTTTTCATGTGTCATAGATATGGAAACTACCAACGTTTCGGAGGTAAGTCTCGTCTTTGACATAAGGAAAGGCAGGTAAATTGAACCCTATCTGTTCGATCCATCGCCAAGTATTCTCTATGACTGGACCATGTTCTAGTATTTTTGAGTCTTCTATCATACAAAGCATGTTTTCTTCCAAAACAAAGCCAATCTTTGTCTAAAAGTTTGTGTTATTGTGCATGTCACTTGAAAACTCACTCAGTTCTTTCATAATAATGGACTTAACGCGTTTTGGGATCACAGTCTTCAATTTTGTTCATTGTTTAATATCCATTTAATATACAGTGTGTTCGGTTTTTTATTTTGCGGTTTTCTATTTCCTGCATAAATCACACTTTCTTTCTGTCATTTATAATACTGTTGAGTGAAAGTAGTATGAAATATTGAAACCTCTAACTTTCCTTTTTTCTTGAATTCCCTCAAAAAGGGAATTTTTTCCCCCGGCTGGCATGCATGTGGGTCGTCTTGCGGATCTGCCGCCTGCGTGCGCCAGGTTTCTGCGCACTCCATCACAGCAGCAGGATGCATGACCGGTGATGGGCGAAATGCCAATATCCGTGCTGCATGCATGAAAGCCAGTAAAGTCGTGATCTCATTTTTTGTAAAATTTGCTTTTACTTCAGAGAATAAAACAACAAAAAACGCTAAAATCAGTTTCTTTCGGTCTTGTCACTTTGAATAGACTTAAGTTGCAGACGCTACTACAGGGTATTTGCCCGCCCATTCGTTGATATTTCTTCCTTATGTAAAGATGGTTGCTGCTGCGTGGTCACCGATTCAGGCTTGTACTTAGACCGGTTCCGAAGTCCTTTCTGGGGAATCTTTCCTCTAATAAAGCGGTCGTTGCTGTTAGTGTTTGGTGAGAATGTAAATTAGCGAGGTTCTAATTACATCGATTATCCGAACATTTAATCGATTATTCCAGTGATGAATTAAGGAGGGGCTTGCCCTCGCCTCCGAGGAAAATCAATTCGACTCCAAGGAGAAGTGTATAATCAACTACAACGAACTATCGTTTTTACCGGTATATGTCTGAAAAATATTTATTATTATTATTATTATTATTATTATTATTATTATTATTATTATTATTATTATTATTATTATTATTATTATTGAATGTAAACAAATACCACAGGATCTGCTCTTAACGCTAGACATAGCATGTATTTAAACATGCTGTAAGAAAATAATAATAATAATAATAATAATTTTCTCAGATATGTATCACAAAATAGACAGTTCGTCGTAATTGATTATAAACTTCTCCTTGGAGTGGAATTAATTTGAGGGAGGGATTAATTTGGAGGGATTTGAGGGAGGTGGGATATGATTATAGAGACTAGATTAATCTTGCTCAGAATAGGGACCGATGGCGGGCTTATATGAGGACGACAGTGAAGCTCCGGATTCCTTAAAAACCATAAGTTGTCCAGACGCTGTTATTTCCGGCGTGACTCCGCCTCTTTGCTTACGTCTTAGAAAGTGAAGGCTCTATGAAGTCTAGGTAGGTAGTATCATTCGCCATTTTTGTTCTTACGTTGCCGAGCTACCATACGAGGAATCTATTTGCAACACCGTTAAACATTATCATGTCGTAACTCCTATGATAATAAATCAAACGCAATGTAATTCAGCAAATAATTGAGCGGCAAATAACGTCTTCGTGTGCTTTCTACGAACGCCAACTAAAGAGCTGAAATGGCGGGCGATTATATTAAGTATTTATCGAGCCTTAAGAAATGAATCAGCGAATTACAAGACCCACACGTTTAAATGTAATCGATCTGCAACGCGATTGGCTGCCGGAAATTAGAGCGACGGGACTATAATAATATTTATTTATTCTGGTGAAGTTAAGGCCATCAGGCCTTCTCTTCCACTTAGCTAGAAACAGAAGTTGATACAATTTGCAGTAATAAAAGTTAATAATTACAGAGATATGGACCATGGCTAATTCGCATCTTCTTGGCGTTACTTCATTTAATATCATGTGTTTCAATATAATTCAAATTGTTATTTTTCACTCTAACAACAATGTATCACTAAGCCTCAAGGCATTTACTCTGTTGTATCATGGTACTCTTTGTCGATGGCAACCTGTAGTGGTTACAGGAAGAAATTAAATAAATATATAGGTAATTTACAGTGAGTCTTACGTTAATAATAGATAGGCTAATATTAAAACGATATCATTTAAAACCTTCCATTATTAAAACAAAAAACCATGATTTCTACCGCATCAAACTCAGAAACAAAATAGTGATAAATGGGCAAAATTTATAACAAGTAAATTTTTCGATTACATAAGCTGCAGTCTGTCTCATACTCCAGCAAGAGACATAGAAAACAAAACGACAACAATTGATATGTGCAATGAAACTAATTATTCTAATTTTAAAAAATACGGCGGGATACAATTCTAAAATTTATTACACAAGCCAGAAGCACTACCGAAACTTTAATATGCTTAGAGATTTGGCCACTTTCATCAATTCAATTGAGAAGAATTGAAACAGCAGAGATGAGACAGTTAAGAACTTTGACAGAATACTCGCTATTAGACCACTTACGAAATGAAGAAATTCGCAAAAAATTGAACGTAGAAAATGTTAAGAAAACTCATCAGTAACATCCACATTACATAGAAGTAACTAAAAAAATCACGTGTAATATAGGGTAAAGGTTGGTGATACTGTGATACGAGTAATATTGCGATAGTTCTTTTTGAGAATGTATTACAATTTTACCGAGTCAGAGCAAGTTCGGCTCTATGCGTCAACGTATTAAAGGAATGTTCGTGGACAAGTTGGTGCACAAAACCGGCCCTTCGTTCGCTCAGTAAAATTGTAATAAATTTTCAAAAAGAACTATCACAATATTAGTCGTATCACAGTATTAGCAACCTTTACTTTTTTTTTTCATTTCATTTATTATATTCCATAGATCTTACATGAACAATGAAGCTTTAAGATGTGGAACAAGTAAATAAATTTTAAATTTTTACAAATTTTTACAATTTTTACAATATTTTACAATTTTTACAATTTTACAATTTTGTAATATTCTACAGTTTTTTTTACAATTCTTTTACAATATTTTGGGGAGCTGTAGTGAGATGATGTGAGGCCCGAGGATTCGCCAAAAGATTACTCGGCATTTGCCTTATGGTTGGGGAAAACCTCGGTAAAAACCCAACTAGGTAATCAGACCAAAGGAGGTGAAATGAAGTGAGGCTGAGGACTCGCCATAGACCATCCGGCTTCAGTCCCACGGCAGGGAAAGATCTCAGAAGAAACCATTCAATGAGACCAAATGAGGGATCCAACTCAAGCCCGAGCGCAGCTCCGGATCAACAGCCATCGAGTCTGCCGACTGAGCTACATCGATGGCTTTACTAAAAATATAGACATAGCCAGTCAGAGTTATCATCCATATATGTTAACCCAGTCTGGCAGCCAAGTACGAAGGCGGTTTGAAACACGATTCCCGGGTGTAAAAATTCCCTCACGTACAACAATCCATAATCTTTATAATAAATTTCAGGCAACGGTAAGTGTTCAGTCTAAGAAACAGAACAGTGTAGGGTTTTCACATAGAAACATTAGATGACATTGGTCATCGATTGGAACAGTCTACTAGAAAATTACTTAGGCTCACAAGTGCGAATTTCTTATGGCTCTTGTGCAAAGAGCTACTAAATTTTATTGTTAAATTTGCAGCCGTATAATGTAATTAAGGCACATGCCTCTTCAACCGGGTGATCCTGCACTGAGGCGCGCATTTTGTGAGTGGATGCTGAATAATATAACGAACTATAGACCCATATTTAATATTTTTCTCAGACGACATTTCATAAAGAGGTGTCAAAATATGTGGACAGCGAAGGCAGGCAGTTTCAGCACCTCCATCAATTAAAGTTGGTAAATAGTTACGGGAACTTGTATGGTTGTATCACAGTCTAGTATATACAGTCACGAAGCTCAATATGTAGTAAATATGCATCCATAGATAGTTGCTAACCACTAGGATCGCTAATATCGCCTCATTACAGACAATGCGAAATAGTACCGGCACAGTCTATTGTTCCTAGCATCCTCACAACTCAAGCTTTGTGACTGTATATACTAGACTGTGGTTGTATCACCGTGACCTCGTCGCTCCTTCCACACCTCATCTGATCTCTCTGTGCATTGGCAAAGCATCTACGCCAGGGATGAGACGATATTAGATCCCAATCATGGTAGAAGAGCTCGACCTTGATCACGAGCGCATAGCGCATCCACTACATAGCGTCGTAACGTAGACACAGGGATGTACATGCACATGCAGCGAATAAAGGCAGCAATTATTACAATAACTAGCGTTACTAAATTTCTGGCTATGTAATAGGGCTAATTACTCAGTTGTTTAATATACATGTACATATATAAACAAATCGCAAAGGGAAGGGTTTTTTTAGGAACAAAAAGAGAAATAGGAAAAGTTAATTGTATATAAACCATTTTCTTGTTAAAAGCAATTATTTATTATGTAAATACTTCACTTCATTGGTTAGGAGAAACTAATAGGGTCTACCTGCTCGACGTGTGTGATCTCTAAGTACTTTTGAGTATTTGTTGAAAAAATAATAATGACAATATTGATTGAAATAGAGTATATTGATTGTGTGATTGTGAAAATGTAGTTCTTACTCTCCAGTCGTGATTATGTAATGAGTTTTCTTAGAGTGATTTGTGAGATGCACGTAACACGAAAAAACAAATTGATTAAATTAAGATATTGAGAATTTTTGGGGTTAATCATTTAAGGGGATATGTATGATTTTTAAAACTTCCACAATTTTCGGCAAAAATTTGTGAAATTTGAACTATATAAACAGATTTATAATAATATCATCTGTATATAATTTGGTGCAATTAAGTCTAATAGTTTTGAAATTATATTTTAAGTATATTTTATATTGACGTTACTAAAAAAAGCTCCTTGCATCAAAGTTTTCAAAATGTTTAGTTCATATTTGCTCAAAATCTTGAAAATAGTTATTGGAATAAAAGTGAATTAGCTTTTTGAGCTTAGTAATAGTATAAGTTAAAGTGCAATCAAATATAAAATATTATTTCTAAATTAAAGAAACACGTAGTCTAATAAAAGTAAATATCCAAAAACAAGCAACAAATAAAACATCACCAATACATTTAAAATAAAGAAATAGAAGGAATTTAGATACAATCTACTGACCCAAATGTAAATTAATTTACCTTCGATGTCAATTCCGAAATCAATTTATTTCTCTCTTCTCCTGAATAATGCCTATATTTTTTTCATGTTGCGTCTCATAATGCCGTTTTATGTTGCTTTCTTTTCAAACGATATTTTTTTACACAACAAACACTGGACTTCATCAGCATGTTCGAAGCATAAATATCGTATCTTCCACTCTTCATTGAAAGCTTTAAGCGCTTCCGTTCCGTCATGATCTGTACATCCTTTAGCAATGTTTACAGGTAAAAGAGGTCCGCGCGCGCGCAGTGGGCATAAAAGAGCTCTAGCTCGAAATTACTAGTCACCATCGCAAGACTGATCTACGCAGTTAACAAGCGAGACATTTGAGCTTCTCCAAAAAATATTTCGGGACAGTGGGACATTTTGCCAAAAAACATGACTGCACCAGGAAACAATGGGATGAAGGGACATTCTAGCATAGATCTGCCCCGGTCCGGCCCTCAAAAGCCAAAGCAAACGAATCCAAGGTACTAATCGAAAACAAACAACAGCAGCGCCATCAATGACAGATCTAGAGGATTTCTTTTTCCTTCTCTTGACGTACAAGGATAAATTATTATTGGATTAAGTACGTTGTGTGTAATTATCAGTTAATTTACTTATCCAATTAAAATATTCTTTAAGGACAGTAAGACGAACTGTATTTGTAATTCTTTATTTCTGTGGTGCGCGATTAAAAGGGCGTAAGTAAGAAATTGGTGGTTTTGAGTTTTGACCATGTGAAAAAAAAAAGATGGTATAGAGGGCATAAGAATAACATGTCTATGCGATTCTATAATTATGAAGAGCGTCAGACTTCCAGACCATCATATGATAGTGGTCCTCACTTCAAACTTTGCTTTTGCTCTACTGAAAATGTGCAATTTATGACCGCGCACCATAGATTATCGTTCCTTTGAAACTAAGAGGCGTTTCAGGGACAATAAGCTTATGAATTGCAGTTGTAATTCTTTGTTAAACCGGCCCACTTAATTAAAGGCGTTGCAATAAATGAAATATAATCTTACTAAACTTGCGAGACATTTACTTAAAATGTTTTATTTCGCTAAGAATTCAATTTGCCATTGCGAAGGACTGCTTTCTGAGAATGCTGTTCATGGATGTGGTCAGAGCGCTCGTATTGAAGTTTTCACCTAGGCCTATCACAAGAGAAAGTGACAAAAGATGCAGAAAAACAAAGGAAAGAAACACATTCAAGGTCACATACTCATTTGGTAGTGAAAGGATTAAATATAATCAATGTTAAAAGCCATATATTTATTCTGAGACTTCACGGTTTAGAACTTCCTAATAAATAATTCAATGTTATCTTTGTGTTACGTCAACAAATATTCACTCTAGTTCAAACAAGAACAGTTAGTTTATTGGCGATATTGTTCGATTGTATAGTTAAGTGTCGAAATTAATTAATTTTTGAAATGCAGGGAAAATTAAAATGGCATTTAGATACTCAAGTGTTTTTGTCTTTATTCTTTCTGTTGATTATATTGTTCATAATTAGGGCAGTAATTCAGGTTATTAATTTTATTTCAGTATTCTTCTTATGATAATTGTATATTATTAAATAATTTAATTTAATTTTCTGTGTAATTTATTAAATGTATGTGTAATTACGTGTTTATGTCATAGCTATCTGGACTGCCTATATTACTTCTGTTTTACTCGTATTATTTACGCTATTTGTTTCTCTCTTCGTTACATATTTTAGTTATTACTTTATGTAATTAGTTATTTTATTTTTCCTTCCTATTTATTTTTACATAGTTTTATTTATTGTATTTATTTATTCAGTACTCACGGTACATTTGCTACTTGAAATATTAAATTTTCCTTCTAAATGTGTGTTGTATTTGTACTTTCAATTATCTAATCAATTTATGTTTTTAATTCATCTACAGAATTGGTACTTTTCTTACTGTTTTTATTTATTTTTCTGTAATTTATCTTGCTTACATATTTATTTCTATTGCTAATTTGTGTATTTATGACTTCAGTTACAGCGCCAGTGTGAAGCAGGAATAGTTGATGAATTTAAAGGAAGTATGGCAAGGGATATCGTGCCCTACTTGGTAAACAATTGCAGAGTTTTAAACTCAAAACATGTAAATCATACATTTTTACACACTCAAACATTAATTCATTTAAATTTATTTAGTCATTATTTATGTAGACAGCAGGGTGCGAATTAAGATTTCTGATGGGGGGGGGGACCCTAGATACAGAATAGCATACATAAAATTGCTATTATCCTCATTCGATACGGCTAAACGCTTGGTCGCACTGAGTTGCTTGTCTTGGATCTTGATCATAATAATAATAATTACATCCATGAACAGGCTTAAGATAAGATGTGTAATTCCTAAGTTATTGATTGTTGTCAGCTTGCCGGTGATGATAATACAGAACTATTATTTCCTTTGCTTACTTTGTACTTTATAAAGTACATAGGCCTATACCCGTATTAAAACAATTATATTTTGTGAGGAGGAGGGATAAAAGTTATTCTTGGCAGGGATGTTAGTATGAATTTATGAAAGGAAGATAATTTTCCAACAGGGGAGGGAGTCCCCCCATCCCCCCCCCCCGTTATTTCGCACCCTGTTAGACATACATACATATGCTTCTGTATTACGTACGTACTGTACATGGGCTATATACATATAAATATGTACGTAGTAGATAATAATGATAATAATAATTATTATTATTATTATTATTATTATTATTATTATTATTATTATTATTATTATTATTATTATTATTATTATTATTATTCGGGTTAAATGGAGGAAAATCCAGTCTGAATTAGTTTGTCTGAATTATAGTATACTGAAACAGAATTATTTCGATAATTGAAAAAATAATTATATTCTGTTGTATAATTACTTACGTAATGTGTAATCAAGCTATTTTATTCCTATGGAACACAAAGCATTAATTAAAAAAAATGAGTTTGAAATTCGTTATTCCAAGTCAATTATAGTCAATTATAATTTGAAATATATTAACATTCTATTTATTTTAGCTTCATTCTGCTACATAGTTTGTATTTCAGTGTTTAATTAATAGTTCATAGTATTTTGTTGTTTAATTCCTAAATAACTCTTGTATACATGTAGCTCTTATCTAAATCAAATTGTTGAACTCTTTGTAAGTTGATACATATGTATATATACTTTTAGCTGGTTGAGTGGAAGAGAAGGCCTTACGGCCTTAACTCTGCCAGCTAAAATAAATCATTATTATTATTATTATTATTATTATTATTATTATTATTATTATTATTATTATTATCATTATTATTAATTACTACACAGAAAGTACTAGCTTTGAAATTTTTAGACTGTGATTTAAAGAAAGAATTACGTGTTGTCTGCTTCTGTATGCGCTGCTGTTTTTATGTACATCAGGCATTAAGGCAATACAATGTTTTTGAAATTTTGGATTACAGTCCACAATTTCAAGTAATGCATCTAAATGAATCATATGTTGGATAATTTGAATTTTAACACCGTACTTTTTACTCTTTGCATTTACTTGTACCTTCAAAGTGTGAAATATTCATCTTCAAGTTTCATTTGTTAAAAAAAGAAAAAAGATCTGTCCACATTAGCGGGTGTCCACTGTTGTGTTTGTGTGTGTGTTTTTTATGTTTATGTGTGTTGTGTTTATGTGCGTGTGTTTTCATGTGTGTATACTGTATATGAACCAAATTTCGTTAGGCACAATTTGTTAGTTAGATTGGGACATAAAATCATGTGCGTTCGCAGAGTTGTCCGTGCCGTGTCGCACGAGCCTGCAGGCCTGCACAGTGCACACGTATCAGCGGTTCAAGGTACACTCTTCCACGTGCATAGAAACCTTACGTATCTAATCGCAGAGAAATATACGTGACCTTGTCATGTTTCAAGGGCATTTTATTCGATTCCCTCTAACGTCATTTAAAACTTGCGGCTGACTAATAAGTTGCATTCATAGTTGAGCTGAGTGCATGCTGATTGTCGATAGCGCTGTTGAAAATTTGTGTAAAATGTACTGCATGTTATTCTAAAACTTTGTAATACTGATAGCATATAAAATTTGTTAAAATGGTGTAGATAAGCCTGGGAAAGCAGTAAACCTGTTATTCCACGTAACCTTAGTACGTATACAGAGTGTTTCAAAAGTGATGGTCAATAACTTGCAGAAGAAAAGTACAAACTCAAACAAGTGAAAGAGTTCCTATAAACATTGGTCCGCAAATTAAGCGTTAGGCGGGGGGGGGGGGCTATACCGTGGCCTCCTAGATCACCGGATTTAAGTCGATAGATTTCTGTGTTTGGTGTCATGTAAAAAGCCTGGTTTACACCTTTGAGGTCAACACACTTCAGGAAATGCGGTTTCAGATTGACGTGTCTTTCAACAAATAAGGGATGATCCAGGACTGCCGTAGAGGATTCTCAGCCTACTATAGAGAAGACCACAACGTTGCGTTCAGATGCATGGGTAGCATTTTGAACACTTGCTCCTGGTAGAATTGAGTTAGGGATGTCTGCACTTCCGCTCTTAGTTGGCGAGGAATCTTGACATAAAATATGCATTACCTCGACAGAGGTTAATTTGCGGACCTGTGTGTATTAGAGGTATTTTTGCTTGTGTTAATTTGTACTTTTCATCTGTAAATTATCGACTATCACTTTGAAACACTGTATGTGTACTGTGTACTGAACGTGAATTTTTCAGAGGAAAATTAAAAGTGAAATTAATAGGGAAAATTAAAAAGGAGATTATCATTTCGAAAATCACATGTAGGCAAACGCAACAATAGGAAAATATTTTTGCTAATATTTCATCTTTCCTGATTAAGCACAAATATTGTGTGGGTACAATTTTGTCCCTAAATATAACAAATGACTAAATATACTGATATAATTTTGAATCCTTGGTTAATCATTATGGAAATTTTAAACCGTGTAATAGGCCTATGTGTTATAAACATTCTGAATTCTTGTGTATAACTGTTTAGCGTCATGCATTAATTTACAGGCATCATGTTCGGTTCAAGTTTGATGAGTATGCCGAAGTTCAATATTCGCCGATATTCGCTCTGCAGAAGGATTGTCTTGTTTGTTCCACCTTGTTATGAAAATATTCGCTGTCCTCCACTCCCACCCATAAATGTTTTAACTGCTTAAGGATTTTAGCACTCATCTTGCTGTACGAATTTTGTAATCTTGGTTACTTCTCTCATTTCGAACATTGCAGGACACTAATAACTATCATGGAGATTTTGAGTCTTCGGATCTTTGCTGTTAGAGAGATTTTGAATCACTGGGTGTAACTATTACAAATTTTGAATCGTTTAATATAAATAGGCCTATTGAAGATATTTTGAATCTTTGTTGTTAACTGTTCCAATGATTCTGAGACTTTATTATAGGTCTTTTATAGAGATTTTGCATCCAGTGTCATTATCATCATCCTTCCATGTATTAGTCCTTGGAAAACTGTTACGGTCTGAACAAAACACTTGTGTTCTCAAACCACCTCTTCCTTGAACGACCAAAAGATATTTTTCCACATGGGTTATATTGCATGATGGCTTTTGAGATCCGTGTTCTACCCATCCCATTAAGATGATCCTGCTAATTTTTATGGCAGGCCTAATCTTGGATGTAGTATCGAATATAAATATTAAAATTATTGTTTTTATTTAACTACTACATAATTTTGAGTAGTTAGTTTTAACTATTACATAGATTTTAAATCGTTGCATATAATTATTACAGAGATTTGGTATCATTAGGTACAATATTGCATACGTTTGGAATCGTTGAATACTATTATTGCAGAGGTTTGAAGTTGTTGAGTATAGTCCATTCATTTTATCGTGAAACCTTTCTGCGCATGAGGAGAAGAGGAAAGTGGATGGAGAGTTTCTCTCCCTGTCTAAGCTTCCACTTGTAGGTAGCTACGGCGCACGCATGCGTTTGGTTTCACGAGACGACTACTAGAACATACAATTATTGCATATTGTATTATGAATCGTTAGTTAAAAATTATTGCATCAATTTCGAATCGTTCAATACAATATTATTGGATGTTATGATTGCATAGATTATGCATGCTTTAGTTACTGGGGCCTACATAGATTTTGATTCGTTGAATAGAATTATTGCTTAGATTTGGAGTTGGGTAGAACTATTTAATAGATTATTATTATTATTATTATTATTATTATTATTATTATTATTATTGTTGTTGTTGTTGTTACTGCAACTTTAAACATTTTGTATCGTTAAACTCGCTTATTACTGAGATTTTGAATTGTCGCATAGGCCTATAGCCTAACAATTACAGAATTTTGATCGTTGGGTGTAGCCTAAATACTACAGAGATGTTCAATTGGTATAATAAAATTATTACGGATGTTTGAATCTTTGAATATAATACTATTACAGGGGCTTTTTAATCGCTGAATATTGTTAATTCAATTATTTTCAGGCAAGAATTAAAATTAAAACAAAAATTGTTAGAATTGATTTCGAAATCACAGATATTTTGTGATTTTATTTCAAATGAAGATATACAGTAGTGGAAAAAAAACCGGACCGACCCTTGTAGCTGATACAAAAGAATCCTGTCCTGTGTATTATGTCAAACTGTGGTAATTTCAATATGGATAGTGAAGCCAGAGGTATGTACTGCTATTTAATGTAAAAATACGCAGTTATCTTTGCCGAATAGAGGTAGAAATGTAACATTGATGCCAGATGAAAATAAAACTCTCAAAGTTTTTTCGTCTGTAAGTTTGAGGCACTGAAGAAAACAAAAGACGGTAAGAATCGAACAAATGCAATAAATTTCATTGTTACAATTAATTATACAAGATGGATGTGTTTTGTGACTAGAAGAATTTGAATCTGTGACTCTGAAATCAGCTACAAGGGTCGGTCCAGTTTTTTTGCCACTACTGTACAGTATATTAACTTGTTTACTAATATTGTTATATTCTGTATGCATCATTTTGACAGAAATTCATTTATAAGACATTAAATAATAGCCTATGAACAAAAACCGACCAACAGCAAAGGAGAAATTGTTGCACACGGACAGAGAGAGGGAGAGGCAACATGCTCAAAAATCACTTTTTTTTTTTTTTTTTTTTTGCATTCGGGACGCGGAAAATAATGCATTTTCGCGAAAATCTCTAAATCAATTTTTTTTATAACTTTACAATGTTTTCTTTAATGATGAAATGAAATTGGAAAAAAGTTAATAAAGTTGGGGAAAATATACATAATCTAATAAAAATGGATGAGACATGATTTTCTTATATTGGTTTTAACGTGAATACCTTTTTAAAATCAGACATATAACATGGAGTACAAAGACTAAAACTTCGATGTAACGATGCCGGGTGATCCATTTCGACACCATAACTTTGTCACTGATAACACGATTGAAATAAATGTGGTTTCATTCGATCGATCGGGTATACTATTACGATGCGAGCATGAACTTGGTGGAGGCCCGCGGCGACTGGGGCCGTTCAGGGAGTGCGCGAAAATTTATCGCAACTCCGATGTTTTAACGCCCTGATTCTGGTGGCAAACGAAAGATCTCGTGTAAATCTGTCGATATGTATTCACGTAAAATCCACAACAATGTTCCCGACACAGCCACATCCATTTTTTTAAGAAGCTTTGAAAACAAATAAGATGGAAAAATGGATAGTGTAAAGTCAGAATAAGGCAAGAACGTATGAGGTGGTGGTGGTGGTTCAATTTTCTTACGTTTTTGCTTTTTCGTGTCATTTTCCCCTAGAGGGAACGTTTGGGTGTTAATTGGAGTACCCGCCGTTGGATGAAAAATATATTATAAAATTGAAATCGTGTGTAAATTATTATGACTTAACGTCTACATTTTATCAACATGCCATTTTAAATTTTCAGAAACATTGCCCAATCATCAGCTATTTTTTTTATAAAATATGGAAGTTAGCTAAGTTTCTTAATGATAATCGATCTGAAGTAATAGACGGCATTGCGGTATGTGTGGAGGCGTACGAAGGTTAATTATGTAATATTAATTATAGTCGTGATGCAAGCAGAAAATGACTATATAAAAAGTGGGAATAAAGCATAACGATGACCTGCTGGGATGAAAGTTACATCATAAGACATATTTAAGTCATTCCTTTAGTGATGATACCGCAACCAGATGCTGATGGCCAATTACGTACTTTACAAGGTTAAAAAGTCAGGGAAGTTGGATCTTTGGCGTCTTTCCATATCCTGTCATGTAGGTTTCCATGTGCCGTGACCATTAATTTGATTCTTTTATATCTTAGTGCATTATCTATGCTTTCGTCTCTCAGATTCGTGTATTATCTATGCCTTCGCCACACAGATTTCTCGTATCTACATCTGCCCTCGTCGCTGTAAATGTTTTGTATTATTTGTACACTCGACTCTTTAAGTTTTTACATTAACTAAGCTCTCACCGCCCCAAATTTCTTAAATTATCTGTGCCCTCACAGCTTCAAATTGCTTATAATATTTATGCTCATATAGCTCCAAATGTTTTACATTATCTGTGCTCATGTGGCTCCAAATATTTTACATTATCTATGCTATATTACATTAACTATGCTCTCACCGCTCCAAATTTCTTAAATTATCTGTGCCTTCACAGCCTCAAATTCCTTATAATATTATGCTCATATAGCTCCAAATGTTCTACATTAGGTATGCTGATATGGCTCGAAAGATTTTACATTATCTATGCTATATTACATTATCTATACTCTCGCCGCTCCATATTTTTTTATATTACCTCTGTCCATTAAACTCCATACAGCTCGATACAATTGATATATTTACGTTACATAATCGATTGATAATAATTCGCTCTCTCTCTCTTATCTGTCTTCAAATTTCTACGTTGTATCTTTTCCCTACTATTTATTTTCTTCTAAACTTTCTTCCTACTTCTTGTTTTCTTTTAACTTATTTTCTCCCATTTTTCTTCTCCTTTCTGTTCTTTTTTTCTTTAATTTCATTTCTCTTTTCTTTTTTCTCGTTTTCTCCTTTTCTGTGACATTCTTCCCGTCCCTTTCTCTATTGTTTTGTCTTTCACATTTTCTTCCTGTGCTCTGTTCTTCTGTTTCGCCTTTTTCTGTTTTCATCTTACTCTTTTTTCTTTCTATCTTATTTATTTTCATTTCCCTTTATTCCTCCCTTCCGTTTTATTGTCTTTCGTATCTTTTTTTTCTCTTTATTTCATTCTTCTTTCCTTTAAGGACACAGAGAAGACCTGCATTTGAAGTCTTTGAATGCAGAAGAGACCTTCGCTCTCTCGCTGTGTACACGACTCAACAGGTGTGCGCGTGTACTTATCTGTGTGTTGCCATTTGGAAAGATGGCGTTAAGCACTCCGCGGCACATGTCTGGAATGAGTAATGTGGAGTCTGAGCTGCTACGGTATGGAGTTAAATATACGTATACAACTATAGACTTAACCTCTGCCGTTCGTTTAAAAACTCTCAACTGTCTTCGATATCTAAAGGAACTATTTCAACCCTCAGTCTGATAAGCCTTTCACTTTAGGCCTCTTCTTAACAAGTAAAAGTAAATAAATGTACTTGATAATTTTTATTAAGAATCACAAATAAAATTGTCTATCTGTTCAGAGTCGATGAAATGGCCACCAAACGAAGCAGTGGTATAACGATATATGGATAAACCGAAGTATTCAGAAAAAACCTGCACAGCAACTACCTTGACACAAATTTTGCAGTAGGCCTATCTGTCTAGTATCCAATTCCAGTTGTTTATTCAAACAAGAAGGCTGAGTAAACCACAGCAAGGGTGCTGAATTATGGAACTTGATCGTGTATTGCTAGAGCAACTGGATATAGATTGAAAATACATAAATTATTAACTGCTAATCCACAATGTAATTTCTTGGATGAAAGTATGCATTTTGGAAGCTAACTGCATTTCGGTGTATCTTCGTTTCTGTGACTGCTAACTACAGACCGATTATTTAGTCCTGACAGCTCAGCAGCGCGAAAGAGCGGAAGTAATAGGAGTAGTGGGGAGAGCTCCGGAGTAGAGATAAGGGCGATCGCTCGGTAAAAAAAAAATGGAGTACAGCATAGCTGTACTGGAAACAAAACGCTATACCGCATGCGTGACATCCGATCGCTCTGAATGCAGGCGACAGACTAACATGAACATCCCTTGGCGTAACTTAATGGACTCGCCTGACCCAGGCGCACATTTTCGGCGACTGTCAGGACTAAATAATCGTACTGTACGAAACACACAAGTGATTACCAAATACAATAGACATAACATACCATGCACACTGCAAGAGCTGAAATGTCCAAAAATTAGGGTACAAAAGGCAAACAATATTAGATAAAAAAGATGAATAGGTATATGAATGTGGAAAATGTTCTTTAGTATTGGAGAAGTTTTTTTATTGCAGCATTTTTCGGTTAAAAATTAAGCTATTTGAGACATTGTTGTGTGCAGTTACATTATTTCAGTGCTAATTTTTGCTTTGCGTGCCAAATTCCAATTCGAACACCTGATGAAAAAACACTCCATATATTACTACAAGTTTTCTTGGACATCGCCATCAGTATCACTGTCACCAAATAATAATAATAATAATAATAATAATAATAATAATAATAATAATAATAATTTCATAACTTCTTAGATGCCTTCAGTAGGTAGTGTAAGGAAGTATTTTTTTGTTTGAAATAAAATTTAGTTTTATCGTTCAGTTAATTATTTAATTATATTGTTCAGTAAAATGGCTTCATTATTCAATTCATTGTTCAGTTTTGTTGTTCAGTTAAATTGTGACAGTCGAACTCTTCTATATTTAGTACTGCAGTTTATTATTTTTTCGGATAGGCCTCTCCATTAACTTATATTTTTTTGTAATATGATGCGTGCTCTGTATTTGTCGGATCTCAAGCTTAAAATTATTTTTTCCATATTGTGATTTATATTAATAATAATAATAATAATAATAATAATACGAGGATATTAAATAAATAGTATTCATATCTCCTTTTATGCATTTGCATATCGTACTCGTACTTCCTTACAGGTTCAGAAAAACACGTGAATCCTGTTTATTGAAATCATCCATTCATTGTTTATAAAAACACGAAGGATATAACATTATTAGATAATTGATGGCTTCATATAATTTAATTAGAAAATGGCGGCTTAAAATTTCTTTCGCGCTTCAGTGAACGCGTTAGTTGTCTAGGCGACCATTTCGTGTAAAAGATAAATTAGCTCAAGTTACATATAGACGATCTTGACAAATTAGATAGATTGGATGGATATAGTAAAGGAAAAATATAATAAAATGAATATCGTATTTTACGCCAAGGCGTCGCGGAGGCGTCGTTTTCTCTTTTATTTCGAGTTGCCATTACTCATCACCCGACCCAACAATGCAGCACCACGACGTCCCAAATCGATCGATTATGTATTTCTGTATTCTGTTGGGAGCACGCATTTCTAAGTGAATATAGCCATGCAACCAAACATCGTGTATAGACTTGCTATAACGTAGTAGCGTAAGAGGTTTTTAAGAATCCAGTTTTTGAAGGAAGCTATTAGTCAAACACATCAAAACATGGCGGTAACGCGTACGGGACGAAGGAATGAGAAAACATCACATTGAGTGAGAGAGAAGGCGGAGGTGGGGACTGAAGTATTGTTCTGGTAATACCAGGCAGAAGAGAAGAAGAAGAAGCCGGAGATGATGATGAAAGGATTTCCGCCGAACATGACAGATGAGCATCAAGCTACGATCTGACAGAAGAGTGGGAAGAGGAAGAGCGAGGGGATTGGAAGTGAAAGAGGAAGGGTAGAGAAGACAAAAATACCTCTTAACACTTAATGCGGAAAAAAATACAAATTGAAACTGTGGAGTGTAAATGATAGCGTTACACGATCGGCCTGTGGCGGTGGGCGTCCAGAAGAGGTTGCGGTGGAGCGTGCAGGGCACGAGAAGAGAATGCCCATTGAGTTGTTTTCCACTTACGTGCTCTGATAGCTACAACTGACCGATTGTTGTGTATACAACTGCACTACACAACTTCAAGACTCGCGGTTTGAATTTCATCTACAAGGAAGTATACTCCGCGTCACCAGAATATGCCTGTGAAGGTCAAATGCAATATCCTCTGCCACTTCCCCGGAATTCTTAAAACTTCGTGGGCCGCTGCGAATTGGAGTGTTATCTCTACCCCAGCCCACGCACTCTTGAACCACCATAGGTCACGCGGTGTCAAATGCTGGTGCTATAGGCGTATAAGGAAAACATCAGTCTTTTACAGATAGCATTATTGAAATCCATTTTATTGCCAATTTAGTTTATTGCTTATTTTGACAATATGGAGGTGAGGCTGGACCGTCTGTTATATACGGGACGTCAGTTAAAAAGGGCAAACGAATAGGATAATCTGATTTGCAAAGTCCGACCAAAAATATCTTTTACGATGTAGGCTATGTAACTTTCTTAAGATCTTGCGGAAATTGCCACCACTGATTTTCTAAAATCTTAAGGGCCGTATTCATAGACATTCTTAGCGCGGGCTTTCGGTGGATGATCAGCGTTTTTCGTATTCATAAACCAGTGTCAGCGATAGGATATGATTTGAATTCTGTACAAGTAACCAGTGGATAGCCGGGGCTAGTTTAGCACGCTCGTAGCGCGTGCTGCGAAATGTCTATGAATAGCACCCTATGGTATGACTGCAAAAATGTGTAGAATTCCTAAACGAACTATAAACAAGGTTTTCGAGGAAGCGCTAAAATCTACAGAACCTCTTCTGAAATTGTCTTCTCCTATGAAAGCAATCAAATGACGTCATGTGACATCTCATTGACTTCGATAAAGATGTGTTACACCGTACAGTACTTGAATTGTATGACAGGGATGAATATTCATTCGACTTTATCTAAATCAAGGAATGTCATGGCAGAAAAAAATTGGTTCCAAGGATCATAATAATCTATTTTAAGAATGTTAAAGAAACTGGGGTTTGCGTACAGAAGATGTAACGATGGAAGAAGATATTTAATGAAAAGACGAGATGTTGCAGCGGCAAGGACTGCTTTCTTGATAAAAATGCATAACATCTGACCATCTGGTGACACAAGGCCTATATTTTATTTGGATGAAACATGGATGAAAAAACCATCCGTTGAAATACATATGCCAGGACTCAAAATCATCAGGTGGGATAGGTGGGATGAGGATACCTGTTGGAAAAGGAGGGAGACTTATTGTATGCCCTGCTATATCGGACAGGACTGATTTTGTTCACGAAAGTAAGTTGATATTTGAGACTAAAAAACAGCACTATCTTTTTTAAATTAATTCAGAGCTGTTCAAAGAATGGTCGTGAATGATTTCTTGAATTATCTGAAAGAAGGTTCAATAATAGTAATGGATTATGCAAGTTATCACTCAGTTCAATTAAATAATATCCCGTCCAGTAACACAAGATAAGCAGATATGTATTATTCCTTGGCTCACCGCTGCCGCTTCCGCTATACGTCCGCGAGCGTCGTGGAAAAATAAAATATATGCACTATATATTTAATAACATATATGGGCTAATGTTTTCATAATGGGTATAGTTCTGATTTCCTGAAAGAATGGCTATATTTTATTTAGTGTTAATCTAATTTGGGCAGTCACATATTTAACATAATTATATGGACCAATATCTCGAAAACATGTATTTCTGAGTTTTAAAGAATGTCTATATTGTACTGGGGGTTAATTTATTTTCTTGGAAGCGTATATTAAACATGTATAGGTCAACGTTTTTATAATATGCATAACTTATTTATAATTTTTTTTAAGAACGGCTGTATTACACAGAGGATTAAACTATTTTGTGCAGGTATATTATATTAAATGTTAGGGGTCGATGTCTTCATAATGCGTATATTTCTTCAAGAACGGTTATATTGTACTAGGGATTAATCTATTTCATGCAGGCATAACTTATGCAGTAAATATATAGCTAAATGTTTTCATTCATGGGTGTAGCACGCAGCGCATGAAATTCGCAGGAATTTCTCTTCCCGTAAACATCTTATGACTGAACTAAAGCGGCAACTATGCACTGACCTTGAGGTGCATATTCAGTTGATTCAGACTTTTTAGTTAATATATTTTATTAACCGGCGCTTTTAGTTTATAGGTTATCGATATTCATTTTCAAAATTCAGCGTGGACTAGAATTGGTGGACTCATTTTGCCTGAGTTCTTCTATGTGTCATAAACCTACGACACAAGACCTCCCAGTTTCACTTTCATCCATGTCATACTAAGGATTTTATTGTCCTCGCCAGGTTTGAACCAGCGAACCTCTGACCCAACTGCCAGCAAGGTAACTTACTATAGAAACTTTCAAAATAATCAGGCGAACATTTCTATTAAAAATTTATACAGTCCGGCCCATAAAAAAAGACGTTCCGAGAAGGAAAACGTGCGTTTTAGAGCACTAAGATGTGGGAGTGAGGCAAAAGGCATAAAAATCAGCTTCCGAAAATCTCTTAAAATCCGAAATTGAGTCGCTTTTTGGAAGGCTGGAAATAAGTGTTTGATATGGCTGTCCATGATCTTCTATGTCTTTGTATTAACGCAAGCGTACAGACGAAAATTAATTATATTTCTTCGACCTTCTGTATTATACCAGATTTATTTTGGCAGAGAGCGGTGGGAATTCCTCATAATGTTCAAAGAAAATGCGACGTACAGTTGAACTACAGTTTCAGCATCATCGAAAGGACTTTTTTTTAGTAGGTTATTTACGATGCTTTATCAACATCTTAGGTATTTAACGTCTGAATGAGATGAAGGTGATAATGCCGCTGAAATGAGTCCGGGGTCCAGCACCGAAAGTTACCCAGCATTTGTTCATATTGAGTTGAAGGAAAACCTCGGAAAAAACCTCAACCAGATAACTTGTCCCGACCGAGAATCGAACCCGGGCCACCTGGTTTTGCTGCCAGGCGCGCTAACCGTTACTCCACAGGTGTGGACTCGAAGGGACTGAAAATGATGTCGCTATATAAAAAATAAATAAATGCAGTAGGCCTAAATAAAATTTAAAGAAGAAATATATCGTCGTTGTTCCTGCAATAACTCCTATATGTGCAAAATATAAACATTTTCAGTAGGAAGAAAAAAACATTTATTCTTTCTATGGCAGCCGTACATAGGAGACTGTGAATTCTTACATTTTCGAAACGAAGAAATATAATTACATGTAGGTGATTTTTATTATTTGCTGTATCATTATTTAAGTTATTTAATAGAGCAAAAATCTGAAAATCGATAAATATGTCACACATGAGTTATTGCAGGAACAACGACGATATTCACAATATTATGTATTTCGTACGCTATTATAGTTGAATTTGTAATTTTATGTAGACCTACATTTTTAAAAATGGTCTACATTACATCGTTCTTATTTTTTATTATTTTGAATAATGAAAAAACTATACTTGATTTTAGAAACAAGTGAAATATGGAGTAAGATACTGTAATGTACTGCAATAAAAACACATGCATAATTAAGAACGTGGGTTGAAGAAATATTTTATTTTGCTTCTACTTCCGTTTTGCAAATTCTGCGTCTGAACCATTATCAATCTTCCTTAACTAAATCAAACACAGCACACAGAGCTTTATTTTTACTAACGTTTCTTTTTTGCACCTTGCTCCATTGTACTGCATACAGTATAACACCTGTTTGATAACTAAATGCCTGAAGTTACAGTCTGAACTCAATATCTGGATTGCTGTAAGGTAGCCTAAGCAATTTGTTTATATAGGTTTCCGCTATTTAGGCTACAGATTCACATGAGAAAGTTACGCATGTAGGTACATTGTATATACCTATTAAACCATAACTATATAGCCACTCATTTGTTATGTAATATTTCATTTTTTAGAATGTCATAAATTATGTTTCACAACTTTAAACTGTGGTGCGGAGATTTATTGTAAACGACAGCTTGTATGGTACTTTGTCAAAATTTGTTGCACCATTTAAGTTTCAATTGCTTAAGAGGTTACGTACAGCTTACAGCAGTAAAATTTTGGAAATATTCAACATTTGCTGTCCTTCATTACTGTATCTTGTAGAATAATGAAAATTAATATGTGTAAAACAGTGTCCTTCTGCTATATGAAAAAAATATTTTTACGATTTAAAAAAAATTATTTACATTCCCCCCCCCCCCAAATTCAGTTCACTGTGCAGTGATGAAGCGTTTCCCACTTAACTTAAAAACTATCGAACATTCTGTGATGAAATTTCTTGTGTGTATTAATGCGTGTCATATCTACAGTATGATGCAAGATTACTTCTATCTGTGATAGATTGATAAAAAATAAATTCATTTTACAAAATGGTCAAATTTCAGTATTTTCTTGTAACACAAAATAAAAAAAATATATATTATTTATTAAGAAATGTACCTAGTGGAAAGAGCATGATAATATTGTAAACATGAGTTTCAACAATGAAATAAAAGATAGAGAGAATATGAAAAAGTTAACAAGTTTGTGAGTTATGAGGGAAACGCTTCAACACTGCACAGTGAACTTCACATTTTGAATTTTGAAAAAAAAAAAAATATATATATATATATGTACCTCGATTTTAAAAAAACCTATATATATATATATATATATATATATATATATATATATATATATAGGTATTTTTTAAATCGAAGGACAGTGTTTTACACATACCAGTTTGAACATTTCCAAAAATTTTACTGCTGTAAGCTGTACCTAACCCCTTAAGTTATTTTCACTTTTGTAGCTATTCATATTCAGTATAACTCTTTTTTTAGACGCTAAGTTCCAAACGACCTACGTAAAAATGTTTTGTCCTTACAAATAAATGCAATTTAAAAGCACTTCGCTTACTACAGACAGACTAGTATAATGCGGCTGAATGCGACCCTTGACTGAAAGTAAGAATGAAACCTTGTAACGAATAGCAAGGAAAATTCCATCAATATAAATACTGTCTTTGCTATTAACATAGGCCTAAACATGTTACGTCTGTTTGAAGGTTTTCATTAGTATTCCTTGTAATTGTTTTGCTCTTTAAAGTTTAATGACGATAAATATTATTGCTCGCAGAAAGTTTCTTAAATTATGCAAATTCAAGCCTTTGATATTCTATTTAAATATTTGCCGATGGTAGTGTAATTCGGCAACTAAGTAAAATCAACACTCGTATTTTCCGTTACAGTATTACTGTATTATTATTATTATTATTATTATTATTATTATTATTATTATTATTATTATTATTATTATTATTATTATTATTATTATTATTGAATTTGGTATTCCCAAGAAACTAGTTCGATTAATTAAAATGTGTCTTAGTGAAACTTACAGCAGAGTCCGTATAGGCCAATTTCTATCTGATACTTTTCCAATTCACTGCGGACTAAAGCAGGGAGATTCACTATCATCTTTACTTTTTAACTTCGCTCTAGAATATGCCATTAGGAAAGTTCAGGATAATAGAGAGCGTTTGAAGTTGAATGGGCTACATCAGCTTCTTGTCTATGAGGATGACGTGAATATGATAGGAGAAAATCCACAAACGATTAGGGAAAACGCGGAAATTCTAGTTGAAGCAGTAAGGCGATAGTGTTGGAAGTAAATCCCGAAAAGACTAAGTATATGAGA
This sequence comes from Periplaneta americana, assembly GCF_040183065.1. Lineage (NCBI taxonomy): Eukaryota > Metazoa > Arthropoda > Insecta > Blattodea > Blattidae > Periplaneta > Periplaneta americana. The sequence goes on from NC_091128.1 coordinate 108,831,832, forward strand.
ATGGAGAAAGTTACACAACGCAGAGCTGCACGCATTGTATTCTTCACCTGACATAATTAGGAACATAAAATCCAGACGTTTGAGATGGGCAGGACATGTAGCACGTATGGGCGAATCCAGAAATGCATATAGAGTGTTAGTTGGTAGGCCGGAGGGAAAAAGACCTTTGGGGAGGCCGAGACATATGTGGGAAGATAATATTAAAATGGATTTGAGGGAGGTGGGTCATGATGGTAGAGACTGGATTAATCTTGCTCAGAATAGGGACCAATGGCGGGCTTATGTGAGGGCGGCAGTGAACCTCCGGGTTCCTTATAAGCCAGTAAGTAAGTATTATTATTATTATTATTATTATTATTATTATTATTATTATTATTATTATTATTATTATTATCATCATCATCATCATCATCATCATCATCATCATCATCATCCTTTGACGGGTTAACAGTTTCCGTAAAACAGTTCGTCTATTATAGGCCTAGAGCTACACCGGTCAATTCTCGGGACTTTGGAAAAATTCCTTTGTGTCACATTCCCGAAATTTGCAGGTTCCGTTGTAGAGAGATGTCACTGTAATATAATTACTTATTTGACTTCAAATTTTGATATGGAGATGCTGGAGAAATTATTGAAATTGGAAGGCGGCACTGAAATTCTCGAAGAAATCCAGCAGTGAAAGTGGTAGTAAATTCAACGACGCTTTAAATTTCAGATTATATTCAACGTCGAAATTCAACTTGAGTAAGAAATGGTTCCAAAAATTTTCCCGAAGCCCTCTTTCAGGCTCCCACAGCTCTGTTTCCCTTTTAAAATGCATCGACTTCAACCAGAATTGAACCTATGAACTTCATATCCAGCGGCTTGGATGGTACGAAACCAGTAGACCATTGAGAACTATAAAAATTCAGTTCTCTTTCGATTCGCGTGTCGGGACCGAACCCATTTTTTTCCAGAACAATTTTTATTCTCTCACTCTTTGTTATTGAAAGCAATATCCAGTAATTGGCACCCTTAATGATAGCAATCTGTCACAGAACACATGCACAAATGTGTAGATCGTAATCTCAGAGGTTAAGTAGATGTATACTTATTAATATCTATGTGGGTCGATTATCGATCCTCGAAGTCGCAGGGAATTATATTGCGATGTGTATTTAGTTGTTTGTGTTAGGGGATTAGAACACGTAAAATTACAGACAATGATGGTGTAGAGAAGCGGACAAACACTTTTATGTGTATCAAGGGTAACCTAGCAAAATGCTACATGCTAATAAACAAATTGTGTAATTCATCGCAATGAAAAACTTCTCATGGAGAGTTTGCAATAAAATGTCATTTCTTATGCGGTTACACACACTACTAGAACTGTATAAATAGTTATACCACCAGCTTACGTAGAATTACATAACCTGCCTTCTCGTAGTAGTTAACTTTCGTTTACATTCAACTTACTCAGTGTTATATCAACAGTTTCTTATGTACCGTCACAATGCAAACCAAAACATAATAGTAATGTAAACGTAGGAACTAATGACTATAGAAATATTCACAGTAGCTTAACCCAAACCAGAAAGTAGGTATATAGAGCTAAGAGAGACCATAAGATTCAGTCAGGGCAATGAAAAAGATTAACCGATATAAAGTTCGTTACAGCGGAAGTACACAGATTAGCTCTTCTGTTTATTCTATTGTTAGGCCTACTTTTACACATTTCTTAAATGTTACATCAGTTGTATTAAGCATTGTAACAGAGGTTCGTGAGTTCAATCCCAGTAGAGGGCGATGAATTCTATAGTGACTATTACACTCTTACTACGTCATACTACTTTTGACCAATAAAACGGTACGAAAGGACGTATTTCAACCAATCATGGCTGCTTATCGCATAATTTTATCGCGTCCCTAGCATTTGTTTAATTTTATCGCGTCCCTAGCATTTGTTTCTTTGTTTGCCAACATTTGAAACTGCGCTGGTCTGGACGTCAAAAAAAAAAAAAAAAAAAAAAAAAATATATATATATATATATAATTACAAACCACTCCAGTCGATGCACAGCAGTTTCAAATATGACTCGCATTGGCATTCAAGAACAAGAATTAATAAAAATCACTGATTATACCTATGCATCTTCTGAAATCCTATTTACAAATAAATGAAGAGCACCATTCGGAAATCCTGAATAAGTTGAATACACCATGTAGGCCTAAATCAACGAGTTTCACTTCTATTACGCACACGTCCAATATAACATCAATTGAACCACCAACCACATTCAAATTTGAAAATTGTATATTCAATAATTATTCCTTTTAAAATTATTCATGTTTATTTTTTATGTCATCGTCGTTAATTGAAACTTTTCTAACACTTGTGTACAGTATATTAATTAGGTTATATTATAGCTTCTGCTATATGATATTATGGATAGTCATGTATCAGAGATTGTTTAATATTAAGATTTATTGAAAATCATCTGTCAAGTGACGTTGATTACTAGGATTCGGATAATTGAAGTGGAATGCAACTGTTTTAATAATAAAAATGAAACTGAATCAACAAAGCCTTCTTGAATAGTAATATTGCCATCGTGTGTAGATGGAGAACTTCTCGACGAGAAGGCACTGCTCACTACTGTCATCTAGCATGCATCTAGCGTAATATTTGTAATGTTGAGATGGTACAATAATACATTTGAAGACAGTTGTATTTTCGTAAGTCAATTAATATTTTGTTGTATTGGAGTACTTCGTTACTTCTAATCTTTATATACTTTCTTCTAATCGTGTAATAGTCAATTAAATCCCACTCGAGTTTTGATTTTCTCTAGATAAATCAAAACGTTTAGTGAGATTACTGTTGATAAATCTGCTCGTGTTCCACTCGCAGATTTATCGATAAAATCAAAACGTCTAGTGAGATTACTGTTGATAAAACTCTTTACATGGCTTCCTCCGGTAGGGAAGCAAAGCTGTGAGTCCTGTGTCGTAGATTTATGACACATGAAAGGACACTCTCCTCCCTCTCTCCTACCCCTCTCCCCCTTCTCCTCTCCCTTCCCCCTCCCTCTCTCTCCTTCCCTCTCCCCCACCCCCTCTCTCTCTCTCTCTCTCTCGTGAATTTGCAATGTGAACAGTAGCTTTGTGCCGCAATGAAACACCGCCTACATTCAATTCATGAGAAGTAGTTATTGTAAAGGACCATATCTATCATTATCTGTAAGTCGGAAAGATAAAAATTAGCCGATAGCTCCACGTATAAGAAATTTAGATGTCACTGTTCAGTCAGTTTGCTTTACTGTTTAAAGTTTGCCATGCTATCTGGTGTCACGTACCTTCCCTACCGTTTACTGAAATATGGAAGAAAACAGAACCAAGAATAAAAAAAGAAAATTGGAAGTGTTTAAAAATTTGAAAAGGAAGAATCGGGTATTAAGCTGGTAGCACATTATGAAATAGCTGTAAAGAGGAATATTAATAAATTTGTTATTTAATTGGATTATCCACGTTTTAGAAGATTTGCGCAAATTCTACCGTTCATTAACTTAATCGGGAGTTTACTGTAATATGATATGTAATATAGTGTTAACATACAGTCACAGTCTAGTATATACAGTCACGAAGCTCAATACGTAGGGAATATGCATCCATAGATAGTTGCTAACCACTACGATCGCTATTATCGCCTCATAACAGACAATGCGAAATAGTACCATCACAGTCTGTTGTTCCTAGTACCCTCAACAACTCAAGCTTCGTGATTATATACTAGACTGTGATACAGTAATATAATAATGTGATGTGATTTAATATAACATAAGTAGAACCCCGCCAGCCCAAACTAATTGGGACAGGCCTATTCGGATTATCGAAATGGATAAGCTGAGAACAGGAATGCAAGCAGGGAAAGTACGTCTTGCCCCTGCCATCCATAATTGTCCACCGCTTCGTCAAAATGATCTGCTCGTCAGAAGAACCTAACAATATCATAATAATATAGAAAACAAGGACTAAGCGAAAATATTATTCATTCGCTAGTGATAAAATACTGTATATATTGTGCATTTTGAGTTTCTAAATACTATAGCATTAAATAGTGCAAGTAAGGGAATGCTGGCCCGAATACAGAAATGTGAAGGGCCAGCAGGACCGAAGGTTTTGAGAAATATATATCATATCATATATCATATAGCATTAAATTCATTGAGTTTGAGTTCAAATAAACTCTTTTACTTTCCTCTTTCTCTCTCTCTCTCTCTCTGTTCTTTGGATTAGCGAGGTTTTACTGTAATATACAGACCGATTATTTAGTCCTGACAGCTCAGCGACACGAGAGGAAGTAATAGGAGTGGGGAGAGTTCCGGAGTAGAGATAAGGGCAAGCGGTCGGTAAAGAAATGCAGTACAGCTTAATTGTACTGGAAACAGACCGCTCTATCGCACTCATGATCCGATCGCTCCGAAGGCAAGCGAGTAAATAACCCAAACACCCATTGGCGTAACTAAATGGACTCGCCTGACTCAGGCGCACGTGGCCGGCGACTCTCAGGACTAACTCGTACTGTACTGTAGTATAGTTTCGTATTAGTATAGTATCAATAAAATTATAGTATGGTATAGGCCTGTCTAGTCCACCACTGTGGAGTAACAGTTAGCATGCCTGACAGTGGAACGAGCTGGCCCGGGTTCAAATTTTGGTTGAGGTTTTCTCCGGAATTTTCACTCAGTCCATTAAGAACAAATGGTGGATAACTTTCGGCGCTGGACCATGGACTCATTTTTGCCGGCATTGTCACCTTCATCTCATTAAGACGCTAGATAACCATAGCAGTTGATAAAGCGTCGTAAAATAACCAATTAAATAGTATATATAAGTATTATAGTTAGACTACTGTGTACGAGTATATTGCACATAGCTTGTCATTGTGTATAGATTCAGTTTGAAAGATGTGACTTAATTCACAAAGTACCATAATTATATGATTCGAAATATGAAAGCCTTGTAGGTCGATTAGACCCAAGGGTTTTTTTAGCATTGTTAGTAGTTGTGCTGATGAGTATTAATTTTATTATTGTGAACTAGCCGTACCCGTGCGCTCCGCTGCACCTGTTAGAAATAAATATAAAGTAATTACGTAATTAAAATAGGACGTTTGATCCAGGGAACATTCGTGTTTGTTAGAAGGGTAAATCGTTTAATATGTTACTTAATTGAAATTGTATTTAAATAATTAAATTGCGATCATTTTGGTCCAGAGAGCACTCATTTGGTGCAATGACAATTCCTTTAACATGTTTCTTATTTGTTATTACACGCAACTATAGTTTAATGAAGATTGACATATCATTTAGTTTTAATGTGTATACTTTATATTACTTGCTATATGGTTCCATTGAATTAGGCCTATGGTAATAACTTAATTTTAACCTTTGTTTTCTACGTCTTCAGTAAATGGCGCTTGGCCCACTATGGTTCTGAAACCTTCAAATAACTTAAATAGTGATACAGCATAAACAGTGATATGTAATTATATTTCTTTCTTTCGAAAATGTAAGAATTCACGATCTCCTATGTACCATTGCCATGGAATGAATAAATGTGTTTTTTCTTCCTACTCAAAAATTTTATATTTTGCACATGGGAATTACTGCAGGAACAACAACGCTACAATCTGAGGCGGCGGTGAAAACGTATTGTATTATTATTTTAAAAGTCTATCAGACCTACCAAATTTTGCATAGAATAAAACTTATCGGAAATCATTTTTAAAGAAACTTTTGTTATGTAACATTTTTCACAAAAAAAAACAATAATAAGCGAGATATTTCGATTTAATTCAGGCCCCGTTAAATGAAGTATTTTGAATGCCATATAGCCTAAAATCTAAATTACAACGAACTTAACTTATATTTAAATTTTCATCGAAATCCGTTCAGCCATTATCGCGTGAAAAGGTAACAAACATACAGACAGACAGACATACAAACAAAAATTTCAAAAAAGCGATTTTCGGTCTCAGGATGAATAATTATACATGTTAACACCAATTATTTTTGGAAAAGGGAAAATTACCAGAAAATTTTCGGCTACATATTTATTATTATATTATATTATATTATATTATATTATATTATATTATATTATATTATATTATATTATATTATATTATATTATATTATATTATATTATATTATATTATATTATATTATATTATATTATATTATATTATATTATATTATATAAAAAGTGCGTTGATACCGGATGTGCTCCGATAAGAAAGTTTTTAATTTGTTGTGGGGGCTCTTGAATCTCAGAAGCAACAACCTTTACAACAGCGCAATATAATCTGCTTGGCTCATTACCCAATTTTTTTTTTGCATTGCATTTATTGCAAATATAGTCTATTTTATGTATTTTAACACGATTCGATTGAGCATAGTTAAAATTTGAATTATAAAATAATGGATTGCTAAGCTAACGTACTATTACTGCATACTAAATCAATACACTCTCGTTGTTCATTAATTCTCTGAGATTAAAATGAGTGTGTACATAAATATTATTTTAAGAAATACAGAAAACGAATGTACAAAAAAGCCTATCAAATTTTCTGTGCATAGGAATAGTTTAATAGCTTTCGATTGTTGCTGTCCAAGGCCCCTTTTTTTATTGTTGCCCAAGGCCCCTTATAGACGAAGTCATTTGTTATTTCATTGCATCGTCTTAGATGGCGTTATTTTAATTTTAAAACTCATTTATCTCATTAAATATCAGTCCTATCAAAATTTTGTAAAGAGTAAAACTTATCGGAAATCATTTTTAAAGCAACTTTTGTTATGTAACATTTTTCACAAAAATCAATAATAAGAGAGATATTTCGATTTATTTAATTCAGGCCCCCTTATAACCTCCCTTTTAAATAAAGTATTTTGAATGGCATATAGCCTAAAGTCTAAGTTACAACGAACTTAATCTATATTCCAATTTTCATATAAATCGGTTCAGCCATTATCGCGTGAAAAGGTAACAAACATACAGACATACAAACAAAAAATTTCAAAAATGCTGTTTTCGGTTTCAGGGTGGTTAATTATATATGTTAGGACCAATTATTTTTGGAAAATCGAAAATTAACAGAAAAATTTTGGCTACAGATTTATTATTAGTATAGATTATTAGTATAGATGAACGGAAATGACTTGTTTCTATACAGACATTGATGGTGATGATAGTTGTGGTGACAGTATAATAATAATAATAATAATAATAATAATAATAATGATAATGATAATGATAATGATAATGATAATAATGATAATGATACATATCTGTTTTGTATCTCATGGTCTTCCGCCTCACGCTGTTGAGAGCGATTCGCTTGGGATCGATTCAAGCAAGCCATTTTCTCACCGTTAAAACTTTCAGGGTGTTCTAAAGACCTGTGGCGAGAAGTCGAATATGAGTGACCAATGCGCTGCAAACGACACATAATTTTTACGCCACGTCTGCAATTTTTCTTCGGAATTTATTCCAGCATTTCTCGCTTCAGAATGCAACATGACGTACTAGGTATTTCCAAGGTTGATGACATGTGCAATGAAAGTTTCCGTATGTGGACAAACTTCATATGTAATGGATCTTTAAGCTACCGGTACTCTAATGCTTTTGTAATTAAAACTTTATATCAGACTGGAGTCCCACAGGATTGAAGAAACCATGAAAACAGATCTCTTACGTAACAAATTTAAGTAGCTGAAGTTTTATGCACCATCTGTACGTATACACTCATACCTACCTACCTACCTACATTCCTACTCGCTAAATATTTCTCGTGTGTGTGTAATATATATCTGTGTGTGTGTTATATACGTTTATATCACGACTACGGTGGCTCAATGCAAGCGCGTTGTGATTATTAGTCAGGGAGCCCGGGTTCAAATCCCGCTGCACTCTGAATTCATAACTTGTGTTGGGCAAGCCCGTTGTCCAGGCAATACGGGAGTTTTCTCCGGGTACTCTGATTCCCCTATGGCATCCCGACAAATCATCATCATCCATTACGAGTGTAATGTAGATCCACCACCTGTGATGCACTCTGGATTGTCTCTGACGAACTAAGTGATGTACACTTCTCGGCACTAATGACATCTATGAGTCCGTTCGTAGAGTCGAGGCGAAAATGAGAAGTTACGGGCCCTGCTATTGGACATATAATAATATGTGCGTGAATTATATTTTGAGGAAAATATTCTTCATTCCTCTCATATTTCTGACATCCAATTTTTTCAGAACATTTCTTTTCTTTTTTTTTTTTTAAGACTACAATACAAATAATGGAAGGAGAACAAGGGGAATACCAAGAATACGAGACTAACTAGGGAATACATGGCGAACAACGTAAGACAAGGAGAACAATGGGAGTACATAGGTAACAAGAGGAAAACAAGGACGTATGCATCTTAATAAAGCTATGCACCTGTGGAGTTTTCTGTAATGTTGGCTTACCTGTATTCATTCACTTTCATTTCTAGAAAAATACTTGTTATACCTATCATATTGGATTGCTTATATTTCTTTGCTTCTTATGAATTCTGAATCTTTCGAAAACCTTAAATTAATTATTCATTTTTACACTCCTTGCACTGTTCATTTTCTTTATTCAGAGAGTGATTTGTTGAAGGTGTTTGAAAGCTGTAATGCCATCTACATTTTTGGCATATGTATATAATTATGTATAATATTTGCTTTATTATCTAAGAGAATCATTTACAATTTTTTCCAAATGCCTAAATTTCTGATTTATCTATTTTGTGCCATATTCGACTCCTCTTAAGAAACCACGTAACAGTAATTATAAATTTTTAATAATTGCATTACCGGTTAAAAAAAAATAAAAAATCGGTACTCCCTTTTATTTTAATTTGCATAGTGTGTGGACGGTCTTCGCTAACACGAATGATTTATTTGTTGAGGGCGTATAAATGTTTTAATATAATGTTGGTCTACCCCTCATCACATTTCCTTCTCAGATACAAATAGCAGGAAATGATTATTTTCGTCGAGAAGGGCCGGGACATAATAATTAATAACAACATACGCGAGGTCTTGCGATGATGATCCTCGAGCTCCTGCGTCTGATTCTTCATTTCCTTCTTTTCACTTTTTTCTCTTTTGCTGCTAATCGATCTTTACATTCACTGCATCGTGATTAATGACTCGACTCGATGCACACAAAACTTGCTCTTTCTTCCACCGGCACTCACCCTTCCTCATCCCAGTTTCTGTATCTTCTTTCCTTTCGTCTCTCCTTCCTTACCATTTTCTTTTCATTTCTAACCCTCCTACTCATCTTGGCTCCCTTTTTACCCCATGTCAGAGACTAGAACCTCGCCCTCATTCTTGGTCCATTCTTTCCGTCTTTTTTTTTTCGGTAAGCTTGAAAATTGTAGCGCCTATATATGCAAAAGTGGGTCGTTTTTAGAAGGGGTAGTGAGGACAAGGGAGATGTAGTGGGAAGAAGGAATATGGGGTTGGTAAAGTGTGGAAATCATTTCGAAAACTTCCAGCCCCCCTCTTTATTCTTTCCCTAGTGGCTTTTTTCAGTTCTGGAGATTCTGGTGTTTGGAAATCAAAGCTGATTTGGGCCGACGCAGGTGTGTTGCCGGTTCTTGTAGGCCTATCATGATTTTGGACCTATAGCTTTCCTGTCATCTTCCGTCCGAGCGACGATCTCTTGAACTGCAGGGCAAAGGCGGCGCTTGAAAGCTGTGTGAGCTGACTCTATTGATAAATGAATCCGTGCTTTGAAAAATACGTCCTGTAGACATCATTCCTTCTATTGTTTCCTTCCGTGCATTACTTTCATCGTAATACTAGGCGAAAGGTAAGTTGGAAATTATTTGTCTGTCCTGTCTATCTGTCTGTCCTGTCTATATATCTCTTCTGTCCTGTGTCTTCCTGTCCTGTCCTACCTATCTACCTGCGTTCCCACCCATTTTCCCGAATCCGCATTCGCGAATGGACACTTTCCCGAAGCCACGGTCCCGAATTTCATTTACTATTTAGTTTCCCGAATATATTATGTGAGAAATTCCGGAACAGTAAAAGACATGAACTGACAATCACTATATGTTGCCAGGAAACAAAAAAATTACAAAAACTACAGTAAAAGACATAAACTGACAGTCACTACATGTTACCAGGAAACAAAAAAATTACAAAAACTACAGTAAAAGACATGAACTGACAATCACTACATGTTGCCAGGAAACAAAAAAATTACAAAAACTACAGTAAAAGACATGAACTGACAATCACTACATGTTGCCAGGAAACAAAAAAATTACAAAAACTACAGTAAAAGACATGAACTGACAATCACTACATGTTGCCAGGAAACAAAAAAATTACAAAAACTACAGTAAAAGACATGAACTGACAATCACTACATGTTGCCAGGAAACAAAAAAATTACAAAAACTACAGTAAAAGACATGAACTGACAATCACTACATGTTGCCAGGAAACAAAAAAATTACAAAAACTACAGTAAAAGACATAAACTGACAATCACTACATGTTGCCAGGAAACAAAAAAATTACAAAAACTACAGTAAAAGACATGAACTGACAATCACTACATGTTGCCAGGAAACAAAAAAATTACAAAAACTACAGTAAAAGACATGAACTGACAATCACTACATGTTGCCAGGAAACAAAAAAATTACAAAAACTACAGTAAAAGACATGAACTGACAATCACTACATGTTGCCAGGAAACAAAAAAATTACAAAAACTACAGTAAAAGACATGAACTGACAATCACTACATGTTGCCAGGAAACAAAAAAATTACAAACTACAGTAAAAGACATGAACTGACAATCACTTCATGTTGCCAGGAAACAAAAAAATTACAAAAACTACAGTAAAAGACATGAACTGACAATCACTACATGTTGCCAGGAAACAAAAAAAATTACAAAAACTACAGTAAAAGACATGAACTGACAATCACTACATGTTGCCAGGGAACAAAAAAATTACAAAAACTACAGTAAAAGACATGAACTGACAAGCACTACATGTTGCCAGGAAACAAAAAAAAATACAAAAACTACAGTAAAAGACATGAACTGACAAGCACTACATGTTGCCAGGAAACAAAAAAAATTACAAAAACTACAGTAAAAGACATGAACTGACAAGCACTACATGTTGCCAGGAAACAAAAAAATTACAAAAACTACAGTAAAAGACATGAACTGACAAGCACTACATGTTGCCAGGAAACAAAAAAAAATTACAAAAACTACAGTAAAAGACATGAACTGACAAGCACTACATGTGGCCAGGGAACAAAAAAATTAGCCTACAAAACTACATTTAGGCAAATAAATTTATTAAATTTATATTGTGAGAAACATGGCAGATGAAGCTACAATTATAACTTAGGCTCGAGGAGTTAAACAGCTTTTGCTGGAAGATTACGTGTATTTAAAGAGCAAGAGTGCGACTGAAGGAAAAATATACTGGGATTGTGCAAAAGTACGTTCCAAAGAATGTTCTGCGCGGGCAAACCGTCTAATAACCTGCAGGTACTGAAAGAGCCAGCCGCAGAGAGAGTGGCTACAACTTCAAACACGAATACGAATTATCGTGCAGGATTAGCACACCTATGCAGCCGATAACAGACACCTTGATTACCTGAGGACACTTGGACATTATTTCCTTTTGTAAAGAGAAGGTGTAATTAATTATACTATAACTATATTAAATAAATTTATGTAGTAATATACACTACTGTATTATCGGGAAAATGTAAATCAAAGAAAGCGGGAAAATGTCTGTCGGGAATGTGGATTTTGAAGTCTTGTATTCAGGAAAAATGCTGTTCGGAAAAATGGATGTTCGGAAGTGCGGATTCGGGAAAATGTCCGATAATCATATACCTGTCCTGTCCTGTCCTGTCTGTCTATCTACCTGTCCTGCCTGTCTGTCTTTGTCTATCTGTCCTGTCCGTCTTTCTATCTGTCCTATCTGCCTACTACTTGTCCTGTCTATTTACCTGTCCTGACCTGTCTATCTATATGTCTGTCTGTCCGTCTATCTGTCCATCCATCCTTCCTTCCGTTCGTCTATGTCTCTCTGTCGTCTATCTATCTGTCCTGCCTGCCTACCTATCCTATCTGCCTGCTAACCGTGTTATCTGTCTACTATCTGTCCTGTCTATCTGCGCTACCTGTCCTATCTGTCTACCTGTCTTGTCTACCTACCTGTCTGTCTACCTGTTATGTCTATCTACCTGTCCTGCCTAATTATATGTCCTTTCTGTATACCTGTCCGGTCTGTCTATATGTCTGTCCTGTCTGACAGTCTGTCTTCCTATCCTGTCTGTATACCTGTCCTGTCTATTTATCTCTCCTGTCTGTTTACCTGTCTCCTGTCTGTTCTGTCTTGACTTGCCTATTCATATTTTTTTCCGTCTTGTCTGTCTGCATCTCCTGCCCTATCTATTCCTCTACTTATGTACATTTGTCTATTTCTGTCCATATCTAGGTTGTCTGTGATTGCAAACAGGGAAAATATCTTAAGGAGATGAATTTTAAATTGACTACGTTGGCGTCGATGACTACAACTAAATGCTAATGCGCCTGAAATTTCCTTCGTCACTGTCATCATCATAAAGTACGGGTATTGCATCTGTCGATTCGATCCGTCTCATTGAACGGATTCCGTCGGCTGTTCTGTGTTCTGCATTTGCGTGATTTTTTTTTCTTTGGTATTTTTAGAACGTTATACCTTCATCGTAGTCTGACTTGCCTGATTATTGTTCGCTGCAGCTTCTGAATTTGGATTTCGTTCCATCGCAGTAATACTTGATTCTTTAACGAACCTTGATATCGGTGTTGGCTTGGCACTGAAACATGTGTTATTTTTACGTTATTTGAAGATTTGACATGGGATAACGATTTCTGATTTCAAACAATACCTGTTCGTATAAGTGAAGGTAGTAGATTGCAGCTGTTTACAAATGCTAAGGTGCTGCTTTGGTTTTGTATGTGATGCATTCTGCCTGCCTATGGCGTGATATTTATCATCTTGAATGGTGATTAACATCGTCTATATTCTACGTCACCAAAATCCTACTACGTAGGCTATCCATCAATTAAGGTTGGAAAGCCTGGAAATAGAGTGTAGATAAATCATGACACAGACTGAAAAACCTGTTGCAGATATATGTATTTTAAGTGGAGCATTGCATAGTAACTGTTTGCTATATTTCGTAAAGCCAGCTGTGACGGCTGGAGGGATCATCGTGCTAACCACATGATTCCTCCATTCTAGTTGAATGATCATCCACCTCTGTTTCGGCATGTGGACCTGAGGCCAGCAATCGGTTGATCGATCATGGTCCTTCATGGCCTGTCGTGCCTATGATGATGATGATGATGATGATGATGATGATGATTATTATTATTATTATTATTATTATTATTATTATTATTATTATTATTATGTTTCATACGCTTCTGCTCCTCATGTCTTCTCGGTTGTCGAGTAATAACCATATTTACCATCAGATCCGAAGCTCATAGGTTCAGGCTCGAGCAAAGAGGATGGATTCCTACGACCGATGAAATCTTTATCATGGCTTCCATCAAAATGGAGCTAAGCTGGAAGGATCGAGTCGCAGATTTGCAACACGTGTAGGCGCTGTAGATGAAATTTACTAGGAGATTCCTTACATCTGTCGAAATTCGCTCTTACGTTCATCGCTCTCGCTTATCGCCCTATCACGAATGTAATAGAATTCTGCTTCAGGAATGTAGGCTGTACCTTCATAATTATTTTATATTGTTAGCCCAGAAAAGTCTCCATGGACTGTGTCTGAAGGTATTAGCGGTTTCGTTAGAACGTTTTATACTTTTGATTACGTATTCATATTGTTGTTTAGTCAACTGTCCGAAGACAGGTTTGAACCTCATAAATAACACCAATAAGGCATCACTCATGAGGCAGCTAGGCCAAGAGATAATGGGGTAGGGTGGCCAGGTCCTTTCCCCCTCCAATGCATACATCGTCGATTAACTACATATTCCATTAATTATTATTAGAGAAGAAAAATTCTCTCCGGCGCCGGGAATCGAACCCAGGTCCTTGGTTCTACGTACCAAGTGCTCTAACCACTGAGGTACGCCGAAGTTCAATCCACAATACCGGATCGAATCTCTCTCCTCTAGTGTTTTTCCCTTTATGGCCTGACTCCAAGTTCGACACATATGTTGACGTATATTAAGCCAACTGCCATTATACAAGGAGCGCGCTCAATTGAGTGACTTGGTGACCGAGATTCCACAGTAATATGCACTGTTGGGCGAAGAATCTACGTAAAGATTAATTTTCGGTCTTGCAGAATAAATCTGTTCCATTAATCAGACTTCAGATGCATACAAATTGTTCTTCCTCTGACACATGTCGTCAAGTGAGATGTAGCCTACTGCCTTATAATAGATATATGTATCAGCCAGAACCTCAATCAGAGATAGTATTAATATTATATAAGTTTATTTTGCTATGTAATTCTACATTCATAGAATAACCTCTTTCTGCAGCGGAATATGTTATTGCGTATTGAACAGATTTTTTTGTAAAAAAATTTCAACTTCTTCAGTTCTAACTTTAAAATATAAATTATTGAAATAAAATATATAAATGTAATATAGTGATGAACCCTTTGCGGTGGCTGAGTGGCCGGACCTTAAGCCTGTCACGCAGGCGGGCCGGGTTCGAGTCCCGGTCAGGTCTGGGATTTTTCATAGTGACATTTGTGGCGGACAAGGTTGCAGTTGGAGTTTTTCTTTGGGTTCTTCCGTCTTTACCCATATTAGGCATTTACATAATTCCGTCACCATTTCTCCATTTCGTTATCATTCTGTAGCATTCCCCGATCACCGGCTGACGACGCACGGAGGATGCTGGCCTAGGGACGAGTGGGGTTGCCTGCTCGAAACCTGGACACACGGAGAACTTTAGTGTGGTCAGCCGGTGTGGATTTGGGAATTCGCCACTAGAGGGTTAGCGCAATAGATCTTCACAGGTCGCAGTGCTGGGCCATAGTGCCCCCCTCCGTAAGTTCCATTCAATCCAATATAGTGATGACAACTATAGGTCAGTGGCGACCAATAGAACTTACTTTACGCTAACAAAACTACTCTGTTCTAGGACCTTTCCTCGTATTACCAAATTGACTGTTTATAAAACACTCATAAGTCCAGTGCTCACATATGCCTCGGAGACTTAGCCATTATCAGCAAGAGATATTCAGAATTTGGATGCCTTCGAGAGAAAGATATTTCTCAGAAGAAGATGCAGAAGACTGTACGAAATCAGCTGTACTCTATTTACAAAGACTCGCCAGTGTTTGCTCTTAATGGGTTGAAAGAAAACCCCGGAAAAACCTCAACCAGATAACTTGTCCCAACCAGGATTTGAACCGTTCCACAGTCAGGCATGCTAACCGTTACTCTACAGCGGTGGACCGAAGAATGGTATAATCACTCAGACTAAGATGGGTTAGACAAGTGGCACGGATATAAGTGATACAGAACTACCCAAAAAGATATCTGGAGATACAGTAGGGCAAAAACGTGGCCGCCTAAGAACCAGGTGACTGGACAGAGTTGAGGAAGACCTGTGGGAAATTGGATACAGGAATCGGGAAGTATTTCTACAGAATCGAGATAATTGGCGGAAATTGCCGAAGAGGCAAAGTTCACAACGGACTGTAAAAGAATAATATTATAGCGTTAGTTTATTAGTAGCCTACTATCATCGTCATTATTCGCATAACAGAAGTGGTAAGAAAAGACTTAAAAATGTCATACTGTCGTCAACGACTAGTCTTTATCATATTGATGACGAATAGTACTATCTTTGTAAACCAATATTATTAATTTGAATACAATTTTAAATATTAATATAATACATCTTGATTATACAACTTTTAACACTATATCACTTTGGAAAACGTATTATGTGTCTTTTACGTGTTAAATTTTATGTTACCTTGTTAACATGTTTCGGTCTGCTATTGGCCATCATCAGATTGATATAATATTGTATGATTTGAAACTTTCGCAATGATAAACGCGATACGAGGTTTTGAGTTCTGAACAGCTCTTGAAGTGAGGAAACGTACTTATCTGTTGGGTCCGTTACCTTTCCTGACCTCCCTAATGAACGAGCCAACGTGAAACTTATGTCCGAAATGTTGGATTTCTCTTATCTAGGACATAGTGCAAATATCCATAAAATCCAATATAAATAGTGCAAATATCCATAAAATCCAATATAATATCAAATCAGCATTTGAAACATATTTTTTTCCTTCTTCTGTTTCTTTGTTGACATGCGTGTGATATTCCCAATGGGTATCTCGAGTTTCATGCTAACTCCATTCCTTTGCCTTTGTCTTTAGTGTGTTTTAATTAAGAGATACAGAGTGGCTACTTCTCCCCTGGTAAGGGGGTATTGAATTATATGTAGCCTATTACACATGTGTGAAGGTTATCAAGAATTCTCATCTACTAGTCTCTTATAAAATAATTATATATAATGCTGGAACTTCCTCAGATGTGAATGACGAAGCATGTTGCTGGCCGAATCACATCCTTCTGGTGCGTATGTTAACACTTAAGCAGTCGCGCCTAACTTTGAAGAGTCGCGCGGGGTGTTGCTGACATCCAAAGTATAATGAATTGTTATAGGCTATTTTTAGTGATACATTAGGATATCGCTCTTTTTATATTTATACAACTATATGAAACATTTTAATATCTATCGCAATGTGAAACTGGTGGAAGATACAAGTGAAAGTTCAATATTATTGTTTCGTGTGGACGGTAAGACGTATGATGAAAACGCCACTGGTATGTACTATTGTCACCGTCACAGTGGGTGAGTGCTAGCCAGGAGGTCCGGGTTAAAATTCCAATTTATAATTAATTTATAACAACTTATGTTGAGCAAACCCAAGGTCCAAGCAACACAGGAATTTTCTCCGGTTCCCTGTGATTGTTATCCCAACAATAATTCTCCATCATTCATTCATCAATTGTAGAATACAATGTAGATGTACCGCCTATGGTGCACACTAGTTAAGTCTCTGACGAACTAAGTGGTCTACGTTTCTCGGGACTAGCGACATCTGTGAACACGCTCTTAAGTCAGGGCGAATAACGACAAGTTAAGGGAGAGCGCTGCTGTTGGGGAATATGCCATACCTCTATTACAAAAATAAATCAGTGACTTTTGTAAGGAAGTGTTCATTAAGATTCAAGATATAATTATATCACATTTTAGTACGGATTTATACATTTAATTTTTCTAATGCCTTATATGTTTTAAAAATATGTGGATATGACTAGAAATATTGCACTTGTTCCAAAATGTAGGCCTACGTTGAAATGTTTTAGTCACTTAAAAGGAAGTTTATAGAAAAGAAACTGTAGATATATTTTAATTTAATTAAGCCTATTTTTTTGCACATTAAATATGCTACGAGTTGTGTACACTTAAAATTATGAGTTAGAATTTAAAAATGTGTTTTTAAGAATTGAGGCTGTAGCCGGAAAATGGGCCCATAGGTCTAGAGGCCCTTTTCCGGGACGTTTAATTCCATTCTCCGTTTTAAAATCTACTTACTTACATAGTTTCGTTTCAATATCTTGTAAACAGAGACCAGGATAGCTAATTGAATGAACCCATGCATCCTTGCGTAGTTGTGGAATTCAGCAAACAACAGTGAAGATGATCCTCAAAGTGAGTGTGAGTCCACCCAGGATGTGCACCAAAGTGTAACCTGCACTCTGAAGATAAACTTTGAAGCGGGTGTGAATCCATTCTAGATTAATACGGTAATAAATAACCTTTAATCTATATTCTTTACCCAATAAATATTCTTTATTTTTACGTATTTGGTACAATTTATGCCGTAACTGTGAGATGTATGTAAGAAATATAATTTTACTAAAATGATTATGAACTTGTAAACCTCTGTAATGTGCGCTGTTCAATGTTGATGTTTAATGTCTGCTAAAATATAGTCATATTGAAAGTATTTTGATAAAACTTGTTCTCTGGAAAAGGGCCTATAAAATGTTGCAATACTATTACACTATTAAAATCGGAATACATCATTTAACAAAAACTTGTAGAAATTAATATTATTGTGACAGTATGCAAATTGTTATTTTGATAAAAGTGCATTAAAATTGCAATTAGGCCTACATAAAAATAAATCTTTAAATCTATGTTTTCTCGAAACATGACTTTTGTTATGGGCACTTTTTCCGGCTACCGCCTCAATTGTTTGAAATTTAATTCCTGAAAGAAAGGCTGGAAAAATAAAAAAATATAAAATGGAAGAAATATCTGGAATGAATAAATAAACAAATAGCTGCCGAAGATTATAATTTAATATGACCATAAAAGTAAAAATGGGATTATGGTCCTGATACTTAAAATTGAATTCGAGACAGATTAATAGCTTAATACTTTAAGTGAAAAAGAAGAGGATAACAGTGAAATGTAATGAATAGAATTCAAAATATACGTACGACTTTGTACGGAATAAGAAACGCAGTTAGTTCTCTGAGCTTGATGGCGTTGCGTGGCACATAATTGGGTAGAACATACTCCGGTTAATCGTACCATATGCTCTGGGGAGGCTTCTTCAATGACGTCGAATATGTTGTGTAATTATATATTATATAAGTTTAATCCCATCTGAGAATATTTATAAAATCCTGTTGCATGCTTGCACGTCCTCTTGGAACAAATTAGGGAGGAGAGAAATGCAAGAACAACAAGATCATAATATGTACGTACATCTTATCAGTTCTTTGGAGTAGTGAATCACTTACACGCATGGGGAACATGGAGGTAGAGCTCCAGGCTTTCATGACCTCGGCACTAGAACCAGGTGGTGTGATCGGCACCACTCTCTGACAGTCTTTTATCCCCTGGAAAGAGTCGGTACTCTATTTGACAGGAGGATGAGTGAGTCCTGCGGCCATTCAGGAAGTTTGGCAACAAGAAAAATCCCCATAACCATCCGGGATTGAAACCAGGACCTTCCAGTCCGCAACCAGTTCCTTTACCAACTGAAATACCTGGCCACCGTCCTTTATTTATAAATAGCACACAAATATAGGGCTGTTTTTCTATATATATATTTTACAGTCATTATAAGCCTTTATTGTTTCTTTTTAAATATATGTCTACTTTCTTACAAATGGAAGGCAGAAAATAGGAAAGATTGGAAGTTGGGTTTGCAGTGAAAGACCTGCCCTTGGGCAGAACACTGATTGAATGAATTTCTTATAAATTAGACTCATTATAGGCCTACTTTCATTTAAATATCACATAAACGTAGATAATTTCTGTTACAATTGTCATTCTGAAATGCTTAGGAATATATAGGCCTACAGGGTGTTTCCGGGCTGGTGTTACAAACTTTCAGGGATGATGGGGAAGGACACATGTATCAATTTGAGATCAGGAACTCTGGTCCGGAAATGACTGAGTCGAAAGTGTGTGTGTGTCTAATTTCTTGGGAGTAAATATCATATCAGAGTTTTCTCATAAATATCACTTAAAATAAGTCCACTTTCTTACGATTATCACCTATAAAGCACATATACCGACTGTGATTTACTTTAAGTTGAACTTATTTCTTCTCTATTAGACACAATAAACAAAACAAATAATATTTAGGGCATATATTTTATTAGAGTGGTATTCAATCTTTTTTGCTTGCGCACCCCCGAAATACAATTTGTTTACCTTCGTACTCCAATACTGCATTGCAATTATATAGCCTATTAAGAAATAACAAACAACTAAAATTCATGTTGATTGCAAATTAAATTATGACAGTAATAATAATAATAATAATAATAATAATAATAATATTATTATTATTATTATTATTATTATTATTATTATTATTTATACAGTAGTTATTGATGCAATAATAATAGTAATGAATTATGTAAAATGTTACAGAAGCAAGGAAAAACAAGAGTTTATAAAAAAATGTGAACTAATAATTATAAAGAAGTATGATAAAATAAATACATTAGCATTTTTTACACACCTAGTCTGTGAATGCGAACCCCATAGATTGAATACCACTGTTTTATTAAAGCTCACCATAATTTCCTTCATTTTTATTTTCATTTTCTTTCGTCTTTCGCTCGTTTTGTTTCATATATCCTTTCCCTTCTTCTCCTTATCCTCTTTTACTTCATTCTCTATTCTTATGCTATTATTTATTTTTCCTTTATCCACTTTCTTTACATTTCTTTTTTATAACGTTCCTTTTCCTCTCATTCTTTTGCCGTTCTTTTTGTCTTCTTGTATAGCTCTCTCCTTTTTCTTCTCCCCTGTCTTCGTATTACGTTTTTATTCTCTCATGTGCTACTGTTCAGTTTATTATCCTTCAAATCATCATCTTTTCTTCTGGTCCTTTCTTCTAATACTCTTCCTATTAATTTTTTCTGTCTTTCCTCTTCATCTTATCCTTCTGAATTTTCCCATTCCCTTTTCTTCACTTGCCATTTTTCATTTCTTTCTTCTTTCCTTGTCTTCTCATCTTATTCTCTCCTTTTCTCATCCATTCCTTCCAATTTCATCTTCTCTTTTCATCCTCTTTTCCACTTTTCATCCCTTCCTCTTGTCTTCTCCGTCTACTTTGTCCTTTCTATCTTTATATTATCGCTCCTTTCTGTTCTTCGTTCTCCCCCTTCTCCATCGTTTCATGTGAACAGCTCATGCATATCATGTCATTTATCCCATTTTAATACAATTTGTCTATTTCGTAGAGTGGGCGGGATTTGAACTGGGAACTCGATGCATTGAGTTGGTAAATGGCGTTTTTTTACGATGTCGTGGCGCAAGCATGAAGCTCTGCGGGCAGGATTGGTGTCGCAGCGGTATAACGTGCGATTTAAAAGGACCTCGCTGGCTCCCGCCATCCCGTTTCAGGCGGGAAAAGAAGAAAAATGATCCATTAATCTCTCTAGCAGGAGAGGAGGGCCTTCCAAGTCTGTCTGTCTATTCCACTGTCTATCTGTCTGTGGCGCCCGGCGTCTAACGGTCGAACAAAAGAATATGGTAGGAGCACGTCGGGTACCACTACGACCGCAGCGCCGTCAGACGTCGTGTCTTCCAGCTCTCAGGAGGCCATGTATATTGTCACTGCATTTATCTGCCGGTTAAGACCTTATTATAGCATTAATTAGGACAATTATATTTAAAGCTTTCAGAGATATTAATTTTATATTACTGTACCTTCATTTGCACTTCCATGTAAATTGCAAGATTGTAATGTGATTTAATATAGAACTCTCTTTGTATTCTTTTACTCTATGCATCTGGAAGAGGGTCTAGTTCCATATCTGGACTTTATTTCGATGCAGCACTTGATGGACACATGCAAACTTCGTTACGAAGTGCCAAAAAATGCAGAATCAAACAAAAGTCCTGGAATAAAAGCAGTTAAATTGAGGTTCTATTGACTCTTCGAGACTCAGGTTGCTGAATAAGAACGAAAACGAATAAATTAGCAGGACTTGCAAAATTGTTTAATGTTAAAAGTGTGTAAAATCATTTACACGATCATCAAGATGAAACAATTACTAACAGCAGCGTCCGAAATATCAATATATTGATAACCGGTTCAATTATGCTCATTAACAAGATGGCTAAATTAAGAACATATTTCCTGAATAGATTGAAGCAGGCAAATATTATGCAATCAAAAGAAAAGAGAAAGAAGTTATCTGGTAATCATTCGCCTTTCCACTTATGACGTGAAATTCCGTATTCGTATTTATCCAAAGTGAACGATGTTGGTGTTGAACATTTTGAGTTCTACAACTGTATTGAGTAGGGCTTCGGATTCGGTACACAAAACTTCCGACTCCAATTCCAACTTAGGCACCGACCCACATTCTTTCACGAAAACTAGATCTATGTTAGTAATGGTAAACCTAACATAATGGCAAATGATACCACAAGACTTCCCATAACAACCGCTTGAATTATATAAACTAATTTTAATTTTTAGTCTGTAGCTCAAATGTTATCACGCTGGTCTTCAGGCGTCCCGGGTTGATCCCTGGCCAGGTCTTGATGGAATTTGTAGTGGACAAATTAGACATTACAGAAGTTTTTATCGAGATACTACTGTTTCTCTCTATCATCCCATCAATACTTGCCAACATTTTCTCACTTCTGTAGTCTGCAATACTTACGAGTATTACTTACGAGTTTCTGATGCTTATAGGAAAATTTTGGGCTCCAGGTAGACTTTTTATCTATTCGTTAGGGATGGGACCTGACTCTATCAAGTTTAAGGCAGGATGGTCCACATGTCAGCAACTGGTTCATAAATGCCACCGAGACCACCTGTCGGACTTGCACAGTCATCAAATAACTGAAACTTGGAAAATTCAGGTGGCTCAAATGCTGTTTCTGGGTCTGTACAATAAACCTAAATGCATGGATTCGCCCCGGGTCTGGCCCTCGCAAAGCCAAGCTAAAGGTTACTGTAAGTAATGCTGGAAAACTGGTCTTAGCAGACACGAAAATACTAAATTTTATTTCCAAAGAATGTGGTTCAATGCTTCACTGAGATATATTTTCTGTAAAGATAGGCTATATTCGATGTCTCAGTCGGAGTTGACATATTTTTACCGGCTGCAAGTTTACTCAGAATTGTTTCTGACTAACTTGTGTCTTGGTTTTGATCTCAGACGTCCCGGACGTTTCGGAGCTGTTTACACGTTGATCAAGTCGAGTCTTGTTGTATTGAGAGCGTTTTAACCAATCATAATGAACCATTATACAGGGACATCATTTTATTTTTACTAACATTTTTAATATTAACCTGGCTATACCTTTTGCTACCCCTTCCCACGACTGGAGTTCGATGATACTGCGTAAAATAAAAACAAATCACTTTACTAGATATAGGAGGGAAGAAAAGTAGTCAATCCATTTACGTAAACTAGGAAATATCGCAATTTCGAGTTTGATAATTTTCATTAAGTTTTTGTGTAATCAAAATACAGTACAGTATTAACAATAAGTGTTTTTACTCACGAACTGAGTTATCCATGCGAACGTATTCATTCTGCAGTGTATATTATACTGTCTACAGTACATTAGCGTACAATATAGAGAATGAAGTTAAATTGTAAAATAATCATAATATGGATATTTAAACACATTTTTTAAAATGGTAACCGTTCATTTCGATACAGGGTTCAGTCCTTTTGTGCATATTATCGCACTATAGACTATTGTACCTAATTCCAATTACCAGTTTCGTCCTTCGTACTAATAACTCATGTTGAAATAATTGTGTACCTACTCTGTAAAAACGTACCGTATGTACTGTAAATTCAAACTTCATTTCTGTCCGATCCGAAAAAATAAAATTACTCAGATATGCTATCTACTGTCCGTCCAAGTAGTTATGTCGGAGGATCGTAGAAAGGGGGGAAATCACTTGACAATTAATTATTTAACGAGGACCTTTTATTTAAGTTATTTTAAACAGTTGCATAATATTACGTAGACGTCCAATTCCTAACAGAAATTAATGTTTTCAGAAAAGACTAAGACAGCCCAGCCACTAGCCTTTTCAGCCGCGTGAGCAGAAGCAGGTGGGGAAAATCGAGATGCGACGTAGGCAAACGGACGACAGCACCTGTGCGAAAATATGATTCAATATTGAAAGCTGTTTCGTCACTAGAAAACGCGTACTGGAACGTACTATACTCAGTACTGCTTGACTGCATGTACGCGGCCTTGGTTGTGTTGGAAGTTTACTAGTAGAAGGGGTGGGAGTGAAGTACATTCAAAAACTCAGGTACAATAAAAATTGAAGTAAAAATAAAATGATGTCCCTGTAGTATTCAATTCTTGAAAATCCAATTAAACAAAAATTACATTATTATATTTATTTTAGGCAACATTTTGTGCATTTTCAACGTTCTTAAAAAAGCACGTAAAACGAAAGTCATTTATGTTAATTGTAGGCCTACGAAGGGACATAATATCAATTATGGCAAGATATTATTAATAGGCCTAATATCTGTTTGCAATCTGTCCTCTTCTATCTGCAGCATCAATGCTTTAATTTTACCTGTTCACAAAGCGGATACGTGGTGGAACTCATGATGTGACATGAATATGACGCATGGTATTTACCTAACAGAACACCGGATATCACATTATCTATCGATAAAAATCAGAATTTTAATACAGGCGATAAACTGTCAGTGAATTGTATTTAAGATATCTCTCATTCAAGGAAAGGCTTGCTTCGCACCATACATCTTTGAAAGGGAACTCTCTGCTTTACTTTACTTTCGAGAGAAACCACACAAAGGGTTTTGACTTACGTTCTTAGAAATTAAAACTTTGGGTTTGGCTTAAATCCAAGATTACTAAGTAATTTAAAATTTATGTTTTGATTTTCAGATAAGTCAGTTATGAAATACAATAAATAATGTTAAAATGTTCAATCTTATGATTTATCAATTTAATATTAACATTTGTTAATACATGTTAAATATAAATAATGTATATACGTTTTAGCCTCTTATGGCATCATCAGATAGAATTTGCTTCTACAATATTTAAATTATACTGTAGTAAACTTAATAGTATACCAATTTCATCATGCACAAAATAAGCTTAAAAACAACAAACAGAAGACGCAAATTTCATTTTATATTGCGTAGAATCATTACACATCTCAACACACAACACGACATTAACGTAATATTGCGAATTATTTTATGAATTATGACAAATACAAGATGAAGGTATAAATTACATCAACAAATCTTTACATGAATTGAGCTATATATTACAAACACAATATCATATATTTAAACACGAAGTTTGAAAACGTATTTGAATTTAAAATTGTGACAATTTAAAATACACATGTAACTGAAACCATTGTAACATGAGTTTTATGTATTTCAATACTAAATAGCATAAATAAATTAGTTATACAATGTAGACTTATTTATAACCTAAAAAATTTTCCAACAAGTGAAATACATAAAACTCATGAGTTATTATTACATATTATTACTTATTATTAAAACTCCAATTTGATGGTTTACTATAAAAGAAAACAAAAATACCACTATGTAATTTAGATATCGTAGAAGAAAATTGTATCTGATGATGCCGTAAAAGGCGAAAACGTTTATACATTATTTATATGTATTAACAAATGTTAATATTAAATTGATAAGTCGTAATATTGAACACTTCAACCTAATTTACTAAAAAATAGGGTTATTTATATTATAATAATTAATTTATATACAATACAGATTATCTATGAATATACAGCATTATTGTTGGAAGATAGAGGTGTATATATATATATATATATATATATGTATATATATGATTTATATTAATGTAAATCTAAATTATTAGAATATATATTACTTATATAAATATATATGTATGTTAAATCTATTTATCAATAATTGATTATTTAAAATAGGACCTTATATATATATATATATATACATTATTTAATGTGTTTAAGATTACTAAGTCTCAAATTTCTCACTATCTTCTAAGAAATTCCTTTCTCTCTTAATTTCGGTGAACACTTAGGTATGCTATAGTTGAATGTTCATTCTCGAAATGTACAATTAATGTTTCATTTGAATAATTAGTCTGTGTTTTAATTAGTCTAAATGTAATTGTTTTGTTTATTCAACAGTCACTGAACGTAAACTAATTTTCTTATTTTCTGTCTTTCAGGTAAGCTGGCAAAGAGAACATTATTCTTCTTGAAGTCTGCATTTTGGTTTCGGTGAGTTAGTGGTAATTACAATAAACATATCGGGTTTCCACAGGAATGGTATAAAGAAACAATTCGGAAAATATTTAGTATACGTACTTTCTATTTGCACAGTCACAAAAAAAGGAATCTCTCAAAGATTTATCCATATTCCGCTCAAGATTTTGGCCGAGTTCAGTACGAAATTTCGACACCGTGCGAGAATGTTTGCTCGCGCGCTATGCTTAGCCAAGTTAAAATCTGACACGGCTCTTCACCATCTGTTTAGAAAGCAATATGGACGTGAATCTCGTACACCGAAAGATTCCGGTTCTAGGACAAAGAGAACTACATGATGTCTGTTTATTATTTTTATTTTGGATACCTTTCATCCGGACATCCTATATTTCTGTTGACTTAATTTAAATTCGTGACAGCATTATTAAGAGTTACAGTTGAAAAACGAGATGTCATTTCCTGCAGTGTAAGTAATGTTGGTATAACATTAAATCTGCTGTGAATCTTCAACAGATACGTGCGTATGAAATGGCAAACCCGGTTTTTATTTTTCGCACTAACACCAACAATGAGGAGTGGGATGTATGCAGTCTCTATGAGTAGAGATATTTTAGAGAATTTATAGAGAAGACTTTATAACTTTATAACGGTCACCAGAAATCAAGGACCTTCTAGAATGCTAGTAGATCTAGTCACCTGGGTGTGATCAACCCTCGTATACTAGCGGCCGTCATTAACATGGCGTCTGTCGACTACCGATAGTATCGAAAACACTTCCATATGTCACCTGCTGTGACTAAGTGGTGGACGTCACCGACTAGCGGAGCTGCATTTCAGATAATGTTGTAATACGTACAGAGATTAAAATTTGGTCTGGATTGTTAAGTCAAATTAATTGTAGTGTAAATTTTAACAGGTAAATTAAAATAATGTTTTAAATAATTAAAGTGAAAGTTAAAATTTTATGTGTAGTAAAGTATACATGAGCTATAAACAACGTTATAGCAAGTTGTGTTTATACGTAACATATGAAGTATATTTGTACAAAATTTCTGCTTCATCAGACTAAAATGATCATATTATGGACTTGCTTATAATACTTATCTTACACGATTTTAGAAAATTCGTGTTGGGGGTGACTTTTTTAATAACTAAACAGAATTGAAAGTTTTTTCAATATTTTTAGCAAAAGTTAATCGATTTATGATACAGAAAATCAATTATTTTGCAAAAAGTAAAGAAGTCACAAACTAGTGAACATACAATTTATTAATTTAATTCAATGAAAATCATTTTTAGTCTCGTAGAAAATAGTGTACAATATTAGCTTTTGAACGCGACGTAAATTACGTGTAATTTACGCAAAAAATATGTATCATCCAATTTATGCGGCCAACTCTATGTGACAGCGTAAAAACCTTTCTGGGATTTCATATCTGTCTAGCTACTTAAGCTGAAAGTTGATTGAAAGAGAATGGAACACGTAGCTTTGCCACTTGCATTTAGCGAGTGGAGTTTTCTTTGTTAAATCTGTATATTTATTATTTGAATTATTTGGATCTGCATCTTGCAACCGTTGGAAAGCTGAATACAAGCCAGGGCCTTAGTAAACAGCTCGGCACTTCTCTGACGCACAGTAAGGTTTGTAATGCTTTGCCCTCTTCCTGGGCAATGAACGACGAGTTCCCATTGGTCACAGCTGATTGAATTCCACTGAGGAGTGACGCTTGTCACTTACAATACGCTCTGACTTTCAAAACGTAATTCATAAATAAAGAGCAGAGTTTCTTTTCTAAATGACTTCCTTCCTATCTATATGAGCCTGTACATATATTCATAATAATTATTTATAATTCATTATACTCCAGCAGCACCCAAAGAGAGACATTAAGACTTTTAAAAGATTTTAAAGTCTCTCCAAGACACTGAAAGCGGCTTCCAGATGGCTATGCAAATGTACAGTCAGTTTTACATGATAATGGTCTTTACAAAGCGTGCAAAGAAGATTCTCACTTTGGTCTGACGCACTTGGTATGGGTGGCGTCAACGAAGAATTGAAGGATTTAGAATGTTCTAACGTTAAATTTGGCACTAGATTAGAATCTAGCAGACGTATGTTAGATTCACGATACATAATTGGAAATCATCTTCCTTTCACAGAGATTTAATGTATGCCATTTAATTTGTCCTGCATTATTCTATGTTAACCGCACGATTATGGGTTACTGTTGATTATTGAAATGAAAATGAAGCTGTCTTATGAGCATAATTGTTGCAAGCATGTATTGTAATCATTATGTAGATTATTTCATCCATTTAATGTAGATCAATATCTTTAAGAATTAGTTTGATATAAAGCATTGACAGCCGTGCTTTAACTGCATGACTACCAGTAACTAATATTTACATATATTTTTACTATCATCATTATTCAAGGAATAAGTCATCAAGGTTTGTTCCGGTCCCATGAATTTTAATTAAAATAATTGTGTTCGCCATCATTTTCTTGGCCTTCCTCTAATAATTTTACTTTTCGATAGACTACATAATCTAAAGTCGCGTCGTTGTTATTTCCGGAGTGACTCCTCCTCTTTGCCTACGCCTTAGGAAGCGAAGGCTCTATAAACCCTAGGTAGGTAGTAT
Source organism: Periplaneta americana (assembly GCF_040183065.1). Lineage (NCBI taxonomy): Eukaryota > Metazoa > Arthropoda > Insecta > Blattodea > Blattidae > Periplaneta > Periplaneta americana. The sequence continues at coordinate 108,860,390 of NC_091128.1, forward strand.
CGTTCGCCATTTTTGTTCTTTCGTTGCCGGAGCTGTCAGACGAGGAATCTATTTGCCGCACCGTTAAACATTATCATGTCGTAGCACCTATAACAATAAATCAAACGCCCTGTAATTGAGCAATAATTGAGCGGCAAATAACGTTCTCGTGTGTTTTCTGCGAACTCCACGAAATAGCCAAAATGGCGGGGGATTATATTAAGTACTTATCGAACCTTAGGAAGTGCATAACGTCATCAGCAGCGAATAAAAAGACGCACACTTTTAAATGGAGCCGACCTGCAACGTGATTGGCTGCCGGAAATAAGAGCTACGGAACTATAATACTGTATTGTTCTTATTATATGGTTTTCGACCATTCTTTAGACATGTTAACTAAATCAACTTCTATATTTTATTAGTGCTTTTTATGGTTTCATATATGTTTCTGATTGTTTGTGAAATGGTCCTGGTAAATTCACTCGAGGTTTTGAGTTTCCGTAGTGAAATTTACGAGCAACTAACTTGCTTGTAAATTTACCGGTAAAAAAGAAGTCAGTAGGCTATTTCATTTGATGATGACAAGATCTCGTTCGGACATATAAAGGAAAATTTCAATTATTTTCCGAAAAAGAGAGAAATAAAAGCAGAGAGAGAGTGTAGATATATAAAACGTACTTGTTAACACACTTGAACCAGCAATCCGATTATAAAAAGTAGTATAGAGTTCATGCCATTCTTTGTATTCTAATAGCCATCCATGATGTGTTCATCATCCTAATAAGGCAGACGTTATAAGTAAAAAAAAGTGGATAAAATATCGCCGCTACTTTGCACGGTATGAAACACTTTTGTAGGCCTATGATTATATTTCAACATATTACGGACATCTTTGATAAGCTCATTTAAATCGAAATATAAAAAATAACAAAACGTATCTCACAAGCTTTCTAGTAAATTAATGTGCATTTATTCCAATGTGGTTATATTTAGACCTACTTCACTGTAATATTTTGTTCTGGGTAGAACAATTATTGTGAGTACTTCTTATCGCCTTAAGGATTACATACAGTAGGCTATATCTAGACAGTTAACGGCTTGTGATCAGCAAAATCCGGCAATTGCATGCTTGATATTTTTTATAAAGCGCCTGTGAAGCAGATTTCCTGCGAATATTTCGTTTCGTGTTTTATGATTTCTACATAATCGTAGCATGAGTATCTCAGTGTATCTTTATAGCATCTCCAGTTAAAAAAAGAAGACTACATAGAGAACTGCAATTATGTGAGACGATTTATTTCATTATGCTCTATTAAAAATATGGTGGAGATTCGAACTGCTGATTCACGTTTCAATTAAAAATCAGGTACACAGACCTAAATCTTACTTTGATATGCAAGCAGAACAATTTCTCCATTCTTTACTTCTTCTTTCCTTTCTTACGTTCTTTTGTGTTCATTTATTTAGTTCTGTTTTTCTCATCCCATCTTTTCTTCTCTACTTTCCTTCGTGTTCATTTATTTATTTCCCTCTTTTTCATTTCTTAGTTTCATTAATTACTTTTCATTTCTCTCTTTCTCTTTTCTGTCGTCTCTTAATTATCTATTTCTTCTTTTTTCTTTTCTTTCTCTTCGGGTAGTCATCAGAGTTTGGCCTTTTGCCTTCATTTGTTCACTTTTTTGTGTTGCTTTGCTTCTCTTTATTTTTCTCTCTTTAATCCATCTTTTCTTACTCCTTTTCTTAGACAATTTACTTTTATCAGAATTGAAGGGTTGAGAGCCATAGTGGGCCAAGCAACATTTATTAAAAACTGAGAAAGCAAGGGTTAAAGTTAAGTGAATACCATAGTTTAATGAAGATTGACATATCATTTAGTTTGAATGTGTATACTTTATATACTTGCTATATGTTTTCATTGAATTATGATAACTTTTTTTAACCCTTGTTTTCTACGGTTTTAGTAAATGGCGCTTGGCCCACTATGGTTCTGAACCCTTCAATTACACCTCTTTCTTTTACTTCATTCTTCTTTCTTTGCTGACTCATCCTTAGTTTGTTTTCCTTTATTTTTCCATTCCATTCATTCTACCCAATTCGCATTTCCTTCTTTTTCCTATCTCTCCGTCGTAGATTTTTTTTTAAGATTTTCGTTTGTCCTTAAAGCAGTTTTAATCTTAGACACTAGGCATAGTTTGGCGGAGCTCTCATGACGTTGAGTCCGCATGATGCCTGGCTTCGAACCCGGAAGGTTACATCAAAGGCAGAAACATTCTTGCTGTTACATTTAATTAATATGTACACGAACTGCAACTGATTGTTTTGTGTATGGCACACTCTATCACCACTTCTAGTTATACGCTGGGACAGAAAAAAAAACTATACTTTTGAAACCGTATACTAAAGTTATAAAAAAACCGCAGAATTGCCATCAACAGAGAAACACGCGTAAAGCTATACAATTGACATGGAACCCATAGTGTTTTCAATCTCGTTTCTAAATCGTGTTGATTGGTATGAAGACCGCAAGGGAATATTGGAACGTGGCGCTGCCTGCAGACACGCAGCTGCGTTGGGGAATATTATCTTTGTCGGTCATGTTTAACATCTTTTTAAACAGCCTGATGATGGAATGTGACCTGACCTTTGCTGGGTCCCTCTCTACCCCTACTCCATGTCCAATGACCAGTGCCCCTCGCGAGGTCATTTAATTTCCTAGCCCGTATTTCTTCTCCTTTGTCATCAGCAGCTTCTTGACGTAGCGTCGCGTAACTTGGAAGGTTTCCATTTGCATTCCCGACGTCAAGAGTGGTATCACGTTGCGTGTGATTGAATTCAACATAATGTACTGAGTTGGTTTCTGAAGAGAAAATATCCCTTATAAAATGATCATCAGCAATTATGTGTCTGTCAGTCTCTTTTATACATTTTTTTTATTCTTGACCTAATTTTGATTAAACTTTCTACATTAATAGTCCAACTACAGAACATGTTAACGTTGCGAATACAATTCCTGAAATCTAATCTTGACCATGCAAGCTGGAAACGACTAGAGCGCCGGCTTTCAAGGACAGAGTGTTTGGTTTAAATCCTAGCGATTCATTTATATCACACACGTAAAAAATGTAATAAATTCAAATTCTACTGTAATACATTAAATAAACAAATTTTTTAATTGTTCGGATCAGCTTTATAACTAGGCTTCAGACAATGACGAATACCACGTAACTCGTCAGCGAGGTAATATTTCTAATATTACAGTAACACAGTAAAGAAGTTATGAAGTTAATCAGTATTATACAAGAGTGTATCCAACAATAAAGTTAAATTGTTACTTCAGTTCTCAGGCTACCAGCGTGCAATACTTGCGGTACCTAATTATTTCCAGCTCTTCATATGAAGTTTTAATTCCTTCTACCCTTTGAAACGATACGCCGACATCACATAATTACAACGTTTTCATGGAGTATTCAGATCGATTTGAATACAGTTACCGTATTGAAATCTTCATGAAAACGGGGATTCAATTCGACCTGAGTCTCAAGGTCGTTACACCTGAAAAGTGGGATCGGAGCGTATTCAGTTCGAATTGAGTTCCATGAAAACGGGTATCGTACTCAATTCGATCTCAATACGCTAAGCGCGAGATCAATCGCCATTTGTTTGATGTATTTTACCAACAGCGAGGGAAATATGTTGAAAAAGAGTGTTGTAAAATTTAATATTTCGTGTTTTCCTAAAAGTCAATATTGCCATTATTCATTAACAGCCAGAATATTAAGTTTTCATGCGCCTCATTTGGAAAACGCAACATTGTTTATAGCTAATGCCTATAGAGTGACCAACACGCTAATATGTCGATGACATGTTAACCAACATAACTACTTTCGAAACTTCAGCTTCCGTACTCAGATCGTTTTCGGTAGGTATCGAAAAATTGCGTGACAATAGGGATCGTATTCAGTACGGATGGTATTCAGATCGAATTGAATACTCCATGAAAACGTAGTAAATGTTTACTGTAGCTACTAGCCGCGCTGATACAGAGCCCAGAGTTTACTAATCATCAAAGGCTACTGACGGTTTTCATCATGTGCATTTTGTCATTGTGTTTCTCACGGTTCTCTTAGGTATATTTTATCTTTATTTATTTATTTATTTATTTATTGCCGAACTCCTTATATCATTGTGGTAATAGTAACTTTATGCGTAATTTCCCTTCATCCATTGGCCGAGGAAGTGCTTGTTCACAGAGACCAATATTAAAAAAGAAAACGCAAAATTTGTCGTTCTTTTGACTACTCTATGTGGACACTTTCCCAGAGTTGGCACCTTTGACTTTTACTACACACTTCTAGATTGTTCGTGATCTGATGGTCTAGACATTTTGAAAGGATGGAATAACATAGTCAGTGATTAAGAAGTTAGTAAGATCATTAGATCACTTAATAAAATATAAGTTGAAGACGACATGTCATACGCAGGAAGACCTTTTCATTGCAAAGCAAATATGTTTGCAAACCTTGGTTTTATTCTCACGAAACTTGAACATGAAAACTGCGTAAAATGGACATTTTGTGGCTCAGTAATTGCAAAAACAGCAACACCATCTTCAAGCACATAGTGGAGTATATCGCTTATTAATTTACTTCCATGAAAATAATTTATTACGCCTCGTAGAAAATCATGTAAAAATTTTTCTACGCGTAATTTATGTAAAATACGTATGATGTAGTTTACGTGGCCAATTCTGATAATGTTGAAAAGAGATGGTTGAAGATTTCCTTTCAAGTACGAGTATTTCCGTTTTGCCATCTCATGACTGCTCTTATTCATTATAATTTTCTTTTGTCATTTACGGGTATTTGATTGATGATCCTGATCAAATCATTCTACACTTCGGTAATAATAAAAATAATAGTAATATAATACTAATACTACTACTACTACTACTACTTCATTCGTTCGTTCATTCATTCATTTAGTGTTCTGCCCAAGGGCAGGTCGTTCACTGCAAACCCAGCTTTCTCCAATCTTTCCTATTTTCTGCCTTCCTCTTTGTTTCCTCATGTGATCCATATATCTTAATGTCGTCTATCATCTGATATCTTCTTCTACCCCGAACTCTACTCCCGTTCACATTTCTTCCAGTGCATCCTTCAGTAGGCAGTTTCTTCTCAGCCAGTGACCCACCCAATTCCTTTTCCTCTTCCTGATCAGTTTCAGCATCATTATTTCTACTACTATTGCTGTGAATTTATTTTAACTTATATGTATTCTCCACTTAATTTTTACGTAGTAACAATATTTTTTCAGTTATATTTTTGAATACAAACTGAATAGTTAAAGGAACTTGCAGCATTATTTGTTTAAAGAAGTCTACAACATTATTTGTAATAACTTTACCTGTACTTCTCTCATTTATGTCCAGTTTCAGTGTATAGCTCTAACACGAACATATCATTGCATGGTAGTATTAATTAAAAGAATTAAACTTAAAATAACATTATTTGTAATATGTTCGTTATGTTTATGGTAATTAACTCTTAGGAAGTCGCGCAGTACTTCCTAACATTAGTACTCGTGTCGGGTCTAATCAATGTTCTGGACTTGATGTTTAGTGATACCGTATTTGTCTAGATATTGTTCAAATCATCAACTTGCAAGTAATTTTCAACTTTTAAATATAATAATATGTGATAGTTGGCAAAAATTGGCAATTTTATAAATTCCGAAAAGGTCTGACGTCTAGCAGACACTGCTCCGTCAAATCGTTCTCATGGCCCTTGCACACTTTTAAAATAGGCCTAAATTTGCAAATTAAGCTTTCAGGAATAACTCCCTGTAAAGTTAACTTGAATAATTTCGAGGGTGTCGGGTAGAGTTCCCGGGTAGCTCAGTGGGAGAGCGTTGGTACGTTTAACCAAAGGTCCCGGGTTCGATACCCGGCCCCGGAACAATTTTTACCTCGAAATGATTCAAATTAACTTTACAGGGAGTTATTCCTGAAAGCTTAATTTGCATAATACACGTCACTGTACGTAACAGAAAACCACAATTTAAAGTCACACAGAGTTAGTGTGCACTCAAATGTTGGTTGCTTGACGGTTGTCAGCCCACTTTGAGGTCTATGGATATAGAGGGAAAAATTGGATCGGTGTCGGGTAGAGTTCCCGGGTAGCTCAGTGGGAGAGCGTTGGTCCCGGGTTCGATACCCGGCCCCGGAACAATTTTTCCCTCGAAATTATTCAGGCCTAAATTTACACATAAACAGGGTAATTAATTACATTTGAAAATAAGGGGTATCAAACGTAAATCATATTAATTCACTCTGTGTCACTGAACGTTATAATGTTAATGCACGACTTCAAATAATTTATACACTATATTATATACAATAGAAAGGATCAATTTTTAAAACGATGAAGATAAACACATAACGTAAATTTCTTCATACCAACTACATTATCTAAAAATTATCGACTGATTCAATACCTACAATATAACCTCTTGGTAGGGCCTACACGAGGTTCACTTTTGACACGTTACTGTTCAGTTAGTAACTATTTATTTGTTAATGGTACTTGCACATAATTTATTTGTTGCATTTTCCCATATAAATCATTGATGTGTTGCATGTATAGAGAAACTGTATTTACATTTCACTGCTCTTTAATATTTCCTTTTCATTTCTATCGGTGTGACAAAATATCTGTGTAATTCATGCATATCTTGCTTACTTATCAATATGTATAATAAAAATATAGGTGTGACAAAATCACCGATAAAAGTCACAGATATTTAATTGTCACAGTCACAGCTGTCACAGCTACTTGAAAATATCGTTTAAGCTCATCTCTACTTTCAGTACTTCGCAATCAAGATGTCTGCTCTTCGTTGAAGGCCGTTGCGCAGGATCGAGAAATCTTGAAAATATGTCCCGGACCTACCTTATTGTTGTGTAAACAGTGCGTTGCTCGCGGGCCTCTTATTTTTAGATGCGAACTCTCGCGTATGTGTATGACAAGAACAAAAGTTGAAAGTAGAGGAGAGAGTTGCCATTATCACTAGCAGGCGGCCTTGGATTCATTTGTTTTTAGAAGAGTCAGTGCAAGGCTCTGTTTTCCACAACATTCCAAGCCAAGACGTCTTCTCGTTTCGTAGCGATCTTACTGTAGTTCTTGAATATCTCCTTCGAGCTTTTTGAAGTCGAAATGTATCAAGGCTTCAAACAAAGCATGGAATAAACAATATCTATGATGACGTAAGATCAGTACAAAAGAATCTCTGTAAGAGAAGTTAAATTGTTTTAAAATTATGTTTATAGTATAGCTATTGAACAAACGTAAGAAATGCTTTTTAAGTATTGAATAAATGAAGTTTTATCAAAACGAGTCAAAAGAAAAAAATCGTATAATATGAATTTTTGTCTTTTTTTTTTTTTTTTTTTTTGCGACCTGTGGTTGTCATCTTTTTTATATCGTGTTTTAATTTGTCTATAATTAGTCAATAATTTATTTTTTTTGTTTATTAATTTGTTTTTCTTTTTACTGTCTGATCCCGTCTTTATGTATTTTTTTTCTTTCTACAGTCTGATCTGTATGGGTATGGATAATACAGTATTAATTTATTATTATAAAACTATTATGATAGGAAAAATTTCTTGATGGTTATAATTATTATGATTGAAAGATGGGAATTTCCATATATGACACACCTGTGGAGTAGCGGTTAGCTAGTCTGGCCGCGAAACCAGGTGGCCCGGGTTCGATTCCCGGTTGGGGCAAATTACCTGGTTGAGGTTTTTTCCGGGGTTTTCCCTCAACCCAAATATGAGCAAATGCTGGATAACTTTAGGTGTTGGACCCCGGACTCATTTTACCGGCATTATCACCTTCATCTCATTCAGACGCTAAATAACCTCAAATGTTGATAAAGCGTCGTAAAATAACCTAATAAAATAAAAAAAAATCCATATATGACAATCAACAATGCATAATCTGAAAGGACAAATGAAAATCGTAGATGATTAAAATGGCTACTGCAAATCAACAGGGGGCACAATGTGTCCTTTGGTATGCTAAATTTGAGAGTGTTAAAAGAGTTCAAAGGGAATTTCGACGTGAGTATGGTGTGCATAATGTACCTAAATACGATTCCATAATGTTGAGGTATCGAACATTTGTAGAAATAGGTTCTACATTAAAAAAAAACAGTACGAGAAGCAGCTATCTCTTGGTTTGGCCCCCAAACTCCCCAGATCTAATCCCTTCTGACTTCTTCGTGTGGCCTCTTATGTTACAACGGACATGAGCTGAATTGCATCACCGTTATGAGTTATGCAGGGTGCGCAAGGGGGGTCATGTTGAGTTCTGAGGAATCCCCCATCGTTCAGAGTTGTATGCACAAAGTTTCAACAAATAAAGTTCAGTAGTAAATGTTTTACGGTGTTTTTATTTTATCCATACCCAAACGGATCACCCTGTATTTATTTGACTATTTATTCTTTCATTCCTTTCTGCAAAAGAAAAGGGATATGACTAGTTTCTATTTAAAAAAAAATAAGCTACATCAAAATACATGGCTCCCACAAATGTGCTTTCCGATTTCGAACACGTGTAACTTACGGTTAATGAAATTCAGAACTGTACTTAAAATTCATATTGATAGAGAGAGAAACTCAGAAAGTTTTGCTTTGGTATATCACATGTTGTAAGACTGCAGCATAATAACATTTGTTCATTCTTGAGATGTAATGCGTGCTGTGGAGGACAGAAAAGCATACTCTCGCAGAAAGAAAATCGCAGCACTTTATCCTGTGGTTTTAGGGCCTGCAGCAACTTTAGAATCTACCACACAGTCGACTTCGGTGTTTTCAGCTCTCTGCTGGCTTTGATGGTAGATTTTCGCGGACTACGTGAGAAACTTTCACGGACACGTTCAACTGTTTCCTCACTTACTGGCGAACGTCCGGTTGAATTCCTATTACAAATGCATCTCCTTGCCTTAAAATCGGAGTAGCCTACCACTTGCGAATTGTAGGCCCACTGGATGGTTTTGCACCAAACTTTGATCGGAAATTCATTGGACTGGTTAACATGAAAATCAAGGATACAAAAAGCTGGTCTGAGGTGTTCAGTGAAAGTCCTTTCAGTATGAATGGGAAAAGTTCTCTACCATGTTGTTCCTTTTTATTTTACATGATAATTTATTTTACCATTATGTTTTAAACACATTTAGAAATACACAAGTTATAAACGTCTTTACATTATCAGTTCTAACATAATACAATTTTTCTAATACGTTAACGTTTTAAGAGTGTTTTAATACTTTAATTATTAATAAATCACTCTGGTGAATGTTTGGAAAAGCTGTTACCGAAATGAAGAAGCGTGCTTCACCGTAAGGCCTGAGTACTGATGGGCGTAGAGCGGAGTGTGCAGCAGGCAGTGTTTGATTAAATCTTTTCCCCTCAATTCTGCGGATCAGGGGTGTTTCGATGCGTTGGCAAAATATGCTACTGAATTGACTACACCTCTCTTTTGTTTTTTCTTTTCCTCTCTCTTTCTGTTTATTTATATTTTACTGTCTAGCACTTTTTCTTTCATGTATTTATTTTTATAAAACTTTCACAAATAATTTCTCAATTTATTTCATTCTTTCTTTTTTTTTTCATTTATTCTGCTTTTCTTCCTGTCTTGTATAATATTGATGCTTATTTGAGTAACGTCTCATTGGTTTCTAAGTGATACATCTGTTATTAGGCAGTACATCCCACTTGACAATATTTGTCACAGGAAGAACAAACATACATCTTAGGTCTGATTAGTGAAATATGTTACCATACTCGAACTGGCGGATCAAGGTCACGTACAAACGCACGAAAGTACAAACCACGCACGAGTCACTGAACTGAACTGTAAACTGAAACGCTGGTAATCCCGGCTGTCCCAGCTGACTTTAGTTGAAGAGAACGGTCCAGGTTTGGGGGTAAGCACACGTGACAAATGCAGTCCATTGCTTGACCTTGATCCGCTAGTTCGAAATGCACTGACAATAGTCAACAATGTATGCAATAGAGAGAGAAAGGAACTGACCGTCCCACTCCGTCATCTTCTGGCTTAGTTGTCTCATGAATGATGCCTTATTGGTGTCACTTATGATTATGAGGTTCCAACCAATCTTCGGACTGTTAACTAAACATACAAACTTACTTGAGCCCAACTTATAGATATGTGCCGTCTGGTTTATAAATTCGAGCATTTTCTGTTAAATTCTGCCTACTTAAATTTCATACGCTACATTCAATATATACAGAGCTCTGTATCATGACCCTGCACTGACCGTGACTCCTCTGTTAGGTGCACTACGTAATATGAATTTGCTCATACCGTGTAATAAAACCACGTCACATGTTACGTCATAACAACTCGTGCTGCACTTGTCCTAGAGTTTCACTGACTCTCATTCCGCATTCGTGTGTAATAGTTTTGTAATAAACCAGGCTGTAAAGCTAAACATAGGTTACTCTGTTACATTGTTTATTTTTAACGATTATACCTTACTTATGGCGCTGAAAACTTTAAATTCAATATGCAAAGAAAATGAAAACATTTCTACGCATAATAATTTATATAATTCAACGAAATGGTCTATACAATTTATAAATACTTATTTTAGGATTATACTGAACAATCTTTTAAGATAATCGTGTATTTGTGTGTGCCTATGTCTGTGTCTATGTTTATTTCGCGCGCGTGTATCTGTGTGGGTGCGTGTGTGTGTCTCTCTCACGCCTATTCTGAGAAAAATACTGAAAAAATTCTGCAGGTTACAGTTAGGGCACAAATGCAGGTATAATATACTATATTTCGGGTCTCTGCACATACATCTTACATCATAATCATGTATAAAGTATAGTATAGTATAGTATAGTATAGTATAGTATACTACATGTATACTATCAGGACACAGGAGGCTATAATTTATGTCAGTGTAAATTGATTCTTTCCCGAGTTTAATTGGCATATAATGTTACTGCAGAAAATTTCAACAAATAATTGATATTCAGGTTTTTTTACCATTAATCTAACACGCCACAGGGCAAAACAGACTGCAATAGAAGGAGATGCTACTACTATTAATAATAATAATACTAATAATCACAATAACAATAGCTGTAATATCACTGTTTCATATCATATGTAAGTTTTATGTAATTTTTTTGTTTTGTTTTTTTTATTTCTTGTCTGTGTATTTTATATAATGTGTCTATGTATTATGTGTTGAACATGCATTTGTATGTCATGTGCCTATTTCATGTCATTTTTATGTCATATACGCCCTTAAAAGTAATATGTATGTTTCTACGAAATGCTTACTTTTTATGTAACAAGTCTGTGTGTGATATGTCCTGGGAAAGTATTGTATGTAATATGTCTGTGTTTCATATATTGTGTATCTATTTCTATCTATTTATATCTATTTTAGCTCATATCTACGTATTTGTATATCATAGCCTATAACTATGATTTTTTTGCCATACACATTTAATGTAATATGTGTATTTTATTCATAATTATGTATATATTTTATGTAAGTATTTGTACAGGGCTACAATATGTATGATTTAATTACAGCCCTAATATACCTTCGGGTAAAATAGAGTTCTATAAACTTGGAAATTCAATAAAATAATAAAAAATACAATAAACGTTAAAGTTAGTATATAAGTAGCCTAAAAATGAAATAAAATGCAATAGAAAGTAAGATTTCAACAAACTTGAAGCGACAGTTGTGTTGCCGATAGTGAAAAAAAAATGTTAATATGAATAATAAATTTAAATCCGTTGAATTGTATCGCATACAACTTAGCTTAAAATATGTTTGCAAGCCTGTTGAAAAAAACTTGCAATATACTGCTGATTCTTGTTGATTTTTATGCTGTTTAAGTTTTTATTTCATTTTCTACATTCATAAACAATATTATTACCTCTGCAGGCGATAATGTCGCCACAACTTACTGGCAAATACATGTAGTATTTGAGTACAAACAGGTTTTTCATATAATTTTACAGCTTCTGGGTGATTATGATCATTACATATAAGCATTCTCTTCAAAATGTGACTAATTTTCCTTTAGAGTAGAAAGCGTTGTGCTTGATTCGCTACACAGAACACACCTTGGGCTAGACTTGTTTCGTAACAGGGAACGTCATCAGCTCTTCTCTTGTGTACTTCCCCACAACAGCCTTTGCTATCTTACAACTTAACTGTTCGAAAGGCGGTGGATTGGTTCGTCTTGAGATTATGTACGCGTATTATATATACTGTATATAATCTTTATTATTATTATTATTATTATTATTATTATTATTATTATTATTATTATTATTATTATTATTATTATTATTATGTGGCTCAAGTGTAACTTATATGGCTACAGATCACTAGTTTTATTGGTTAAATTCCTGAAACGTTTGAGGTCCATAAATTTGTATCTTCTACATTTTGAGATTTAATTAATGCTTTCGACTGTGTATCACAAGATGTCATATTATCAGAATTACAGTATTGTGGTATTAAAGGCAACGAACTGAAATTGATGGAAGAAATCCAAGGTCACGAATATAAGGGATTCCTCAAGGATCAGTGCTGGGCCCTATTCTGTTTTTAATCATCATTAATGATTTGATGTGCAATGTGTCTGCTTTTTTTGCTGTGGTTTTCGCCGGTAATGTCACCTTTTTGACACGTCATAGGGATATTAATGAACTAGGAAGCCCAATTCAGCTCTTACGGAAGCCAAGAAATGGTTTAGTTCAAATCAATTTCTTCATAACGAAACTGAAATTGCATTTCCATTATTCAGTACTATAATCATGGATAATGATAGCTTTAAACTCCTCGGCATTACTGTCGACAGCAGACTTACTTGGGAAGATCATACTGATCTTGTTTGCAAAAAATTGTAAAGAATAATATTTCTGCTTCAGAATTTAAAATTGTGTGTTCCGGAGAAGTAGATTAGTGTTGTCTATTTATCTTATTTTTATAGTAAACTTCCTTACAGTCCATCCTTAGCGGAGTAATATGACTCATATTCGTAAGGTCTTAATGTTACCAAAATAGATTAAAATTGTAACAAATTCATTAATGAAGGCATACAGCAAACCGTTATTCGTGAATCAAAAAATTACTGTAATATCTTGGGTAGTACATAGATCAAGCTTTGCATTTTGTTAAATATAATTTACATAATATTGACACATAGAAGTGATATAGTACATCTGCATAATACCAGAAACCATGACCTTTTTGAGCTCCCCAAATACAGGCTAACGAAAATAATGAATAATTATTTCATTATGTCTTTAATTTCCTCTCTATGTTTTTAGTCTTGAAAGGTGGCCTTTAGCAAAGTTATGTCTGACTGGTTGAAGAACAAACATTTTTATGATACGAATGAGCTATCCTAATACTAAGGTTGTTTAGTGTTTTGTTATTATTTTATTATCCTTTATGTCTTCTGCTTGTTTTATTTTTGTAATTATGATTGTATACAGCCCATTATTGGCTTTTTTATTGCAATGTTGCTCACAGATTGTAAATGAAGTTCATTTCATTGAAATTCAATCTCAGTGTAGTAGTTTCATTCCCGGTATGATAGTAGACATTTACCTCGCTTTTGTAGGAACACATATATCCTGTACATTGTTTTTGACGTGTGTTGTCTAAAATGTCGGCCTGGCAACATAGGCCTATCCAGAAAGTTTCATTACATATGTATATCTAGCGTTCAGAATCGTCACCAGAGTGTAGACGAAATATACCAAAAGATTCAATCGTCTCCACCTCTAAATAAATAATTATTATTCGTAGTTTTATTTGACGTTTGTCACTGAAAATATTCTTTTAATGATATCTCATATAATAATTTTATTAGACTATATTTTGATCACGAGGAAGAAATTCGAAGAATGTCAGTTTGTGCTATTATGAAAAAATATCACAATATAACTGAATTAGTCGTATTTACCTTCCCTTCTCTAATGGAGCATTGGTGAAGTAAAAATGAAATATTAGGAGAAAACCTGTTCATAGTCGCTTAATTTTACACAAATTTGATAGGTCTGCAGGAACTCCAAATCCAACAAAGTTACAGCCGATGAGGAAAAGAGATGCATCAATACGATGACAGAATTTTCCTGGACAACAATTGGCCTTGTCCCTAATTAAGGAACTGAATAGTCTCTTCACTAAGCTCTTGATTCATAGAGACGGAACACAAGTCTTTTTAAGGTTACTGGACAGTTACTATGCAAAATCCGTTTAGGAAACGTCTGCAGACTATGGTTTTTTCAAAGGAGAGGAGGGTTGGTATAACTCGTGTCGGCAATGCAGAGAGTCTATTGAGTCTGCCAAATCAACTTCTACAGAGTATGATACTTCCGAAGGTCAGAGATTCTCGTCGAGAGACATAGTCTCTCAAAAGGAAAATAATCTTCAGTTCGTAATGTAAATTGTAAATCATGTTTTATTTAACGACGCTCGCAACTGCCGAGATTATATCAGCGTCTCCGGTGTGCCGGAATTTTGTCCCGCAGGTGTTCTTTTACATGCCAGTAAATCTACTGACATGACTCGTTTGCCATTGCATATCATCCCTATCCTTTTTTATAATAGAAAAATTTTGGACCGTTGTAGATTTTTATGTAATTGATCGAAGTTTGTAAAATTTTGTTCTGACGTTTTCTTGGGTTTTTGCTTTGTTGTAGATGTAAGAATGCTCATCGCTTCGAAGTTACGTATCATCTCTATCATAAAGGAAAGGCATCTACGAGTACTTATACATAATTGGACCTGAAGTCTAGTTCTTTGCAACGAACCCAACAACTATGTTTCTTTCGGCTCCCTCCCCGATGATGGAGCTAACACAAAATGTTTGATGTATCTACAATGTCTATTACACGTGTTCCTAGGGAGTAGATCTTAAGCGGATCTTGCAGATTGTAGATTCCCTTTTCCTTGACTTCTCTCGTGCTGAAACCTATAAATAGTTCCACATTTTTCTGCACTTATGATACGATGCAAAAATCCGAAAACCTCACACTATCTCAAGTGTTAATTTTTTTCCCCCGTGAATATGCTTCATAAGGCTGCAAAAATAGTGAACAAATCTTCAAAAAATGACAATTTCGTTGATTGTTAAAAAAATAGTTTAGTGATTCACTTTTCATTATCTGTGGTTTGTTCAACCCTATGTCACTTTTAACCCTCAAGATAATATGGAGCTGGGCAGTTTTAAGGTGAATACATATTGCGATGCGCATTTATTTATATATCAATCGTTCTCTCAACTTTCTGATTTCCAGCTCATTTTGTGCTATAAAAATATTCTAGTGAATAAAGTTTTTCTTCAAATGATCTGAAAT
Source organism: Periplaneta americana (assembly GCF_040183065.1). Taxonomy (NCBI): domain Eukaryota; kingdom Metazoa; phylum Arthropoda; class Insecta; order Blattodea; family Blattidae; genus Periplaneta; species Periplaneta americana. Next base: position 108,875,800 of record NC_091128.1, read on the forward strand.
TTTGCACAGACGTTCATAAACATGTTATAAATAAACTGATATGTCATTTTTATTCCACTAATGAAAATGTTGTGACCATTAGTCGTTGAAGTTGTAATGGATAAAAAAATCTAAAATTTAAAAACTAGAATGTTATATTTTTTCTCTGAAACTTACTTTCTAAAATAATGAAAAAAAAATGTCAGTTTTTTTATGTTTTAGAAATAGAGGAAACTTTTTAAGGAATAATAATATGAATTATAAAATTAGACTAATATTTATACGAAGTTAAGAAAATAAAAATAATAACTTAAAATTCCTTTTGATATCGGAAAAACTTTACAGTTTCATGAATAAAATGAAGCTCTTGCAGAACGTCTTTACCAATCCATTTCTCTACATACATACATATATACATACATACATACATACATACATACATACATACATACATACATACATAAATGTTCTGCCCTTGGGCAGTCTTTCACTGCAAACCCAGCATACTCCAATATTTTCTATTTTCTGTCTTCCTCTTAGTCTCCGCATATGATCCATATATCTTAATGTCGTCTATCAACTGATATCTTCTTCTGCCCCGAACTCTTCTCCCGTTCACCATTCCTTCCAGTGCATCCTTCAGTAGGCAGTTTCTTCTCTGCCAGTGACCCAACCAATTCCTTTTTCTATTTCAGATCAGTTTCAGCATCATTCTCTCTTCACCCACTCTTTCCAACACAACTTCATTTCTTATTATGTCTGTCCACTTCACACGTTCCATTCTTCTCCATATCCACATTTCATACGCTTCTATTCATTTCTCTTCATTTCGTCGTAATGTCCATGTTTCTGCCCTATACAGTGCCACACTCCACACAAAGCAATTCACTAGTCTCTTAACTAAAAATTAATTTATGTGCATGGTCATAGGAAGAAAAATAAAGAAGATAAACTTGCGAATTCTAAATAAGGCAATAGAGCAAGTGGACAACTTCAAATACTTGGGGTGTGCTATAAGCAATAACATGAGCTGCTGCCAGGAAGTCAAAAGGAGGATAGCAATGGTCAAGGAAGCTTTTAATAGAAAAGGAAGCATCTTCTGTGAACCTCTGGAAAAATAACTAGTGAAGTGCTTTGTATGGAGTGAGGCACTGTATGGGGCAGAAACATGAACATTAGACTACGACGAAGTGAAGAGAAGAGAATAGAAGCATTTGAAATGTGAGTATTGAGAAGAATGGATCGTGTGAAGTGGACAGACAGAATAAGAAATCAAGATGTGTTGGAAAGAGTGGGTGATGCTGAAACTGATCAGGAAGAGGAAAAAGAACTGGTTGGGTCACTGGCTGAGAAGAAACTGCCTACTGAAGGATTCACTGGAAGGAATGGTGAACGGGAGAAGAGTTCGGGGTAGAAGAAGATAGACTACATTAAGATATATGGATCATATGAGGAAACAAAGAGGAAGCCAGAAAATAGGAAAGACTGGAGAAAGCTGGGTTTGCAGTGAAAGATCTGCCCTTGGGCAGAACACTAAATGAATTTTTTTATTCATGTTCATGCCATGAAACGTTTCAATATTAATGCATTCATAATGCTGGAATAAATATTCATATTAGAAGTTACACTTTTTGCAGATAATTAATGCAGTCTTTTGGGTTGATATTCCAAAGCTATTGGAAATTCTTCTGCAAAGCAAAGCTATTATTTATTGTCGACGTAATTGCAGTTTCATTAATTCAGTCTCTTAATTTAAATATGTTACTTGTAATAGTAAGTCATTAATTTATGAGTTGAATTTTTTTTTTCCTTTAGAGTAACTTTTTTTTTGTAGATCAGACCTTGAACTCCAAGAAAATTTATTATTAATAAACATCATAATTCCAAACAACTCTCATATCATACATGATGCAAACTGGCCTTGTCCGTATGCCTTGCGTTGCCGTCTTCCATCTCCTTCTCTAGGCTTCATCCACTTCAAGAAGCAGCACTGAATAAGGGAAATCTTATATCTGCTCGTGACGTCATTTTTACGATGCTCTTATTTTTACTTTCTCGCATCAGCACTGCGGTGCTAAGACGGGAGTTTCTAGGATACGCATGTTTAAATTTAAAAAAACTCTGAAGAGAGATTTTCAGGAGTGAATTTCGTGGACATAATACAGACCTATACATATTGAATATGTGTAGACTTTTTGACGATGTATTATATTCTTCAACATTGAGTTGGACCCATCGTTCTCGGAAGACGAAGACGATTTAAATGGACTTTATGGTTACAGTCAGGTCGTCTGCAGCGATATTACGTAATTTTATTTCTTTTTGTGGGGAATGAGCCATACTAATATGCCCATATCGTGGTTTAAAATAGCGTCCCTGTGCTTTTAATATTAACCCTTTAGCGTTTTTATCTTTAGTCATACTCAAAGAAAGAAGAAATAGGAGTAGTGTTAGTAGTAACAATAGTAGCACTGGGAGTGTTTCACCAATAGTAGCAGCAGTGCTAACAGTAGTATTTACAATAACAACAATACTGGCAATAATATTAATAAATGTAAGAACGATACTAGTAATAGTGAAAGTAATAGGGCTACTAGCAATTATGTTAGTAATATTGCAACATTAGTGTTTAATGTTATTTGTAATAACCGGAGTAATAGCTGTAATATTAGTAGTAATAACAGAACCAACGGAAGTAGCATTAGTATGAGTATATTGGTAACAGCAGCACTGGCAATTGTATTAGTAACAGAAGTACTGGCAGTAGTATTGGTAACACAAGTACTGGCAGTAGTATTAGTAACAAATACTGGCAGTAGTATTGGTATTAGTAACGTAAGTACTGGTGGTAGTATTGGCATTAGTAACATCAATACTGGCAGTAGTATTGGTATTAGTAACATCAGTACTGGCAGTAGTATTGGTATTAGTAAGATCAGTATTGGCAGTGATATTAGTATTAGTAACATCAGTACTTGTATTAGTATTAGTAACATCAGTACTTGTATTAGTATTAGTAACAGCAGTACTGACAGTTTTATTAGTAACAGTACTTACAGTGTAATACTAATATTACTAACAGCATTTCGGCAGTATTATTAGTAATTTAACAGCAATATTGGCAGTAGTATTTACTACTGAAGTAACAGACACTGGCAGTAGTAATGGTAGCAACAGTAGTGACACTAACATCAGTGATTCGGCGTACCTCAGGCGATTGCCTGCTGATTCGAAGTTGAACTCGAGAGTGAGTTCTATTTCCGCTTTGGCTGATTACCTGGTTCTTTTTTTTCCGAGGTTTTCTCCAACCGGAAGGCGAATGTCAGGATATGGCGAATCGTCGGCCACATCTCGCCAAATGCCATCCGGCTATCACCAGTTGCATCGATGCAAATAACTCATTAGTTGATATAGCTTAGTTAAATAATCAAGTAAAAAACATTAGTAATATATTGTAAAAGCTATACAGGAAATAGTAATAGTGACAGAGATCATCTTCTTTCCTAAATAAGGTTGTTAGATTATTACTGAAGCACTTAGGCCAAATGTCCCATTGTACACCCCATATACTGAAAATCAACCCTTAAGACCATAGTGTGTGACCAACTTTGCGATGGTACTGCATTTTATTTCCTGAAATTCTTCTGGGGCCAACATGTGTTCCCCGAGATATCGATGCCTGATGTGGTTTAGACACGGACAATCCAGCAAAATGTGAGGTAATGACCAAATATCTATCCCACATTTGCTACAGGTTGGGTCATCATATTATGTAGGTGCTTGTTCAGATGCCAATGTTTAGTCCAGTTTTCCATCTTAAGGTTCTCCTGCTTTCCAAAGCCAGAAGTTGTTTATTATTTTGGTTCTCGTCGAGTATGTGACGATTTTCAGTTTCATTTATTTATTTATTTATTTATATTACCGGTTGTTCTGTATAGTTTTGAAACTTGTATGTATGTATGTATGTATGTATTTATTCACACTGCAATGGGTATATACCCGGTGACAGTGGTAACTAATTAAACTCAAATAAAGACAATAATAAACACAATTAATAAAAATACAATTAATAATACTAATAATTAATGCTAACAAGAATTAATAATAATAATAATAATAATAATAATAATAATAATAATAATAATAATAATAATAATAATAATAATAATAGGGAACATCCTAAATTAAATGAAGCACGATCAGTTAAAATAACATTTAAAGTAAATCTAATTTGTACCTTAAACCAATGTTCGAACTAAAACCCACGAGTATGATGTGTTCATATCTGCACAAGTACCTTTCAACACTACACTCATTTCGCTGTCAACTCACTCACTGCACTGGAACTACGACACATTTCACTGATTCTATCCTGATTTCACTAACACTTCAAAAACGTTTCACTGTTCAAATACTTTGCACTGCCACTATAAACTATAAAGCTCCACTGACAGGAACACGTTTCACTTACTCAACACATTTCACTGACACAACACACTTCACTGGCACAACATAATTATCCACTGATAGAACACTTCAATAACAAAATATCAATTACACCCTTTAAATACTGTGTATAATTATCGTCTATTAGTAAAGTCCTTAAGCCTATTTTTAAATACATTTTTGGTTGTTGGTAAAGCCTTTAGTAAGTCTGCAGGTAAAGCATTCCAGTCCCTGATAGTATGATTGAGAAAAGAAAACTTTCCAGTGTCCGTCCTCTGTCTTCTTTCCCTCAATTTATAAGAGCGGTCGTTCCTTGAATAGTAATTTGGCGTCTGCAACCTATTTTTTATTTCTCTCCAGGACTCTCACTTTGAGAGAGGAACAGAGATTAAGCGTGTTTGAGAATAAGGTTCTTCGGAAAATATTTGGGGCTAAAAGGGATTAAGTTATAGGAGAATGAAGAAAGTTACACAACACAGAACTGCACGCATTATATTCTTCATAATAGGAACATTAAATCCAGACGTTTGAGATGGGCAGGGCATGTAGCACGTATGGACGAATCCAGAAATGTATATAGAGTGTTAGTTGGGAGGCCGGAAGGAGAGGCCGAGACATAGATGGGAGGATAATATTAAAATGGATTTGAGGGAGGTGGGATATGATGATAGATACTGGCTTCATCTTGCACACGATAGGGACCGATGGCGGGCTTTTGTAAGGGCAGCAATGAACCTTCGCGTTCCTTAAAAGCAATTTGTAAGTAAGTTGTTGTATGTAAGTATTTACAGTATTTATTTATTTATTTATTTATTTATTTATTTATTTATTTATTTATTTATTTATTTATTTATTTATTTATTTATTTAATGTTCGTTTTTAGCTATTGAGGCGATATGGAATAACGGTAGAAAGAAAATGATAGAGGAAACATAAGTTCTAGGAGAAAATCTGTCCCGCAGTCACTTCGTCCACCAAAAATACCTGATGATGATTATCGAGGGTGAAACGTCGGTCATCCGTTTATTAACATAGACGGCTTGTAAATTTCGAGTTGCCTCTCTCATTCACGTCCCACTAACATTCTATTCTTACGTACATCATTTTATATAGACATCTTTGATTGGTGTATACCTGTATCGCATCAAGAAGTTGTTGAATGAACTGCCAAAGCTGTATGGTTGGCAGCACTGCGTCAGGTGAAATCTCGGCGGCGACGTCTCAGTACTGTGCGCCGCGGGGAGGCGTCCCTACAGACCTCTGCGCGGCGTTGAGAGTGATGATAGGAGAGGCGCTGCGACTCTGACAGAACAGAATCCGCTGGGAGAAGAAAAGAATCCAGCCAGCACTCCACTCGCTCTGTTGTTTCCTCAGAGAAGAAAAGCACCGGTATCCATGATTTGACTTGGAAAGTAGGGTCACCAAGCCATTTGGAATACAAGTCAACCCGCCTCTCTCTCTTTTTTCCAATGCATAGCGCACAAGAATCAGTCTGCGGTGTTTTATGGCTCTTTATAAACTCGAGGAGAGAGGAGCACCGTTAGCCCAACGGCCAGAGTGTCGATTTTACAGGACCCAAGTTTAAATCCCGGCGAGTCCAAGTAGAATTTGTGAAAATGTAGGTTTGTTATGGATACTGACAGTTTCCCAGCCATAATTTCAAATTCCTCGTCGTTGTCATGATCATCATCATCATCGTCATCATCATCATCTGTCATGGATTAAGTAATTGTTTTTACGATGTATTCTTTTCGGTTTATATTGTGGATTCTATTTGTATCTTCCTTCATGATTTCTATTTAGGTGATATTTTAAGTTTTATTGGTATACGAAGTATTCTTTTTAATTTGTCAATCTGCTTATCTTGAAAACAACGCCATTGCGAGATTACAGTATCTAAAATTTTGAATAAACGTTTCTTCGTTTGAAGAGACAAAATAATGGCATTAATTTTTATATTTAGTGAAAGTTATCAAAGTCATTTTTTTAAATGGAAACCCTTGATTATTTAATTGGATTCTGATTTTACACACATCATCATCATCATGGTAGGCCGTTCCGCTCTCAAAATTTATCTTCCCATCGTCTTCTAGGACGTCCCAAATCTCTGTGACCTTGTGGCTGGTATAATAGTGCTTGTTTAATTAACTTAGAGGAATCCATTCTTAAAATATGTTCTTCCCGTTTTTGTGTGTAATTTTTATTTTTTCATTTAAATTAATTTTTTTTTATTCTTTCTTATTGTTTCACTAGAAATATGGTACATCCTGCAACGTATATGAGGAACTTCATCTCTGATGTTTCTAATAATCTTCTGTCTGATCTATTCGTGGCCCAATTTTCTGATCCATATGTCACGATGGGAACTGCCATTACTTTATAAAACTTTAGTTTTGTTTCTTTTGTTGCTTTTGTTTTTAATGTTCTTTAATCGTCCCACACATGCTTTGAAATTTGTAATTTTTTTCCTTTATATCATTTTCCCAATTATAAGATATGTGACGTCCTAAATATTTAAAACTTTGTACTTGTTCGATAATTTCTTCGTTTAAAACTATTTTGGATCGGACTGCATATTTCCCTCGAAAGGCCATCGGTTTTTTTTTTTTTTTTTTTTTTTTTTTTTTTTTTTTTTTTTGAAATCTTGGGATTTTATTTGAGTGTGGCTATTTGCAATTGATTTTCTGATTCTGCACATATGACTTGATCGTCTGCGAACATGATTGTGTCTACAATTTTACACACACAAACAAACAAAAAATACTTGAAACATTTATTTTATCAGACTCTTATTTTTTTATAAAATATTTAACAAACTTTAAAAACAGTACACGGTAATACTTTGAAAGATTGTATCCTAGTCAGATTCCATTTTCTTTACTTTTCAAGTCAAGTTATGAAACTCTCTTTTCTACAACTTCACTGAAGATGTGAGTGTCGTTATTTTTGCGACCGGTGTATAATCCTCGAGTGATAGGTCACAGATTCGTATCCCCATCTTAATAGTCTGTTAGCAGCGCCATCTCACAGTCACCAGGAATTGAACTCACTTTCCAGAGAAAGTGAATTTATTTAGCCTACGACCATAGTGCTCGTTTTGAAATTTGGTGAAGTTACACTTGCACGCGAAGTGGGACAGGTTGCACTGACATTTCACTGTCAGTCATCATTCTTACTCATTGCAGAGGAGACATTGCGCTCTTTGAATACGTGACAGCAGAATTTCATTTAGACTTAACGCTGGCGCCAGTCTGCGAACTGACCTAACCAGAACGCAATACCGGCCAATTCATTGCAGGTAAAAGTTCACGAACTGAAATGTAAAAACGACTGTAAATTGGATATGACAATGCGAGAAGTGAGCAAGCGACTCGGTTCCAAGGGAAACAACTTCTTGGCAAGTTCTTTTCCTTACCACACCATCACTGTGCGAAACTTTTCCAACACAATATAATCAGGAAACTTGTTTAAGTGAATGGATGAACCAGTGCTGTGCTAGTTTTTGAAGTTCTTTATTTACAGTTTCGTTTACGCTACATAGATTATTTAGAGACGGACTTATCACAACTACAAATTCAACAGTCTAAGGTTCCATTCCCGGGAAGAACAGTCGAGATTTTTCTGTCTTTCATGAAGATCTACAGTGTGTTAATTAGTTTTCTGCTAGTCTTGTGTTGTTTTATAAGCGGTGATATTGCGCTATGGTACCTACAATACCAATGAATCTCGCTACTTGTAAATGTTTAGTATTTCTTAATAAATTATGACAAGAATGACGATGACGCTGGGTTAAAGGTCTATTCCTTCAAATAGATCTTAGTAGTATTATGATGAGAAAGTCATGGAGCAATGAGAGTTGGCAAATGAGGATGAAATTTACATTAGAAAATTAAATCATCTAATCCGAAATAGCAAAAACTAGAACATACGATATGGCGCCTATAATCGTGACGAAAATGGACACTGATCACTTTTTCACCACCATATCAACACCATCACCTCATGATTGTCATCATTTATCACCATTGCCACTAACCAGAGTTTCCAATTCTGCTGTTTTCCTGGTAGATCTGGTGTATTTCCGTGGTAGTTTAGCGGGTAAAATTGATCAAATTAGAATATTAATCGTTTAAGACTCGTTTAAAATACAGGGTGTTAAAGAAAAGTATTCATTATTTTATGATGTGATAGTATGCATCAAAACAAGAAAAAAATGTCTAATAAACATGGGTCCTACAACACATACTTTCTGAGATCTGAACACTTGTTCGTAGGAGGTGCTCAATGTGACTCCATTCATGGCAATGCAGGCTGCCAGATAATCATACCGTATTTGACACCCCTGGCATGGATTACTGATACGTTGCAAGGAATACTGAAAACAAAAGTTTGGTTGCGGATATGAGCGGGGTTCAGCAGAGATGGTGTTGTGAATTTTGGTAATCAGCATGTGTGGGCTGATGAAAATTCCCATGCAGTTGAAGAAATAAGGTATCAACACCGATTCTCAATCAAAGTATGGGTAGGCGTTCATGGCGATAGATTAAGGGCCAAACGTGCTACCACAGAGACTAACTGGGGCTCGTTATCAGGACTTTCTTATTAACGTATTGCCTACCTTGTTGGAGTATGTGCCATGTCAGTAAAGACTACAGATGTGGTTCATGCATGATGGCACACCACATTTTTTCCGCAATGAGGGTGAACACCTGACGCTGACATTTCGGGACCGCTGGATTGATTGTGGAGGCCCCACAATTTAGCCTGCTCGTTCCTCAAACCTAAATCCCCTAGACTTACTAGAACCTCCTAAAATATTGGATACTTTTTTAAATACTCTATATATCTACGTATTTCTCCTAAGCTATGCAATCTATTATAAGTACGAAGAACTCTATAAATAGGACAATAATAATATGAGTTTGTATTTACTTTGGGATAAAAAAATATTATATTTGTAAGAAGCATTGTAGACGTATGGCGTATAAGATATATTATCATGTATAGTAATATTATCTGTTTTATTATTTGTTAATTTATATAAAGCAGGAAAGCATTGCAATCTCTTCTATGTGATAAGGTTGAAACGTTATAAAATTGAATCATAAAAGTATATGCACCATAGTAAAGCTACGCACCTATTGAACTTTTAACTCTTAAGGGGCAAAATAATCATATCAGTTTAGCGAGTTCTGTACTGTTTTATGGTGGATTTTCAAGAATTGATTGGTAGCGCACTTATCTCAACTGTAACTATCATTATCACCATTACCAGCACCATCATTCCCATCAGCATTATTGTACATCATCATTACTTATTTTTCCCGGATTTCTCCACTCTTAGCAGTTGCCTCTTGTTTCTCAATGCCATCTTTCTCTATCTCTGCATTGACTCTCTTTCATTCCTCTATTTTTCATAGCTTTTGAAACTTATTCCATCCATGCTTTAAATCCCTTTCCTCTCTTTCCTTGTGCAGACCATGTTATTATTTTCTTCGGTAGTCGCGTTTCCCCTTCCTTTGTATATGTCCACCATTATTAACATAAGAAATACAGAATAAAAACCAACACCATCACCATCACTACTACTATCATCATAACTTTTACCTGTACCAAAATCATCACCATCATCATCCGCATCTAATTTATGATATGGTAATAATTAGGGCTCAGAAGTTGATGATCTAAAAATCACATAAAAATGACATATAAAAAAGTCATACATTTCTGAAAAAAAGAGACATTAAAATTTTAAAAAATGACCATGATTATAACGGTAAAATATTAAAAAAAAAATGGTATACTTTCATATATGAAAAATACATTGTCACCAAAGTCAGTCACTAACTGTCGCAAAAAAAGTTTATCTGCTTTGTTTTCCTTTCGGTATTTTACGTCTTCATTTGTGAGATACAATATGCTGACTGCGGGCACTGCGGCTGCAGTATTTATTCTGTTGCATTGAACGAAGAGAAACACGTAACACACGTGATCAGGAGTCAAGGCTGATCAACCGTAAAGAAAATTCCTGTAAGACGCAATCGAATTGCGAAAAGCAACCTGCAGTATATTTTCGAATATAGACTATGACTAAAGTGTAAAAAAAATCTGATCTTTTGGAGAAAAGGGCAAAAATGTAACAAAAAGGTAGGACATTTCCTAAAAAAGACCAGTAGGCAATAAAAGACCGAAAAATGCAAAATGAAAGTACCTAGACTATATTGGTTCGTGTTGAAGTGAAACGCGTTTGTATTGCATTCTGCATTTTCTGTGATGTGTCACAAAAAAGATATTTCATCAACTTCCTTGGCCTAATTATAATCTATAATGGCGATTTGAGCGTGAATGGAAATAAAATCAGAGAAACTTTCCCTACAGCCGTTTCGATCCCATCAAATCTCACAGGATCTGCCAAGGATCGACCTTCTGTTCCTTTCAATGAGATCCCATCAGCTTAATGAGCTATGCCTGAATTTCAAGTGTTTGGCACGGCATGCAATACGAACACGTGCATTTAACAAAGAAGAAGGAATTCTTGACTTTTATCCGATTGTGTTTGAATTGTAACATTCTCGAGCTCGAAGTTGCACGTTGTATGCACGCCACACATACGATGTGTATTTGACTGAAGGCTTCTTTCTTTCCAACACGGCCTTCTGAATAGACACGTACTAGTCTTGAAGAAAGCAGACAGACGAGGTAGGGTTGTGTGACAGACGGACATGGCGACCGTATTAGTATTATAATGTAAGTTAAATTATAACATATGTTATTCAAAGGACACCACACCTTGCATTTGGGTGGTGATAAATCGGGCTACCGAGACGAATTTCAGAGTCGAAGGGGAGAGGAGATCTTAACGTTACGACAAGGCGTGTCTATTGGAGAAAGGACTTCTTTTTATGCTCATTACTTGGGACTTTTCCAGCGGTGAAAAGATCGGCGCTGTTCTCTTTTTGCCTCTTGAAACTTTTAACATGTGCTGTAAAGTGTGATCACTGCGCCGGCGGAGGGAGGGGGCACTTCTCATGCAGAACGTTGAAAGCTCTTGTCAATGTAAGAAGCGTTATTAATCATGCTGTGCTTTATACTGTATGAAATATACTCTTAATAATGGAATAGTAAATTGTAAGACAATGTCCTTGGTGATACACGCTACATACTGAATAAGAGTCGAGTGGTATGGTATCTTCCCACTTACGGATGTGTCCCTGATACGGAATGTGCGAAGCAAGGAATAGTAGGCTGGAGCGCTCTGATTTCTGTTCGGAATTATCAACATTCACGAAGTCGAGTGCCGCTGGGGTAGTCTGATTTCAGATTTTTGAAAAACTAACAAGAAACAAAACATTTCTGTAGTCAGATTAGCGTGAAATAATTACTTTTCAGCATAAAAATTCAAGTTTTTCACATAGCTTTTCTCGTTATTTGCACGACGAAGTCCTATTATATTAAATGTAACTCATAGCTTTTAAATATTTGTTATTCTCATATTATGTTACATTCATCAGAAACTTAGGGGAGAGTCGGGTAGTATCGGACAGCGGGTAATATCGGACAGTGAGTTTCTTTCATCTACCACACGATGATAGTACCTGATTGACATGGTTACGTTTCTGTGACGTCGCATAGAGAAACGTAACCATGTCATTCAGGTACTACCATATGGTGGTAGATGAAAGAAGCGTACTGTCCGATATTACCCGATGTCCGATACTACCCGACTCTCCCCTACTGTAAACCTTGATTGTTAAAACCAATTAGAATCCTGTTAAAATTTGCGCGCACGTGTGCGTGTGTGCGTGTATTCATTCATTAATTCATTCATTCATTCATAGTTTTCTGCCCAAGGACTGGTCCTTCACTGAAAATCCAGCATTCTCCAATCTTCCCCTTTTTCTGCCCTCCTCTTGATCTCCGCATACGATCCATATATCCTAATGTTGTCTATCATCTGATGTCTTCTTCTGGGCCGAACTTTCTTCCCGTTCACCATTCCTTCCAGTGCATCCTTCAGTAGGCAGTTTCTTCGTAGCCACAGGTCCAGTTCCAGTCCTGAATAAAAAATTCATAATGACATTTATGACGGACAAGGTCGTAGTTGGGATTTTCTCGGGGTTCTCCCGTTTATCCATATTAGGCAGTTACATCATTCCGTCAACATTTCTCCATTTCGTCGTCATTTCATAGCATGCCCTGATCGTCAGCTGGCGACGTACGGAGGGGGCTTACCTAGGACGAGAGGGGTTCCCTGCTCGAAATTTGGATACGCAGTGAACCTTAGTATAGTCACCGGTGTGGGTTTGGGAATGCGCCTAACTTGAGGGTTAGCGCAATAGATCGTAAAACATCGCAGTGTTGGGTCATAGTGCCCTCTCCCGAAAATCCAATCCAATCCAATCCCATTCCATTCCATTCTATTCCCCATACGCATATTAAACACAGCAACAGTAATATAGACCTAATAACTGACCAATTTCTTTCACTTCTGTTTCAGTCCCGAAGCAACAAGTGTCGTCTGACAGTACATTTCACAGACAGTAAACCTTTTAATTGCTTTCATTAACTTTATGGATTCTGGCTGTCGAGGGCCAAGCCTGTCCACAAAATGTAATACACACTGTCTTCCATAAGCTTGTCTTATGTACAGAAACGCATGATATAGTGGAGAAAATGCATTGTTGTTAGAAATCTTATAGGAATGACTAGAGCTTCGTTTTTCCGTATTCGAGACACTGGTTAGATTCCCGACATAACTTCTTGGGACTTTTTGTGAGTGGTTTAGAGACAAATCAAACATCTAAAAGAATTTTCTTGGCAGGCCAGAGGTCACACGGGAAGTAGAAATATTTAAAAGACCGAAGATGAAATGGAATGATAGTATAGATTGTGTTACTGAAATTCTTGGAGAGAGAAACGGGGGACTGGTTTCCTATAGGGAATATTTGAGGCAGTATTTTAAGAGGATCTAGACCAGCGGTGACCAAAACTGGAACTGCAGTGCTTACATGCGACAGACAGCCTATGAAGTAAGGAGACGGAGGAAAGGTACTTGGCATGAAAACTACAACCAGTGGTGGTTCCTGTACTAACATCTTGATAATCCTCGGATAAAAATTTCAAGCTTTGCTACATCAGTAATGTCACTGCTGTCATCAAGAGCCGGTGAATAATATACAATTTTTCTTGCTTCTTTTTTTAACCTCCCTCTTGAATACAATCAGGAATTTTCTAAATTCTTCTCTCGATACTTGGTCGAAAAATTCGTAGTTGTTCAAAATTAAAAACTTCTTATGGACAAGTTATTTAAGCTATTTTAATCATTACTATTTTAAGAAATTCTACTCTATTAAAAGGTTATAGAGCACGAGATATTTCAAACCCCATTAGGTAGCTGACTTCCTTACTTTTATTTATGTCGTTTTTTTCTTCCTGTCTATGATTTAAGACATGTCAATTCCTGGCGTTTAACATTTCGTTGGCACATAATATTGAATCAGTTTTTCTACAATATTATTATTAAATGAATAACTAATAAATAATTACCCTCATCTATAGATTAAGAAGATTAAAATTGACATAAAACCTAATAATTTTATCCTTCTAGGGAGAAGATCTAAAAGTATAAATATTCATGCACATACAGAAGAATTATAGAAACACATATACTTAGCGGTCAATAATAATAATGATAATAATAATAATAATAATAATAATAATAATAATAATAATACATTATTCAGCGTGGCTACTCCTAATTGAACCGTTGAGCAAAGTAAACATATTACATTTTGTCCGACAGAACAACAAAAAAGTTCTCCTTCTCATTCTTTATGAAACCACCTCTTACTGCTTGTAGAGACGGAGTTTGTAGAACGACATGATACCGCCACTGCTTGCCTTCAGTGCGTGAATGAAACACAGCAATGTACAGGAAACTCCTCGTACCCGTTTGAATGTCTGTGATTACACGACGTAATCACGACTCCCTCTTTGGTCACCGCTGCTCTAGGTCCAATCATTAAATCTGTCAACGAAATGATAATAATCAACACATAAAACTGGAACTCGGCACTGTTTAGATTGATATTTACCATTGTGGGGAAAATTGTTCTCCAAGTGTAATGCTTCGATGTCTTTGACATTGTTTACCCATGATCGTAATTTTGCTCTGTAATATCATCGTAGCACAGTAACCAGTATAATTCTAAAGAAACATTAAGAAAATAATTATAATTACAACCCGTTTGTTCGTCTCGGAATACTTATTAGACCTACCTGTTTTTAAAAGTGGCCTTGAAGAAATAATACAGTTACAATGCATCCCATAAGTTCGCAATAGCATTTGTGGTTTAAAAGTAACAGTAGATAAGGAATTACTGTTACATTACAAAATGTAATTGTTTCTGAATGGTTTCTGTAGTTAGAAATAGACAATGAATAAAGAACTGAATCTCATCATCTTATATTCCTGGAATAGTCTGTGTAGGTTGTAATTGACGTTAGTGAAAATGACAATAATTAGGAACATTTCATCGTCTCATTGTCTCCGAACAGTTTCAGTACTTAAGGCTGAGGTAAATGAAGAAATTACAGTTACAATTTATCACCCCACCGTCTATGATAAAATCTTTAATCTAATTGTATATTAAATTAGCAACTCACTATCTTCAAGTTCACTGTATCTTGAGAGTTTCTCTAGTTCAAACGGACGTCAAACAAGAAATACTTAAGAAAGGTATGAACTGTATGGAAATCAGGTCGCTGCTCTCAATATGTTATGAATTATGATCAGTTTATAGATATACTACAGGCCTGCCAACTTGCCCCCGTATGCGCATGACTTCCATTCTCACGCATTAATACGATAATCTCCTGGATTTAGAGGTGATCGCATAGCTCGTTTTTATAGTCATGTTTTCGTCCCATTGCTATTATTATTATTATTATTATTATTATTATTATTATTATTATTATTAAAAAGAATTTCGGTTGCCACATTCTCTTCTCTCCCTCTTTTCAGCCCTCGTAGTTCAGTATTTTGACAAGACGGCATTATACATTACCTCATCTTTTCTGAAGAGTCTCTATAATTTAAAAAGGATAAGGAGCAAAATATTAAATAATATTATTAGCAAGTTGAATAAAGTGCATAAGGTTTGCTGATATGGCGTTGTTAGCAGAAGAAGAGATGATACTAAAGAATATGCTAATGGAGTGACAGCTGTAAATATTGTGGGATGAAGATGAATGCAAACAAGACGAAGACCATGGTTATCGGAAGAAAAATAAAGAAGGTGAACGTGCGAATTCGAAATGAAGCAGTAGAACAAGTAGACAGCTTCAAATACTTGGGGGTGTACTTTAAGTAAGTAGTAACATGAGCTGCTACCAGGAAGTCAAAAGGAGGATAGCAATGGCAAAGGAAGCTTTTTAAGAGAAAAAGAAACATCTTCTGCGGACCTCTGGAAAAAGAACTAAGGAAGAGATTAGTGAAATACTCTGCATGGAGTGTGGCATTGTATGGGACGGAAATATGGACATTGCGACGAAGTGAAGAAAAACGACTAGAAGCATTTTAAATGTAGATATGGAGAAGAGCGGAGCATGTGAAATGGACAGACAAAATAAGAAATGAAGCTGTGTTGGAAAGAGTGGATGAAGAAACAGATGTTGAAATTGATTAGAAAGAGAAAAAGGAACTGGTTTGATCACTGACTGAGAAGAAACTGTCTTCTGAAGGGTACACCGGAAGGAATGGTGAACGCAAAAACGTTTGTTGCAGAAGAAGATATCAGATGATAGAGGACATTAAGATATATGGATCTTATGAGGAGACAAAGAGGAAGGGAGAAAATAGGAAAGATTGGAGAATGCTGGGTTTACAGTAAAAGACCTCCCTTGGACAGAAAATTATGATTGAACGGACAGAATACACAATACTGCACTAAAATAAATGGAATGTATAATAATTATAAATCTAAAGGTGTCCCCTTATGGGACACTAGGATTAAGTTTTGAAATGTTTACAATTTTAATTGGAATTATTCCATTTTTTAACTGTTTGTTAGATGCATTAAGAAAAAGGTATGTTTTAAATTTTCAGCTGAATTCGACTGTTGATTTCGAAGTTAATTTTATTTTTATTATGTAAATTAATTATATAATCAAATTGTCCCTTGCGTATTACATTTAAATACAACAAGTTTTTTTTTTTTCGTATAGACCCTGTGATTCTCGATAAATATTTTGCTGTTGAGAAATTCATGATATCAAGTTTAGATTACGCACAATATGTTTTTGAAAGTAATATGTTTTTGTTTTTTTATTTACATAATAAACATATATTTTTACCTCTTCAATTCCTAGATACTTACGATTTCTCAACATTAGATCTCAGATTCTCGTAATATGCACATGGACACGTACGAATATTGTCATTGAAGTTTGTAAAAACTGCATACGCGTAGATCATTTTGAACATCTAAAATTATAGTTTCGAGAAAAATGCAAATTTCTGACAAGGGATACAATACTAATGTATGGATCAGGTCTGTATAAAAATCACTTTTTACTGTCAACTTCCTAAATGTCCAAGGATTTTTTCGTTCAAAAATGTTTTTATTGGAAGTGCTTGAATGATGTGGCCTGGTGAGTACCACGCATGGACAGTCTTTCTGCACCTGTCTGTACTAAATTTAACAGTAGGAAACCGAAGCCGTTCTCGAAGATTGATTACGAGAAAATTTCCGCCGTCATCCGGGATCTTACAGTCCTTATCCAGTTGCTCTACCAACTGAGCTATCCAGCCACCTGAATAATTATGTGTTGGGAAATGAAAGATAATAAAACTTGCCTCATAACTGCGAAAGACACAAATGCCAAGTAGTCCGATAGTTTCGTCTGTGTACGGAGATTGCAATGATCAGCTTATGTTGTGAACTTAAGGTATCACTTTAGAGTTTGATGCAAAGACCAAAGGGACTGAGAAGCAAGTTGATCGCCGTGGAAGCGAAGTTTTAAAGCATTACTTTCCTCATTACTTGGTGAAACGTGAGCGTGACCCTTTTCTTTTTGCGTGAACAATGGCACATGCGTCGTTTACCAGTTTGACTTCTGATGTAGTTAACCCCGCTTGTTGATCTTCATTTATTATATTGCTTCGCAGAATAACCGCTACAGTGCTGTGTAGAGCTGAAGTAGGTTCCGCTGTGATCAGCTGATCATTTGCTGTATCAGTTTCTTTCGTTTCTTTTTGTAGAATGTATATAATGAAACAAAACGAAGTAAAGGGAGAAGAACATTTTGAAATGTTCCGTTCTTGGAAGTCGTATTATTAACAGTTAGAAAACCTCTGGGGAATGATTTAGGTTGAACAGGTACGAACATGGGTCTATGTGGCTTCAAGTTGCGTATTAACTGTTGCTTGTGTTGTATAAAATCTATCTGTACGGATATCTATCTACCTGTCTGTATGCATGCATGCATGCCTGCATGTCTGCCTACCTATCAGCGTGTCTGCCTGTCTATTCGTCCGTTTGCCTGCCTGCCTGTCTGAGACTATCCGTCTGTCTTTTATACAGTACATGGAGAGCAAGGACAATACAAGGGGAATAAAAGGAGAACAAGAAAAGAAAGGGAATACAAGGAGTAGTGGATTACTAGAATAACTAGGAGAAGGCAAGGAGAACAAGAGGAATGCAAAGAAAACAAAGGGTATGCATGGAGAGCAAGGGAAGTACAAGACGAGGAAAGAAAATACACAAACAAGGAGAATGCGAGACGAGGAAGACAAGGAAAATAGAGGAAGACAGGAGAACAAGAGGAGGACAAGGAGAACAACTGAAAGACAAGGGGAACAAGGGGAAGACTTGGAGAAGAAGAGGAATACAGTCGAACTCTAAGTCGAACTTCCATAACTCCATTTTGCGATACTTCGAGATAATTTCAATTTCCAGGCGGAATGACGCATTTTACATGTGACATTTTTTTTGTATCTCGAAGTTCTGTTACTCGATTTTTTCAATATCTCGATGAATATTTCTCTTTTCAATAGGAAATACATATTTTAACTCCATTTTAAGGTGAAAACTAAAGTTATGTACAGACCTGGAAATAAAATTTGGGCCACCTGAATTTAAGTTTCAGTTATATCATACTGCTCAAATTCTGTTTCTGGGTCTGTACACATGTGTATGTAAATTGAATGAATGTGATGAAATATCATTATTTTCACAAGCATTGTACAGTAGTGGCAAAAAAACTCGACCGACCCTTATAGCTGATTTCAGAGCCTTGTTCACTCCAGAGCACGATAGACTGGTAACTAAGACTTTCGTGGTTCGAATTCTGCCTGGGAAGGAAACTTTTTTTTTGTCCCTTATTCAAATTTATTCCCAATACTTTTCGATTGCAGCGATATTTTACTACTTAATTAACTCATTATTCCCAGAACATGAATTTTACCAGCAATCGAAAAGTATTGGGAATAAATTTGAAGAAGAAAAAAAAGATTCCTTCCCCGGCAGGATTCGAACCACGAAAGTCTTAGTTAACAGTCTGTCGTGCTCTGAAATCAGCTACAAGGTTCGGTCCGGTAGTTTTTTTTTTTTTTTTGCAACTACTGCACATTAGTATTTTCCTTCCTTTCAAAGTGTCCTTTTCCACGAATCAACCCATTAGTAGCACAATGAGCACCACTGCGAGGACATAATACGATATGAGTTTCCTAAGTCCTTGTACAGTAACTAAAATATTGTATTTAGAACCTTGATTACTTAATATTTTGTCATCAATAATATTTTGTGGTGTTTGTAATTTTTTCATATTTTTATATCTCGAATTTTCGATAACTCGAAGCATTACCAGTTTCCGGAAGCACTTCGAGATATCGAAGTTTAATTGTGTTTGGAGAACACGTAGTTCTGCGTAAAGATAGTTAAGCGGCATGGGTTTCCCTAAGTTCATGTACAGTAGCTAAAATACTGTATTTAGAACCTTGATTACATAATATTTTTGTCATCAATAATAATTTGTGATGTTGGTAATCTTTTCATATTTTTATATCTCGAATTTTCGATAACTCGAAGCATTACCAGTTTCCGGAAGCACTTCGAGATATCGAAGTTTAACTATATATATAGAACACGTAGTTCTACGTAAAGATGAGTAGCATAGTAGAGCTATGAACTTGCCGATTTTTTAATTGTGATTGTTATTGTATTTAAATTAAAATAAATGTGTGTGTATATATATTATAAATTAGTCTCAATCGTACGTATTAAAACACATCAAACATGTGATTGAGAGACAACTGCTTTTGTTTTTTTGTTTTTTTTCTTTTCTTTCGGATGCGCGTACTTGATGAAAGGTCGAGTCGGTCCAGAATGTACAGCCTGCGAGTGGTCAGGAGCAGCTTCCTCATCAGCATCGTCCCATTAAATGAGACTTTGAACTCACGAAGTCGAGGAATTTGGCGCAACACAACTCGCACGTGGGGTCGATCCTCTTGCTGCTTGCCCGGGGCGAGGTGAACCGGTACCGGGACAGGTTTGGGTTCCGCCTTGTCATGTCACTTGCTAGCTGCTTACTGCATTTTACATTGCGACGCATTTACAATCCTCGACTTTTTTATTACTCGATGTAAAAGAGAAAGTACTGTGATGCTGCAAAAATGCGTGTCGAGATTTTTACGAAAATTATCAGTTTCTAGCATAATTGAAAAGTGTTAAAATCTATAATGTTGTTAGTGTTGTGACATTCCTTAATTTTCTTCTCCTACTACTAATAGATATTATAATAAAACCTCATTACAACGCGGGGGTCAAAGGACATGCTTTACACCTGCGTTATATCGTAACTGCGGTACAACACAACTTTTTATTCACTGATTATATAACAAAATAAATATTCTTGTGAACTACACTTACAACTTTATTTATTACTGTATTCGCGAAACATACTGGCACCATTTTTAACTTTCTCGATTATTTTTAACTTTTCTTCTATGGTGGGTCTTATAAGTACAGTATTTCTCTTAGTGCTTGCAGCCATAGTTACCATTTAACTGATACTGTGAGGTCAAATTTGTAAGTTAGGTAATACCACAATAATACAGCTGTGCGGCAGACCTATTATCAATAAAGACTGGTTCACAATAAACCGGGAACGGAAACGACAACGAGAATGAGAACTTAAATACATTTATTTTAACAATATTTCCGTTCTCGTTCTCGTTGTCGTTTCCGTTCCCGGTTTATTGTGAACCAGTCTCAAGCCAATAGGTGAGGCACCACGGTGTCAGGCCTATTGAAGAGGTTAAGAACAGAGGCAACAAATTTTAAATCTACACATAATACAGTAGACCGAACTGCTGGTGTTCGCAAGAAAAAAAAACGAGGTTCGTATTCCACGTAGCATGTGTAAAATACAAAGAATAATATAAATTGAAAAGTAAAGCTAGACTACATGAACTTAAGAAAATATAAATAGGCCTACTGTACATCACAATATACACAAATTTCTTAAATAATGGGGTACATGATTGCTCCCGCTGTGTATCCAGATACGCTATAACAGGGTTTGACTATACTACTACTACTACTACTACTACTACTACTACTACTACTACTACTACTACTGCTGCTGCTGCTGCTGCTGCTGCTGCTGCTGCTGCTGCTGCTGCTGCTAAGGCACGGAAAGGTATCATCTTTGACGCCGTGCATCGATGCATGGAGGTAGAGCCCCAGGGCGTTTCTGGAAATTTGATAACAAGAAAAATCTCGCCACCACCAGAGATTGAACCCGAGGCCTTCCAGTCCGCAGATAATTACTCTATGAACTGAGCTACCCAGTCTCCACTACTATAGTGGAGTATAGAAAAAAAGGAATATAGACTAATGCGACTGTTTTCCTTTGCGTTAACCAATCTAATGTTCAAAACGTTGCTGATCTCAGGTGCCCTTGCGGGGTTGCATCCGAAACATCTCACTGAAAAAATACTATTTGAATACGCACGGCTTCCCAAAAATAACAGAAAGATCACTCTAACTGCAAATAACCTCTGAAATAATGTGTTTCAGAATGTACTTTACGAACTGAAAGCATTCATTAATTTGAGAAGTGGTAATATTCATCAAAACAAGACAAAAAAAGCCTGTTAAATATGGGTGCTAAAATTAAGGTCTTCCGAGATTTGAGTAGTCTACTTTGTTCATGAACATCATGCGTAATGAAAAATTACAAAATCTGTGAAAGTATGTATAAAAGCGGTAATTGTAATCGTCATTCATCTTAAAATGTATGGGATTAAATTCTACATAGCTAATCACACGTTCTTACATCACAATGCATAGTTAAGTAAATTGCCATTTTGTGTGTGTATTTTTTTTATTTAAGGAAGACTCATTAGTTTTTGTGCAAAGTTGGCTATGTCTAATACGCATAATTCCAAGTTAAATTGACTGTTAGATACTGAATATGAACAAAATTCATCAAATGATTTGAGAGCTGAACGGACAGAAGGACAGCCTGACAAAAACCACTTTTTCGATATCACGAGTGCTAAGAACGTGTATGTCCGAGAAGGTATGGAATATACTTTTCTCATAATTACATTAGTTTCTTTTATGCATCTTAACATCAGAAAATGCTTAGAAAACGAGTAAAATTTCTACTTGCGTATGAAGAAAATAAATATTCATACATCCAAGAAGTCAAAAGAAGAATAGCAATGGCAAATGAGCTTTTAATAGGAAAAAGAGCATTTTCTGTGGACCTCTGGAGAAGGAACTAGGCAAGAGACTAGTGAAGTGCTTTGTGTGGAGTGTAGCATTGTATGGAACAGAAACATTGGCTTTACGACGACGTGAAGAGAAGCGATTAGAAACATTTGGAATGTTGATATGGAGAAGGATGGAGCGTGTGAAATGGACAGACAGAATAAGAAATGAAGCTGTATTGGAAAGAGTGGGTGAAGAAGAATGATGCTGAAATTGATGAGGAAGAGGCTGGGTCACTGGTTAAGAAGAAACTTTCTTCTGAAGAATGCTTTGCAAGAAATGGTGAACGGGAGAAGAGAGCAAGGCAGAAGAAGATATCAGATGATAGACGACATTAAGATATGTGGATCATATGCGGAGACTGAGAGGAAGGCAGAAAATAAGAAAGACGGGAGAATGCTGGGTTTGCAGGGAAATACCTGCTCTTAGGCAGAACACAATGAATGCATTAATAACCAATTTATAACAGCTATTTGCTAAGACAAACTCACAAATGGATAAATAACAACTGTTAGCCTGTCACCCGGAGGTATGATGTTCCCACAGCTGCGACTAACATTTCTTGAGGAGAAACTTTGCCTCGTGAAATACAGGAAAATGAACAATGATCTCGTCTTACTGACTACCCAATTATAAAGCAGATATTACGAATTAGCAATTAGCCAAAAAATAATATATGAGCATAGCATGTAAAACAATATTATGTAGCTGGCCTGATTATGTATGTATTTATTTACACTGCAAGTGGGCAAGCACCCGGTGGCAGTGATCTATACAAGATAAACAATACACAATAAAATTATAAGCAATACACAATAAAATTTACAATACACAATACAATTTTACAACACATATACAATTTTATACACAATACAATAAGAATACACAATACAATTTAACACAATAATAATAAAACATAAATAAAATACCTAATTTTACAATACAACCTACATAATTATGAATAGGTCCTACATAAGTTTCAATAGTCTTTCACTTTACTCTCATCTCATTCCCTGTAGTGGCACTATGACGCATTTCACTGACACTTTAGCACACATTTCACTGACACTATAGAACACATTTCATTGACGCTATAAATTATCACTGATCGGAACTGTTCACTGCACTGTAAAACCATAACTTCACTGACTCACCTCGCTTCACTGATACAACAGTTCAAATAAGTCAAATAATTACATCCTTATGCATACTTATAAACAAGAATTACATTTAAACTAAACATTTCTAGTCTAAGGCCCTCTTACACGCTATTTTTAAATAATTTACAATTCAAACCAAGGCTAGATAAATACATGTCACCTTAAAAAATTAAATGTTGAATGTCACCTTAATTTTAATTTGCACTTCATACACAACTTTTTAAGTTATTCTTGAATCTCCTTAAGGAAGGACAGCCCTCAAAGACCGCTGCAGGTAGGTCATTCCAATCATTTATAGTTCTATTTAAAAATGAGAATTTACCTACATCCGTTTTCTGTTTCCTACATTTGATTTTAAAATCATGATCGTTCCTACCATAGTACGTTGGCTTTTCTAACCGAGCCGTTATGTCTACCCATGCTTTCTGACCTAGATGTGCTCTATACAATGATGTTATTCCAGTTTTCCTACGTCTGTTTTCCAAAGTTTCCCATTTAAGTTCTTTTATCGTATCGTTTTCATCTTCTCTTTTACCTTTAACAAATTTAGCTGCCCTATACTGGATTCTTTCTAAGGAATTTATCTGATATATTCTATAGGGATCCCAACATGTAGTTCCGTATTCCATTGACGGTCGCACTAACGTTAGATATGCTATTTCCCTCGATTTGGGGCTAGCCTTTCTCAAGATTCTCATAATAAAGTGAAGTGCCCTCCATGCTTTACCCGTAACATTATCAACATGCTCTCCCCAAGAAAGTTTGGAGTTTAAATACACTCCTAGGTATTTACAACATTGCTCTTGCGGAATTACAACACCACTGAATTCGTAATTAAGACTAGTTTCCTCTCGGGTTTTACAAAATGTTATAGATTTACTTTTAGAACCATTTATTTTCATCCTATGCTTTAACGCCCAGTTATAAATTTTATTCAAGTCTGTTTGAATAGCATCTACATCTGAATTATTTCTAATCTTTCTATAGATCATGCAATCGTCTGCAAATAGCCTCACATTTGATGTAATATTCTGGCATAGATCATTTACGTATATCATAAAGAGTAATGGACCCAGAACGCTGCCCTGTGGCACCCCTGAACTTATATTTCCAATTTCCGATATTTCATGACCTACTCTAACTCTCTGGGTTCTACCTTTTAAGAATTCTTGGATCCATAGCACCACTCTTTTATCTATTCCTAGCCTACTTAACTTATCTATTAATATGTCATGTGGCACCAAATCAAATGCTTTCGAAAAATCAATCACAACTGCATCGATTCTTCCGCCTCTATCTACCTCTTCAGCTAGATCCTGAACCAGCGACGTAATTTGACTATTACATGAGAAGCCTTCCCTAAAACCATGCTGGCGGTTGTAAAACCAGTCTTTCGCATTTAGAACATGACGAATATAATCCGATATCAAATGCTCCATGACTTTACATACGACAGATGTAAGGCTAATCGGTGTGTAGTTTCCGACATCTAATTTATTTCCACCTTTATGTATGGGTACCAGTATAGCTGATTTCCAGTCACATGGAATAGCTGCATTGTTTATGGAAACATGAAATTACGCATTAAGTATGGAATTATGGCCTCGGAACCTAATTTAAGAATCTCTGTAGCAATACTATCTGGTCCTCGAGACTTCCGATTTTTTAATTTCGTTATTCTCTCTCTAACTCCTTTGGAAGTTATTTTGAAAGTCGAATTTAGTTCACATTCACGGTCTGTGACACAACCACTCCTATCAGCGGGATTATTATTATTATTATTATTATTATTATTATTATTATTATTATTATTATTATTATTATTATTATTATTATTATTATTATTATTATTTTATTTTTATTTTTTTTTATTATTGAAAACCGAAATGAAATAGGAATTTAATAAGTCGGCCTTTTCTTTGTCATCAGTTATACTTTCTCCGTTCTGATTTCGTAAAAGCACTACTCCTTCATTTTTTTCCTTTTCTCCTGCGTACATAATTATAAAACTGTCTCCAATTGTTACTTTCATCTTCTTTTAAAATAGTTTTTAGAAAATTTTCCTGAGCTAACCTTTTTTCACACTCAAGTTTCTTAATTAATTCGACATATTTTTCCCAATGCTCATGGCTTCGTTTACGTTTACTAAATGCGCGCCCTGTCTTTTTCTTTAAGTAGCGAATATAATTAGTGTAATATTCTGGGTCCGGATTTTTCTTAATTATTTTAGAAGGTACACATTTTACTAATGCCTCGAAAATTATACTCTTAAATTTATGCCACACATTTTCCATATTTCCTTCAGTCCTTAGAAAGGCATCATGCTTTTGTCGTAGAAACGTTTGTAATTCATGGACATCGGTTTTGTTGAAATTCCAGACAGATTAATTCTTTCCTTTGTAGCAAAGTTGAAATTTAGAATATAGTGTGGATAGAAAAAAAAAACAATCGTCTTGTCACGCATTTAAATTTAAAACGATTAAATGTTTTACAGTGAAGAAGGAACTATGGCCATTCGGTAGAGGCTGCGAGTAACATGTGGCCCGTTGGCATTAAAAGGTTCCAGACTTCTCGGCTGCGGCATTGACTTTCCACCCCGGAGGCAAGAATTAAACTCCCTCTCAGTCCAAGTGAAATTTGTGATGGACAAAGACGTGTTGGGGCACATTTTTTCACACTACTCTTGTTTTCTCTGCCATCACTTCACTATTTCTCCACACTTCAGTCATCCTAATCACTGATAAAACAATGGAAAATATTTTGGAATTACCAAGAGTCTCAGGTTTGTCTCCCGATGTTACGGAACATCAGCGTGGTAGTATTGGAGGAACAGGTGTAAGATGAGGAATGGTGCTAGGAGAAATTATTATTATTATTATCATCATTATTATTAATAATACTCGTAGTAGCAGTAGCAGCAAGAGTAGTAGAAGGACGATTAGCACGGGTGGTAAGAAGAGGATGAGAGGCATGGGTGAAGGAGGAGGATGAGTAGCATGATGGTAGGAGGTTGAGTTGCACGAGTGGTAGGATGAGTAGCATGATGGTAGGAGATTGAGTAGCATGATGGTAGTAGGTTGAGTTGCACGAGTGGTAAGATGAGTAGCACGATGGTAGGAGGTTGAGTAGCACGAGTGATAGGATGATGAGTTGCACGAGTGGTAGGATGAGTAGCACGATGGTAGGAGGTTGAGTAGCACGAGTGGTAAGATGAGTAGCACGATGGTAGGAGGTTGAGTAGCACGAGTGATAAGATGAGTAGCACGATGGTAGGAGGTTGAGTAGCACAAGTGGTAGGAGGATGAGTTGCACGAGTGGTAAGATGAGTAGCACGATGGTAGGAGGTTGAGTAGCACGAGTGGTAGGATGATGAGTTGCACGAGTGGTAGGATGAGTAGCACGATGGTAGGAGGTTGAGTAGCACGAATGGTAAGATGAGTAGCACGAATGGTAAGATGAGTAGCACGATGGTAGGAGGTTGAGTAACACGAGTGATAGGAGGATGAGTTGCACGAGTGGTAAGATGAGTAGCACGATGGTAGGAGGTTAAGTAGCACGAGTGGTAGGAGGATGAGTTGCACGAGTGGTAGGATGAGTAGCACGATGGTAAGAGATTGAGTAGTACGTTGGTAGGAGGTTGAGTTGCACGAGTGGTAGGAGGATGAGTTGCACGAATGGTAGGATGAGTAGCACGATGGTAGGAGATTGAGTAGTACGATGGTAGGAGATGTATGCATAGCATGGGTGGAGAGGGTGCTGTAATCTTCCTTTTGTTTACGTTTATTGTCGAAAAATTGTGAATAGGTTTCGGAGTCAATGTTGACCAGGCGTAACAAAGTACCTAGTGATAACGAGGATTCTACCTGAAATAGAGGAATTGTTTTCATAGCTTGAACTATAGTACGTTGCAATACTAACTTTTAAGTCTTCAACTTACGAGCCCTATATATCATAGCGTTAAAATTAATTAAAGAAAAAGTTTACTTCGCCAATTTTGACGTTTTGTCGTTTTTATTTCAAACATTTTAGAAAAACCTGACACAATACAGAAAATATAAATACAGATTCGGATTCAGAGCATTTCGATTAACTAAAAACAGCAATTTTTGTCCATGAAACAGAAAAATGTTTTTTAAATTCATATCGAAGTAATTCTACTGGGTATAAATGTTATCTTCCCTCACTCACATGGGCTCTGTGCACTGCCGCGTTCTCTCCACACCCGCGATCGGGGGAAGATAAAATGTATGCACTATAAATTATTCGTCACGATAGGAAGTATTTACATCGTGCCACATCTTCTCTAGGATCTCGATTCTACAAATTCTACAAATTTTTCGAGGAGCAATCAACCACTGTTGACGTCTCTCCTAAGCATTCAGAAAGGACACCGTGCAAAGAACCTCCTCGACTTGGAAGCATGCGTAACAGCTACGTAGGCTTACTCGACCACCGAGGACGACTGCAGTCAAGTTTCTGCTATAAATCGGTGGGCGTGTCCGCGTGTTATGTAAGTGGCGTGAATAATTGAAGCCGCGGGATTTAGTGTGACGGCGAGTCCTGCAGTAGTGAGTTCTTGAATGCAACCTTGGTGCAATGTCTGACACGTGCATGCGTTAATGCATAACCGGAGTCTCGACAAATGAAGGTCTTCTTGCACTGAAAATAGGGCGACTGTAGCTCTGCATATGCCTCCAAGTGTCAGAACACTCTTTTCTTTATTTTTTTTTCAAAGTTAACGCTGTTGGGAATGGGTTTTTCTAGGTGGTTACAGATTACGAAACTGGTGGCACGTGGAATTTTTTCTGAAAAATTGCGAAATTCAGTGCACGTGGAGTTTCTTTTTATTTCAAGTTCTCATTTCACGGTCATTCGTGACTTGTCGGCTATTAAGACAGCGTCAGTCAACTCTTGTGGAGACGACATGTCATCCCTGCAAAAATTTTTGTAGAATATTTTATCAGACTTGATAAAATAAATGTATAATTTCTATGGTGTGCTGGATATAGAATTCGAGGACATTTGTTCGAATACCACTTATGATAAGGGTAATTATGTCTTACAGACTTTACGTCATACTTTATCCATCTTGGTATACTGTCGAAGATAGTTCACGTATGATATTGAGGAAGAATTCACAAGTGCAATATTTTCTGAAAAAGAAAATAGATCAGGGAATCGATAACATTTCAATTACATAGTCATGCAAAGACTTTACATAATATTTCATTATAATTATAAATGCATGGTATGATCATTAGCCTATTTACAATGTAAAGAATACTTTTTATTAATATAAAGTTTAATGTCTGATTCAGATCGGTGATAAAGTAAATATCTGTATTTAATTTTCTTTCGTTAAATATAAAAAACTATATTAATACCCTTTTCTTTAACATCTATTGGTCAACAATGTTTGAATAATCATAGTAACTTGAGTTTAGTAATACATAATCGTAGTTCTTCTAATTTTAATTTTAAATACCTTCCTTTGAAAGAAACTGCAGTGTGAAATATCATTGATCAGCATCTGAAATAGTATTCCCATGTATCTTATGTATGCAGCAGATTACGTAAAACAATTTATAAATTTGTCAGTCTTCACCGTATTTTACCAATCAGTATCTTGCATACAGTTACATTTAGGTCTTTTTCAATCTATTATCCAATATGGCATTGAGGTGGAACTTCAAAAAATGTCTTAGATCTTCTACTTTTTTTTTTTACAAAAGAGAATAGTTAAAATGTGTTTTAAAAATCTATTGATGACCATTCTCTAAATGAATCTTTTCTGAATTTAAAGTATTTAAAATTGAACAGTTATACAAATACACATTGTTGAAGTATTATTACAAAAATCGTAGAGAGTATATACAATTTTCTTATATTTACAATAGTACACGGACTGCTAATTTACTCTTAAGAGAGCGAAGATTTTTCACCACTGCAGGTTTAAAACACAGTATTAGTCTAGGTCCAAGATTATATAATTCTATAATTTAAAATCCACCCTGAATTTTCAACACTTTCTGTTCCTAATTTGAATAAAATAAATTGAAAATCTATACTTACCAATGCTACTTAAATTGATATTATGTATAAAGTTTTTTTTTCATGTTCTCTTTTTTTTTGTGTGTATATATATATATATATATATATATATATATATATATCATTATTATTATTATTATTATTATTATTATTATTATTATTATTTGTGTGCATTAATTTTTGTTTCATTATTATGTATTATAATGGAACTACACCAGAACACGAGCTTTGCTCATACCGGTGTTCCTGATGTTTTATGCATTGTGTAATTAATTAGCGTAAGTATAAATAAATATTAAATATCAAATAATTACATTTCTAAATGTTTATCATTATTAGTTTTCTTTCAAGCTGTCTACCGCTGTGGCTCAGTGGATAACGCGTGTACTTTCTAAGCAAGCTAACCGTGGTTCGATTTCCGAGGTGGACGGAGTTTATCTCCATTCCACTGGACTAGATATTTGTCCCTTATCCTTATCTTATACTTATCCTGTGACGTCACTTTGGTGAGACTGCATCGTGCTGACCAACAGTCAGCAAGGTTTTTTTAATATCATTCATAAGCTGCCAGACTAGTAAATCATGTCCTAAATTAGAATACATTTTCAGTGCTAAACTTTAATATTAATACATCCTAGTTATTATTTTGCATGATTCAAAGAATGATGAAAAACTCTAAAAATTGCGAGTAACAGTAAATCTAAAAAATATAAGGCTTAATGTGGGAAAGTTGGCAACCCTACACTCGGATAATAAGTGTACGGAATTAAATCACCCAAAAAAATACAAATGTTATCATCTTTATCTTTTTCTCATTCCTATTTATCATCATAATATTAATATTATTCATTATTATCTTCCTAAGTATGATACTCTTCTTCATCGTCGTAAAACTAATATTCACAATCACCATTGATGGATTTTGAGGTTATCCTCTTCGTCCTCAGTTTCATTCAATATTGCTCTCTGTATGGGCACAGTTCATTCCTTTATCTTTCTGTATAATCAACTGTATCACCATATAATCAATATCTAATGACTTATCTCATTGTTACAAAAACAAATATTATGACATATAATGATTTGCTTTTATTCTAAATATCTTATGCAAACGTTTTCGCCTATTGGCATCATCAGACCAAATTACAATATCTAAATGTTTATACATATCAATGTTTGGTTACAATAATGATTGACAGTAAGTTATTACATGCAAGAGATTGACAATAAGATAAAAAATACTAAAGCAATAGTCACATCGGTTGTTACAATACATTTGAATACTAATATAAGGTGGACTCATGGTTATAAGTTAAAAATTTTAAAATATTTATAACATAATTTACATAATGTAAACATAATATGACGAAATAAATGATCTCTTCAATGTGAGTATAATGTGACCTCATATAATTTCTTAGATACAGTTTGTTTTACGTTGAGACTACCTATGTTCTAATATTTGTTTTTGTAATAATTAGATATGTCATTAGACTGATATACGTATTTAATTGATTATACTTATCGGAGGGCAACCATTATAATGAATTATAACACATTCAGAAGATTCTTATTTAAGGACTTTTTTTTTAAACTATAGAGCAGTGTTCTGCAACCGGTGTGCCGCGGCACACTGGTGTGCCTTCACAAGATGAAAGGTGTGACGGGAAAATTAATTGAAATTAAAATGATGTGTTAACGAAACATGCCCAATCCCCGAGTGTGTTGTGTGTGGAGAAAATCATAGTAATACTATGTTTCCCAGTAAATTGAAACGACATTTGTTAACAAAACATTTCTTTCGTTCAAACAAATATGTAGCCTATATTATTATCGTCGGTTGTTGGAACAAAATAAAAAAAAAAACAAGTGATGCTTATGACAATATATATATATATATATATATATAATAGCTGAAACGTTGGTAATGCCTGAAAATGGGTCGTTTGAGATTTTCCCAACTGTATGGCCCCTTGCTGACGGTAATAAAGTGTTGATGGATTTAATTAAATAACATTTAGTAATCTTGGAGCAGAAGTTCAAGAATTATTTCGGAGAGAGTGTTCAAGATTTTTATACCGGATTCGTGATCCATTCACTGTGGAATTCAAAACATCTTCCGAATAATTTATTTTATGACGCTTTATCAACATCTTTGGTTATTTAGCGTCTGAATGAGATGGAGGTGATAACGCCGGTGAAATGAATCCGGGGTCCAGCACCGAAAGTTACCCAGCATTTGCTCATGTTGGGTTGAGGGAAAATCCCGGAAAAAACTTCAACCAGGTAACTTGCCCCGACCGGGAATCGAACCCGGGCCACCTGGTTTCGCGGCCAGACGCGCTGACCGTTACTCCACAAGTGTGGACTCTTCCGAATAATACACTCGTACAAGAGGAACAAGCAGACTTAAAAGCAGACAGAATATTGAAATTAAAACTTCTCGAAGTGGCTTTGGAAACATTTTGGTTGTCAGTAAGGAGTGAATACCCGGCTATCTCCATCTCTGAGATGTAGTTAATATGTTATTGTCATTTTCAACTACATATGTGTGTGAACTTGGCTTCTCGACGTTAACTAAAAATTAAAACATCAAAGAGGGAGAGACTCAAATCCATCGATGAAGAAATGAGGCTTGCACTGTTAACGATTCCGCCACAGATCAGCCACCTGTGTAAGCAGTCCTAAGTATCACATTGAAGGTATGAGTAAAGTTATTTACTTTAATATCAGCAATAAAAATGCGTATTTTCTACGGTGAATTAAAGTTAATAAATTCTTAATAAATGCAAGAATCGGTTTCTGTTTTATAATAATAATAATAATAATAATAATAATAATAATAATAATAATAATAATAATAATAATAAATTTAATTACATTACGCAATTATATTAAGAGAACCACGTATGTTTTTGAGGAGATTAATATTTTGGTGTGCCGTGTTGAGTCTAGGCCCATCTAGGGTGTGCTGTGAATATAAAAAGGTTGCGGAACACTGCTATAGAGAATATATTCCTTAGAACATTTTAAAACAAATTTGGTCATTTTAATGATATTTAAATCTTGAAGTATGAAATATTTGTTGCCACACACTCACAAGGAATCAAATGAACTTCCTCTGCCGTAGAAAACGAGCGAGGCAGTGGAGGGAACTTAGCTTTACGTCACCTCATATCACACACGTGTCTCGTTTTTGTGAAGAATCTCGCGCGTGTACGATGACTAACCTGCATTACGTGGAGATAGTAATACCTTAGAATTCCTTGCTGACGTTAAGATATTTTTTTTTTCCATGACCACACGTGTTACATTCTTAAGGTTTTGTTTAGTAGACATATGCTTTTTAACGTTTATCTTTAATAATTAATTCTTTAAATTATGTAATTACTGTATATCAAGACAAATATATATATACTCTACTTTTCATAAAGAAAGAAGTTTCCCGCTGAAATTTCAAATGGTCCGACCACCTCCACTTTGAGGCAGGGCTACTATCTAAGACGTTCCAGAACTAAGTTGGCAAAAACAAATTCAACTAAAGGAATATTGAACATAAAATACAGAATTAATTTAATCTAAAAATAGAACTATTAAAGACCTTCCTAATTCATTTTCTCACTATCGCCACGTTCCATTAAATATTCCTTAGTGTCGTCGTTTCTTATGTACTGGAATCAATTACCTTCAACTACTTTCCGCATTTAGGAACATGACATTTTAATTTGTAGTGTTTTTTTTTTTTTTTTTTTACTTTGCGAAATATCGTCTAAATTAAGTATAACAACTTCTTCATGTAATGCAAGTACTGTCCATCTAAGAGCTTCTTCATTAAATGTGTCCAATGTTGTAACAGGAGAGTCGCGCAAACGTTTTTTCTTCTCCTGATTGTTTTTCTTTCTTGTAGCTATGTACCGTACTTTTAGACACACACATTGCTTCAAGTGTTCTCTACAAAACATGACTAAGGGAAATTGATTGTTTTCTATTCCCTGCATTGTCATATTCTCTCTGAAAATACATATAAACACGACACATGACTTTTCTGGTATCAGAGTGTATGCAATTTCCTCTACCACCTACTAAGTACACCAACACCAACACGCCAGTCACAATAGCCTTAGCCTATCCTTATCTTGTACTTATCCTGTGACTGAATGTAAAATAATTATTGTAAATGATGTGTTTAAAAACTGAACTTAACTAGGTTGACTGATGGAGGATAACAAAGACTATTAACGAGTTGTAGGGACATCTTGGTTACTCATACAATCAGACTTATCACACTTTTACTTTATGTATTGAAATGAAAAATACTTGTCAAGAAAGGTAGAGGAACACCGGGAAGAAAATACGTCAAAGATATGCTTAGTAGAATGGAGTGCAGCAGCTTTGAAGAATGGTAGAGGAACACCGGGAAGAAAATACGTCAAAGATATGCTTAGTAGAATGAAGTGCAGCAGCTTTGAAGAAAGGTAGAGGAACACCGGGAAGAAAATACGTCAAAGATATGCTTAGTAGAATGAAGTTGCAGCAGCTTGGAAGAAAATACGTCAAAGATATGCTTAGTAGAATGAAGTGGCAGCTTTGAAGAATTTAAAAGAACAGACGAGGAAAGAGAAACATGACAAGCGGGGAAAAAGAAGCCTTTAGAATTGATTGTTCGGTGAGTGAGTGAGTGAGTGAGTATTGCGAATCTGAAATCTAGACGATTATATCCATTGTAGGTTACATGGACACCAAAAGAAAGCATTGCTGAACAATATTCGTTTTCTTTTTGTGCAACTAATTGCAAAAAAAAATATTTTCTTTCGCAAAACATTGGCAGTGGCGAAAGCGAATCATGGGTTATACGAGAGGAAAATGAAAACAATATACAAACTGGAGAAATGAGATTTCTGAGAAATGTTAAAGGGTGCACAAAAAAAGACATTATACAAAAAACGAAGATATGACAAAAATTAAATATAGGACCTACTGGAGACAGTACACTGTATAACACTAATGAAGAGATAGAAGAGTACAGAGAACATTGGAGACAACATCTAAATCTTATGGGTAAGTATTCAAATGTCTTGTATAATAGCCAAATACATACCTTAAGGAAGGAGAGAAGTCTAACGCTGGTTCAAAAAATTGGAACTGTAGAGTGTTTGGAGTTTAAGAAAATACCAGTGGGTATTCTTAGCGAACATCCACCTCCCTCTTTGTAACGCAATTAAATAAGTTATTTAACATATTTTCTAATGTATATAAAATAACAGAAGTAAATCTATTTCATTTATTCAGTTATTGGAAATACAAATAAACTTTATATATAATCTACAGTATTCATAAGCAATATAAAGTGTTTATATTTGAAGCAATATTTATAATATTTAGATTTTCCTCTGTTTTTTTTATAACTTACTTTAGTTATATTATAAAGAGGGGAGGATGTTCGCTAAGAAGCCCCCTATATACCAATAATATCTTCTAAACTCCGAACACTATAGATGGAACAGGCATAGATGTACACTGCTTAGATACTTAATTCTTGAAGTACAGGAGAAGAAGAAGGCAATATTGTGGTACTGGAAATCCTAAAGGCACAGTCTAGTATATACAGTCACGAAGCTCAATACGTAGTAAATATGATTCCATAGATAGTTGCCAACTACTAGGATCGCTAATATCGCCTCATTACAGACAATGCGAAATAGTACCGGCACAGTCTATTGTTTCTAGCACCCTCACAACTCAAGCTTCGTGACTGTATATACTAGACTGTGCTAAAAGTCTCTCTCCCGTTTTCTCTCTCTCTCTCTCTCTCTCTCTCTCTCTCTCTGTCATGGGCACCATGAGAAGAAGACGTTCATCGAGACTTAATAATACTGTACATACATTTTTTTCATTGTACACGAACAGACTCAGTATAGGCTATATGAAAGATTACAATATATATACACCACACTTTGACTTCATCGAAAGGATTCATCACTCTAACAATAAAAGACGACAGACAACGTTAATTGAGTTTGAGTGTTGTTGAAAGTTTAAAGTTCACACTCGCAAATAGAAATCTCACACAGGAATGGCGAAGATTTGTATGTCTAAAGAGTGAAGTCTTCGCGTGAGTGAGTGAGATCTTCGTATGTTCATCGGCTGAGTGGCTGAGGGAGCGAGAAGGAAGAGGATAGGAATGGGGTCTCGAGACAGAGAGCGAGAATGAGAAGGGAGGAACCGGGTGTAGTGGAACAGTAGCACATGGGGATGGGGAGAAGTTAACGATATAATTTGCACATTTTATTTATATCCTCTGCGCACCGTTAGCGGAAGTTTGGCTTATCGGTTTTACATAGTGGAGTCCCGTATTCGATTTCCGACTAGACAAAATACAAGTTGCAATTATATAAAGATGGTATCGGGATCAGGATTTCTGCATGTACGGTCTAGAAACAATTTGTGAAAAAGTTTTTATCGCACTACTTATTTACTCTAAATATTATTTTTCTAGCACTTGTTCTAGCTACTTAGGGACGACATACAACGAAATAGAACGAATGTTATTTTCTCAACTAGTGGTTCGCGTGTCCTCTGAAAATATCTGTGCACCATAAATTATTTCATCCGCTTCGTCCGCCATAATTCCATAATTTATTCCAAGTCAAGGTATTCCTGTCGTAACAGAACCAAGGTAACACTCCACCACTTCTCCGTAAAAAGAACTACGTCCAAAATATTTAGGATTCTTCGCTCTAACTCAACTAGAAATTTTTTATAAGGTGAAGGTCCTTGTACACGCCATTGAGGCACGTATAGTTCACCGCTTTGGAGTAACGGTTAGCATGTCTGACTGTGAAACGAGCGGTCCCGGATTCAAATCTTGGTTCGGACAAGTTACCTGGTTGAGGGTTTTTCTGAGGTTTTCCCTCAACCAATTGAGACAACACTCCAATCGCCATGAATCAGCCGAACATAAAGATCACACTGTGACAAAATCGCCATTATCTGTCACAGCGAGAGAAATCGCCATGTGAGCCCAATGTGTGACTCAGAGAGCGATGTTGGCGTCTGTGATTGTACGACTACACGTGATAATCGCAGTCGCCAAGAATCAGCCGAATACAAAAATCGCCATTGTCTGTCACAGCGATTTTTCTGGAGCTGTCACGCTTCGGAGATGCGACAGCTAAACGTTGTCACATCCCACCACTAGTCTATAGGGGCTTGTCCAAGGTGATGTAGTGGACACCATGCTTGCAATTATTAAATCTCAGGTTTAAGCTGGTTGAAACCCGGCCAGGATGAGGATAAAAATATATATTTACAAATTTCAGCCTCCTTCTTGCACATCATTGCGTACACAAATCTAGCCATAGCTCTGTCAGTAACCTGACTACTTCTTATAACAGGAGACTGGGTTTCATTGATAGACTTTCTCGTGTAAAATTTTAATGTTAAATATAGAATTCCAGTTATATTTCAGCGCCTCATCGCTTCTAAATATCCTCTAAAGTTCTAAACATAAATTATACATAGAATTCCAGTTATGTTTTTGACCAGCCTCTAGAGTTTTAAACCGAAATTAAATACAGAAATCCAATTACATTTCACCGTCTCATAGTCTCTAAGTAGTGTCTGAAATTTCAAACCTAAATTAAATATAAAATTTAAATTACATTTCACAGTCTCATCGTCTCTAAGTAATCTCTGAAATTTCAAACCTAATTTAAGTATAACATTTCAATTATATTTCACCGTTTCGTCGTCTCTGAGTGGTCTTTGAAGTTCCAAACCGAAATTAAGCACAAAATTCCGTTTACATTTCGCCGTTTTGTTGTCTCTTAAGTTTCAAAGCGAAATTAAATATACAATATAATTAAAATTAAATTTCATCGTCCTGTCGTCTCCAAGCAGTCTCTGAAATCTGAAACCAATTTTAAATGTAAAATTGCAATTACATTTCACCGCCTCGTCGATAAGTGATACTAGAAAGTGAATATAAAGAATCGATTTAGGCCTAATGTAACGCAAAGATGGTACTGCAATAAATTCTAGAATTACTCCTGGAGCACTAGTTTTTGCTAGTTCAGTTATTTGACCTTCTCGTCTCTGAGTAGTTTCTGACGTTTCAAACCGAAACTAAATAATAAATTCCAATTACAGTTCATTATCTCACCGTCTCTGAATAGCCTCTGAAGCTTCAAACCAAAATTAAATATATAATTTCACTTGCAATACATAATATCGATCCTGGATAGCCTCTGTAGCTCCGAGAGGGCGTTAAGTAACGAAATGCGATTGGAGTTGACAATCTCGTAATCTGCAAATACTCTTTTCAGAATGTAAGGGACGTTTGATGAAGAATTGCATTTCATAATCTTATTTGCCTGTGAATAACATAGAGGTGGTTCATAAGAAATGCGATTGGAATAGTCTTGCAGTTTAGAAGGAATTTTAAATAAGGAACTACCTACAATTACAATTCATCTTCTCATCGCCTTTGAATTACTCATTACCCAACATCACGTGGGCGGTTATTGGTCGGGAAGAGGTTGGGCACGTGGATGTATTACGAGAGTTTCTACAGGGAACTTTGCAATAATTATCAGCGCTGTTATGTCCTTTCTTACGCATGGTTCACGCTTGTAAGGTGCATTATGCTTGTGCCTCCCACTTTCACCGTAGCTGCCGGAGGCTTGCACAGAATAAAATATTGGGTAGTATATTTTACGCGACACTCTTAATGACGTTCTGTATCGGCTTGCCTGTGGTTTATGTTTAAAGCACACTTTCTACCTTACCATCACATTCAGAGGGTTATTAGGTCATGTTTAGTGCGAGGAACGGAGGAAAAATCCTGGGAAAAACCTCATAATCATGATTTGAAATCGAGCCCACCATTACTCCACAACGATGGATAGAAATTATTATTAGTATTATTATTATTATTATTATTATTATTATTATTATTATTATTATTATAACTCGGTTAAGAGACAAGTTTTATATAACATTTTTATTGAATTTGGTATTCCCAAGAAACTAGTTCGATTAATTAAAATGTGTGCCAATGAAACTTACAGCAGAGTCCGTATAGACCAGCTTCTGTCTGATGCGTTTCCAATTCACTGCGGGCTAAAGCATGGAGATGCACTATCACCTTTACTTTTTAACTTCGCTCTAGAATATGCCATTAGGAAAGTTCAGGATAACGCAGAGGGTTTAGAATTGAACGGGTTACATCAGCTTCTTGTCTATGCGGATGACGTGAATATGTTAGGAGAAAATCCACAAACGATTAGGGAAAACACGGAAATTTTACTTGAAGCAAGTAAAGCGATAGGTTTGGAAGTAAACCCCGACAAAACTAAGTATATGATTATATCTCGTGATTAGAATACTCTACGAAATGGAAATATAAAAATTGGAGATTTATCTTTTGAAGAGATGGAAACATTCAAATATGTTGGAGCAACAGTAACAAATATAAATGACACTCGGGAGGAAATTAAAAGCAGAATAAATATGGGAAATGCGTGTTATTATTCGGTTGAGAAGCTTTTGTCATCTAGTCTGCTGTCAAAAAATCTAAAAGTTAGAATTTATAAAACAGTTATATTACCGGTTGTTCTGTATGGTTGTGAAACTTGGACTCTCACTTTGAGAGAGGAACAGAGATTAAGGGTGTTTAAGAATAAGGTTCTTAGGAAAATATTTGGGGCTAAGAGGGATGAAGTTACAGAAGAATGGAGAAAGTTACACAACGCAGAACTGCACGCATTTTTTTCTTCACCTGTCATAATTAGGAACATTAAATCCAGACGTTTGAGATGGGCAGGGCATGTAGCACGTAAGGGCGAATCCATAAATGCATATAGAGTGTTAGTTCAGAGGCCGGAGGGAAAAAGAGCTTTGGGGAGGCCGAGACGTAGATGGGAGGATAATATTAAAATGGATTTGAGGGAGGTGGGATATGATGATAGAGAATGGATTAATCTTGCACAGGATAGGGACCGATGGCGGTCTTATGTGAGGGCGACAATGAACCTTCGGTAAGTATTATTATTGTTGTTATTATTATTATTATTATTATTATTATTATTATTATTATTATCGTCATCATCATCATATTGCTTAATTTACATGATACGAAGAACGCGGGAGAACCATACTTCTGGAAACCTCTGGAGACAAACCTGTAAAATTAGAAAAATTTGTTAAAAAGTTAGGAGACAAGAATTGCAATTGTTTATAATAAGGTACGGTAAAGAACGAAATGGTTATATTGGCCTGATGGGCATGCATATTTACTTAACCGTATGTGACATTAAATTAAAATTAAATTAACTAACTAGGCCTAGTTGAGGAATTTAACATTGTGAGATATGGAAGTACAGTCTCCCCTTAGGTAATACTCCACTAGATGTTTAAAAGCTTCCGATAGTTAATGTAGACCTAAATGAGGAAACCTTTTCTTACCATGCCTTAATTCATTACTTGTACTGCACTGAATAGCTCGTATCTGAACTTCTTTATCAGTCTTGTGAGCGAGGCTGTTGACATGTCAAGGCAGGGTGTTACTACGATCATGAATGAGCCATAAGGAAACCATAAAACTTAACAGATATTGCGATTATGCATTTTTCCTTTGTGCTGAATACGTTCATGTTACCACAAGTCTTATAGTACGTATGTTTAATGACGATTTTAATGTTGCGGCAACTAATTCTTTGTCATCGCTACTTGATCGTGATAACAACCCTCCGTTCGGCACGTTGGATAAGTTACGTAGGTACCCAGTGCTGTAGTTGGGCCGGTACCGTCTAAAATTAAAACTCGTTATTACCGTACCGGAAAAAAAAAATATAGACTCGAAAATATATTAATTATGTTTAAGTAATCTTTAAATGGAGGATGTTAGCTATTTGAAAAACATTTTGATTTTGATATAGGGTCCTTGGCGTAAAAGTAGCGGCTGGAATCTCATATCCTTTGCTTGAACGCTTGTCAATTCGTTGTTTTATCGAAAACCATGGTCTGGTACTTCAGGAGTAGTTGTGATTTTTTAAATTTCAAGCTTGCATAGCGCCGTCTTATTTCTAGAAGTAATTAACACTAATTTCATGGCATGATGCCTCAAGAATTCTGCTGCACTGATTCACTAATTTTTAAAAGTCGCACAGTCGTACTGCTAGCAGTTTGCTAGAGGAGGGAAATATTGTTACTATTCGTTTGCTCATGAATCTTGAGTCCAGTTACATATTATAGATTCTATACCAATTTCAACTAAAGAATATGAATGAGCATTACTGTAATGAACGATATCTACACTAAGAAATGAAATATTCTTCCAGTAAAAGAGTCTTAGGTTTTTGTTCCTAAAAAGTGTTGGGCCACCAATGTTAGCGTTTAATTTCCTGCCTTATATCCTAGATCATATATACCCAGATAGCTCGGCCCTATAGGCTTTGACGGTAACAACTTTTGTCAGGTTTAATATGCTGCCGTCTAGTTGTTACATAAGGAGTCACGTCATAATTCCCATTTGAATTGCATTAGCGACTGTACTGCCATCTCGTGTTCGTTTACGGCGGACGGGTGACGATCCTGGCGGTTCTCTTCAAAGTGCTGTCGATTTTAACATAGGGATGAGCTATCTGTTACATATATGATCTAGGCTTATATGAAATAAAATTGTGGCTGCTACCTGAAAGGAGGTCTGCAGAGGAGACTTCTTTGCGAAGAAATAACCTTGGAAAAGAAGTGCAGTACGAGTCTGTACTTAGTCTAGTCTGACCAAGGAGATTTCAACAGTACCCCTGCATTTTTATAAGAAATCTTGTGGTCGTATATTATCACTTTTTTTTTTGTAGTCATTAAGGACATAAATCACAATCACACATCACAATGTTTGCATAAGAATACAGTATTTATTAGACTGGTACTTATTCCTTGCTGACTTCTACAATGGCTGAGTGTCACAACTTCGGCCTGTTACGAAGGCTGAAGGGGTTCAAATCCTGGTCAGGCCTGAGATTATTCGTCGAAAAAAACCATAATGACACTGCTGGAGGACAAGGTGGCAGTTGGGTTCTTTCTCGAGGTTTTCCGTTTCCCCATATTAGGCATCTGCTTTCGGCGTGGGGTTCGATTCCCGCTTGGACTGATTACCTGATTGGGGTTTTCCGAGGTTTCTCTAACCGTAAAGGCTGGTTCACAATAAACCGGGAACGGAAACGACAACTAGAACTAGAACGGAAAGATTGTTAAAATGTATTTAAATGTGAGCATTCACAATTAACTATTATGAATGCTCACATTTAAATGCATTTATTTTAACATTATTTCCGTTCTTGTTTCCGTTCCCGATTTATTGTGAACCAGACGAATGCAGGTAATCTACCGCGAATCCTCGGCCTCATCTCGCTATCACAAATCCCATCGACGCTAAATAACCGGGAATTGATACAGTGTCGTTAAATAACCAAGTAAAAAAATAGCATCTACACCATTTCATCATACTTTCTCCATTCCGTCACATTTCCCGAACGCCGACTGGCGACGCACGGAGGAGGCTGGCCCAGGGACGAGTGGGGTTGCCTGTTCAAACCTGGGTACGCAGTGAGGCTTAGTGTAGTCAATCGGTGTGGATTTGGAAACGCGCCTAGCTACACAGCACACTAGATATTGAAAGGTCGCAGTGCTGAGTTGTAGTGCCCCTCCCCCTTCCGAAATTTTATTCTATTCCATTGTTCTTTGTTGGGCAATTTGGAGTGGGCATGACAGGTCTTTAAGGACTCCTGCATTTTTACAAAAAAAAAACCTTGTGTCTATTTATTATCATTTCATTGTTATTAAGGACACGAATCACGATCTGTTATAATAATGCAGCTGTTGTAACAGCTGTTGTAACAGCTATTGCACTGTCAAACCAAGAGTTTAATATTTTCATTGCTGTCTTCAAAAGTCCCAAGTGCCCATTAAAAGAATGTTTAAATTCAGATCAGTTTATGAGAAGAGAAAAAATATTTTAAATTACATTAATTAATGTACAAAATCAATTAAAATGAGAAATTTTGGACGTTGGTGACCCAGCTTGGTGTCTTGCAATGTTCGAACATGAGAGAGGCAACCGAGACATTACAAAATTCGTCTTACAGTAGAACTCCGATTATCCGTCACCCTGTTAACCAATTGGTGGATTACCCGTCTGTCTTTCTCTCGCTCTTTTTGCTACAGAAATATATGAAGTAGCCTACTGTACATTGTATTAGCATATTTTTTTCTAGAGAGTGTTATTACAAGCCTTTTCCTTACACAATATGGTCTACTGATCGAATTGTCGTACTATATAACTTCTATATAAAATGTCTTCTACGGGTGTCAAAAGAAATCTTGTTGTGCTAAGTATCGGGGAAAAAAAAGTGCAAATAATTGAGTGGCTTGGGGAAAGAGAAACTGTGGCTCATCTCGCAACAGGATATGAGTTTGGAGTGTATAAAGTATGTAAATCTACAACACGAGACCTCCACTATTCATATTTTTCCACAGGCAGCCATTACAAGGAGTTTCCTTACCCGTCGTTGACAATGAGATTTCAATTAGTGAACTTGTGATCCACTACCTAGCGTGTTAAATAGAAGGCCGTATGGGAAGTTACCA
Source organism: Periplaneta americana (assembly GCF_040183065.1). Lineage (NCBI taxonomy): Eukaryota > Metazoa > Arthropoda > Insecta > Blattodea > Blattidae > Periplaneta > Periplaneta americana. The sequence goes on from NC_091128.1 coordinate 108,918,863, forward strand.
AAGTGTAAGTATTATTCACTAAATTTACGAAAAATTTTTGTAATACGGACTATCCGATTTTTTCGATTAACCGTTCAGCCCATGTCCTTCATTACCACGGATAATAGAGGTTCTACTGCAGCGTTGTCAGACAGAGCCTAAACGGAGCGTAGCGCTCCACTAGACTCATTGCGTGCTCCGGTATTTCCACAGACATAAGCAAGTTCACGCTCCGACTCTAGCTACACAACCGGTTTTGGAGCTTACAACTCTGACACTACTGTTCTACTGCATTTCATATGAAGAACTAATCACAAGATATATACCAAAATCATTAAGTGGTTAAAACATGAAGGACTGGGAGTGGAGCACAGTGAATATTTTCCTAACAAGGTCGAAGAAACATGATAGGCCGCCTTTTGCAGAGCGAACATCAGCGAATATCGAACTTCGCCATACTTGACAAACTTGAACCGAACATAGTGTCTGTAATGCACGACACTGGCACAGATACTGTAAACATCATTCACTATACATTACAGAACAACTTTGTGATATCGAAAAACCCACGTGCTCATCGGGGGGTTGCATAGGCTCAACTAATTAAAATGCAAGTATGTAAATTCTAGTGATTTGAACTTCACAATTTCCGTGTTTCGTTAGGGAATCACTCTGCGATTCGGACACACCAGACAGCTTATCACTGTCACCACTATCATTACTGTCTACTGTCATCATCACGACTAGTAACGATTAGCCTGTCTGACCGTGAAACGAGGGAACTCGGGTTCAAATCCTGGTTGGGGCAAGTCACCTGGTTGAGGTTTTTTCCGGGGTTTTCCCCTCAACCCATTAAGAACAAATGCTGGATAACTTTCGGCGCTGAACACTGGGCTCATTTCGCTGGCATTATCACCTTCATATCATTCAGACACTAGATAGCCACAACAGTTGATAAAGCGTCGTAAAATAACTTACAAAAAAAGTTATTAGCATTACCTATCGCTACTAGTCGTTTTCTCTAGTCTCGCGATTACTGTGATGATATTTGGATCCGCAGTTTGCTTGTACAAACCCGCTGAGAGCGATGGATTTTAAAGCGCTTTGTCCAGGAGGAAAGTAAAAGTGGGAGGCCAGTGTTATCTGAGCCTATTCACGGTATTTAAAAGATCCCTGTTCCTGAAAGAGGACTCCAGACAAAATTATCGGTCATTTGTCGCTTGCGAATTTCTGAATAACTTACGCAGTTGAATGCATCGTTAAATAAAATATTACTACTACTGCTACTAAAACACCATCACTAGCACTAACACTACTTTGATCGGCTATTAATTGTAATCTTATTGTTCATGTTATAGTTGTAATCCCCTGGTAGAGGGGCAGAGAAGGCCTGACGGCCTTATCTCTACCAGGTTAAATAAATAAATCTAATCTAAAATCTAATCGGCTGTGTAACGACACTGTATCATCTGCAAGCTTATCTGAAATCGGTGGAGAGAGCAAAGTAAATCAAAAGATTATCCATTGGTTTATCTAATATTTGTCTTACAATTTGGGGGGAGGGGACAACAATCAGGTAACCAGCGGGATTCCAACCCATACTCGAGCACAGCCTGGGGTCAGGAGTCCAGTTCTTTATCCCTTAGCCATTCCGGTGACTTCATAACCATTATTATGGGTTGTCATTGAAAAAATAAACTTCGCAACGCATTCCGGTAAACTTGTTATTAAAGGCTTCATTAATTAATTAATTCATTCATTCATTCATTATTTTCTACCCAAGGGCAGGTTTTCACTACAAACCCATCATTCTTCAATCTTCTCTATTATCCGCCTTCATCTTAGTCTCCGCATACGTACCGTGTATTTTAATATTGTCTATCATTTGACATGTTCTTATGCCCCTAACTTTCCTCCCGTTCACCATTCCTCCCAGTGCATCCTTCAGTAGGCAGTTTCTTCTCAGCCAGTGATCCAGTCGATTCCTTTTTCTCTTCCTGATAATAGCTTCCTCTCTTTCCAATCCTCGCCAGTTTTTTTCATGATCCCCATAAATTTATTCCAATCCACTCTGTCAGAAGTTTTTTTCATCTTCACAAATACTGCGTAATAGTTATTTATTTTTCTCTGTGTATCTTTCGTCGATTGTTCGCAGCAGCAAAAATGAGATGAAATATTGAGTTGAAATAGACTAACCTACCTATGTCACAAAACATGATGATGATTATGATGTTGATGAACTCGTATCAGTTTAAAACGATATCTTAACATCTATATAAATATATTCAAAGGAAGGTGGTTCAGCTGGATTCGCACTCGGGAGGTTCCGGGTTCAAACTTTGAGATAGACAATCTGATACTGGTTTTTAGTGACTTCTTGATCATAAAATAACTAGATAAATGCCGGAATTTGCAGTACAATACAATAAAATACAAATACCGTTTCATAAGATCTGAATCTTTGAAGATTATACATGTCAAACATGTCTGCAGATACGGGCCGTAAATGTCAATATTTATGGAGGTTGGCGGACTGGTCGGTAACTGGTATAGCGGTGCTGTATATAAACTATATGCCAATTTAAGTCACGAAAATAAATCTATAATAAAATATTCTATTCACATTTTAATTTAAAGTTACTTTTTCCACTGTTGTGATTGAATGGCTAGTGCGGGTGCTTCCCAACCAAGGGGATCGGAGTTCGATTCCCAATTGGGCAGCGGGGAATCTATATTCTTATTTCGGAACCATGTGCTTGTTCTTTATCTTGTGGTGCCCGTGTTTTGTTTCAGCGGTGGTGTACGACATTTTAATCTCACGGACAGCATGGAAATACCAGCAATAAATGTGGTGGTGGTGGTGGTGATGGTAAATTTATTGAAACGTGCCTGCAGTCGCAGAAAGCCTTGACTCCGAAAGACTTCTGTTTAGTGTCTGTGCAGAATCGGTTGGAGAATTGGCTGGAAGAATGGCGCTGAAATGCTACTGAGACAGGCAATTGTCGCGGAAGCTCATCGGGAAGAAAATCTGAACATCCTTACAGAATTCATCGGAGAAGTGGGAGTAGATACAGAGCATCACGGGATCAAACGTTGTCATAGTAATACCAGGCCGGTGGGCGGGGGTGAGTGCTTTATATAGCACTGGTACGAGGGTTTCTGAATGGCGAGAAGGGGTGGTTGTAGTTTCTGGCTTACGAATTCCAGCGTCGACTGGCGTCGCGGTGGCGTGTACAGTCACGTGCAAAGCGAATCTCACATTCTGAAAATATAATATCTTAAATTGGCTGTCGTCCAAGAAGACATTACTGCAGAGGCTGAATTTATTGGCTTCTCGCTCCTCTTGTGATGACAAGGGCTGATCTGATGAGTTCCAGTTCTTCAAGAGAAACTTACTTACATGGGCGTTAAACAATTGGAAACTGGGTGAACAGAAATCGGATGTCTTGCTGCACAAAACCATAAAGTTTCATCTCTCTCTTTCCTATTCGAAAGTTTTGCTTAGTCCAGCGGTAGCTTCAGCTGTCGTCTTTTCAACAAGCAGGACGAGGGTTCGTTAACAGGCCAATAAAATGATTTTGCGGTTTGTGAAATGGACAGACAGTAAGAAATGAAGTTGTGTTTGAATGAGTGGGTGAAGAAAGAATGATGCTGAAACTGGTCAGGAAGAGGAAAAGGAATTTGTTGGCTCATTGGCTGAGGAGAAACTGGCTACTGAAGGACGCACTGGAAGGAATGGTGAATGGGAGAGAAGAGTTCGAGGCAGAAGAAGATATCAGATGATAGACATTAGGATTAGGATTATTTATTAATAAATGGTTCACAAAAGTACATAAACTTAATAATTACAACTGACATATGCATAGATAGTGATTATGTACAATAAATATACAATTTAATAACGAATTTTCTATCACATAACTATTCAATTTATGTTGGTTAAACTTACACTTAATTCTGGTTTTAGCGCAAGTTTCAACCTATCGTATTTATTTTAAACGTTCAAACTTCTTTACTTGCTAAATTTGAAATTCTCTTTTTAACTCTACAATAAACAAGTGTATATAAATCGTCCCTGCCGATAGACGACATTAAGATACAAGGATCATAGGCAGAGACAAAGAGGAAGACAGAAAATAGGAAAGATTGGAGAATGGTGAGTTTGCAGTAAGAGGCCTGCTCTTGGGCAGAACAATATGAATGAAATGAATAGCACTCTTGGGCAGTTTTTTATTGTATGATTATAATTATGCCTCTTGGGGTCCTGGTTAATATGAACATCTATTATCAGACCGTACATCTCACCCTAGATCATATATGTAACAGATAACTCCTCGCTACGTTAAAAATGGCAGCACTTTGAAGAGAACAACCGCCAGGATCGCCACCAGTCCGCCGTAAACGAACACGAGATGGCAGCACAGTCGCTAATGCAATTCAAATGGGTATTATGACGTGACTCCTTATGTAACAACTAGATGGCAGCGTAGTAAACCTGACAAAAGTTCTTAACCTCAAAGCCTATAACCCCGACATATCTGTTACATATATGATCTAGGATCTCACATAATGATATGTGTCAGAGGTAAAGCAATTGTTTGTATGCATCTGAAGTCTGATTAGTGTATTCGTATGCAATGGAGACCGGAAGGAACAGGGCACCGTACTCCATTATCTCCTGGCTTAGTTGCCTCATAAGTGGTGTCTTGTTGGTATCACTTCTGAGATTCAGACGTGTCTTCGGACAGTTGACTGAACAACAATCATTATTAAGCAATGGATTTCTAGAATTAAAGAACATTCAAATTAAGTTTTTGTGAAATGTGTTTTCGGACCTTACACGTTTACAAACGTCACTTAGGATTTTATAATATTTTTCTTCTTTTATTTCTTGATAGGTATCTGGCTTGATGAACCCAAATTACAAGTCCTACCTTCTCTTCTGTGGTCTTCCTGGCGATCTTTGTCTTCGAAGAGATCCGTAGCGCACGCAGCGTGAACAGTCCTGTCGGTCGACGTTCTTGTTATGCGTTGATTCCATTTCTTTCATCTTCTTATCACCCATTGTCCAATATCTTGCATGTCACATGTCTAATATCCTTGCTTCGTATTCTGTCTAGCCTTCATTGTTCTGTTACTTCTCTTAATGCACTCATCTCTAAAGTTTCCAGAAGTTATTCTGTCTTCGTTCAGTAGCATAGTAATCATAGGCTGAACTACTACAGTTTTGTCAATCCTGGATTTGACGTCAGTCCTTGGATACCGATTCTTCCATATTATATAATTTAAATACCCAGAAATTATATTTGCTTTATTAGCTTATTTTCTGACTTCCTGTTCTATTTTACCATTTCTTTCCAACTCTACTCCCAAGCATTTAATTGACATTATCTGTTCTGTGCTTTTACCAACATTTTCCTCTATTTTGTATCGTGCGGAAATTTACTTGAAGTAATCATTTTAGTTTTATTGCGTGATATTTTTTATGTTAATTCTTCACAAGTGAAGGTTGCATTTCAACCATTCAGAACCGTCTAATACTGCAATATTATGGTTTTATATAATTAATTTTAATATATTGCTATTGTTTTGCATTTTTGTTTACTTCTGCGTAAAATTTAGAAGGCCATGACCGGTTGTACGTGAAATTAATACTTTCAAAACAGCGGAAGATAAAAAAGATTCGGCGGAGCTTTCGAGTAAGAAATTGAGAAAATAATTAGAAGTGGAAGACTCGAAAGCTTAGCAATCAACATAATCTAATAATTTTGAATAAATTAAGAAATAATTACTCAACATATCAGTATAATAATCTACGTCTGCGAAATGTGAGTTCAGTATTTGTAAGATATATTTATTAAATTCCTCATTATTTTTAATAATCGTATTCTTCAGTAATATTTATGCATTAAATTACATCGTGTCTATGCATAAATAGAATTATTGTGTCTAATTTTCATTGGTCAATCCTATTGTTTTTTTCAGTCGTATGTCGTCAGGATAGTTAACACTAGATGGATCTGGTCTTGTTTATAGGGTAAAACTTGGTAATATTGTGATACTAATAATATTATGATAGTTCTTTCTGAGAATTTTTTACAATTTTACTGAGTGAGAGGAAGATCGGTTTTTTGCGTCAACGTATTAAGGGAATGTTCGTAGCACAAAACCGGTCCTTCTCTCGCCCAGTAAAACTATAAAAAAAACTCTAAAAAAAGAACTATCATATTATTAGTATCACAATATTACCAACCTTTACCCTAAATAAAATACTTTCACTCTAGCGTAGACCAGCCTCCTATGGCGCACATTAAGCAACGACTTTGTCGGTAAATTGGTCTACACAACTGGCTTCATATGGGTGAAGGACGAACAGTGAAATACCCACCATTCATAAAAAATCTCTTTCTTTAAAAACATAGGCCAACCTAATAAGCCATGTCAATCAATAGAATATAGTACCAGTTAGGTTAGTAAATTAAATAGGCCTATCTCATTTTATAATAGTAATGATAAAATATGTTTTATCTTCTTTTTATTAATATGTATTATTACACATGTGAAATAGTCCATATAACACTCGAGGTTTCAATTTTCCAGCATATTTACTTGCAGCTAACGTTTCTTGTAAAGTTATCGCCAAATCAAACTATCTCGTTATAACCCATGGTAAAACTGTTAGTGCAGTAAGAGGAAAAGATAACACCGTTCAGTCTGCGAACACCGTCACGTCCGCACATGTTAAGAGTTTTACGAGACTAAAAATCTCCCTTTATGAATCTAATTTCTGGAAGTCCTTGTCCACAGAGACGTCAGCAGGAATCTGCACGTCCTGCGCGAGGGCGCCACTCGCGGAGTGATAATATTTGGCGTTGCGAGGGCGAAGAAATGAAGCGTGTGTCCTGAATCGTAAACCGCTTGGTGTCGCTTTGGTCATTTTTACTAAATGTTCAGTGTCCGCCGAGTTAGCTCTGTGGTAGCGTGTCTGCCTCCAGACTAGCCGGCCTGGGTTCGATTCATGTAAAATTTCTACCTCGGGACTAGGAGAGATGGCGGTGCACAACTTCTAATCATTAAATGTGAAGAGAAAGCATATGTCACTGTTCATAGTGATTTGGCCGTCGGATGGGGACATTAACCCTGGCGGCCTCCTTGCTGCTATTCGATAGGAGTAGGGTGTGTGCCGGCACCGGGTTTCCCCTTCTCCCTTTCTCATCATCATCATCATTCTCACCCATTCCCTATACTACATTTACACGAACACTTACATATTATACACCCAACCTAGTACACGATATAACTCTTCACAGACACACATTATGCATAACGTAACCCGCCATCCTGCCATCTATCCACAGTATGCGGAACCCGAATCACTTAAAGTGAAGTGGGTGGGCATTGGATACATACATACATACATACATACATACATACATACATACATACATACATACATACATACATAATTATTTCCTTCCGGATGTAAACTGCATTGCATAAATACATGTACAACATATTATCGCCATACATTATGTAATACATTGATGTTTATATTACTTAATTTTTATGATGGGCCAATTTTTTTTTATTGATGAGATATAAAATGTACATTTATTTTAAATTATCCATTCTTATTTTGGTTTTGAATTTGTATTGATAGAGAATTACTTTTTAATATAAGAGAAACAGAAATAAGACAGCAATTCTTTTCATTTCTTTTAAAAACTATTCGCTCTTTTGTGTTTATTATCCGTCCATATACATTTCTTTGCGTTTAATTTATTAACTTTCAAGGTCAGTTATTTTTTTTAACTTTAAGGACATTTTTATGTAAAATTAAGGATATTTTATTGGTCATTTTCATATATTTTTAGGTGATCCCTAGTGATACGTGATATCATCATCATCATCATCATCAACAACAGCATGTATTAGACTTTCCAGCCTGTTACGGCGAAATCGAAGTTAGTGTCCTTCTCTTCCGAGATCGTCCAACCTCTCGTTTTCTTTTGGAGTACAGATAGACTTGCTTCATTTTCCATCCTTGGTACATGTTATATTATGTATTCGACTTCTAATTCTTCTCTAATATCAACTCTTATGTGTTCCATTCGTGTGCATCCTTTCACATAGCGCAATAATTTAATTCAGATGTTTCCAATCTGTTCTCATCTTTTGATTTAATTACCAAAGTTTGGCTACCATATGTACATGCAGATAAAGCAAGGGAAGAGTCCACTGCAAGAATGATGGATGTCATTTGGAATACATTTTGCAGGAGACGCAATTGAAAGTTCGAAATGCTTAGCGCTCAAAGCTTAACTGAGATATTCAGATCATTACTGGACAATGACTATCAGTGTTAATGCCATATAACTCTCTATGTACATTCTATATGTCTTAAGCTATGCATTGACAGTCTTGGTTCATTTTCGACAAGAAAGTGACATCAATCATTCTTGCAGTGGACTCTTAAAGTGTCTTAGACCGTTTTAGTTGTGTTTCCTTTCTCGTCGTTTTCTCAAGGGTTAATAGAAACAAATTGATACATTGCGAATGTGAAAGTTATGAAATTTTAGAACTAAACAAAAAATACTTTATTTTATATTTATTGAAGAACTTTCCAAATTTCTTTGTTCAACATTTTGAGGGATTTGTATCTAACATTTTTAATTTTAGTGTACATTTATATATGTTTTGAAAATATCCATACATGGAACATCTCAATATAATTCTAAGTCAACTTTTCTGGTGGTTTATTGGCCTAAGTGTTTGTTCTAAGTTTGCTAGCATTATTGAAACATATGACTTAGATTCAATTACATTTATAAAGGCTTGCAATCCACTGGTTTTATAGCGAAGTTCCCTTGACATGTATATTTGTTCTAGACATCAGCAACTTGCACGATAAAAGAGAAGCAGTCGACGATATAGAGGGCAGAAATAAAGGCCAAAGCGTCTCTGTGTAGCCTTGCGCGCCGTTACAAATCTTGACCTCACTATTACGTCTCTCGTGCGCTGAGATCTGGAGATGAAGATACAGACGGACACGTGGTAAGGGTCACACACACCTTGGAGAAGCAGAAGATGCGTGATAAGACAGGCTACAGGACTTGGCTAGGTACTTGATTTACACAGTGTAAATAGTGTAACCGTAGAATGAACGCAAAGCACGGGAATAGACCTACACACTGCATTGCAATAAAAGGAACGTGCACGTCTACCATATTGCGTAATATTAGTATAGTGAATGCAAGACTGAAGTGTTTATAGTCCGTTTCATCTTGTGTAAAAATAAAGCGGATATGCGTAATATCACGGTATGCTGCGTCCTTTGTTATGAGAACGTAAAAAATGTACTGTTACAAGTCTTGTCAACTCACGGAGTACATCTAAGAAAACGGAAATGCGTTAAACCATATTGTTACACTCGTAAAAGGCTAACAAGTATTACTGCAATTTTTACGCTGTTCTAAAAATGTGATGACATATTATAAAGATTATTGTATACTGTGTTGTGTAGATGTATCCGACCTACTACTTAATAAATAAACAAATCAAACTAATATACTACATAGGCCTACTTTAAAAATTAACTTTTATCACTTTCAATGTATTTATTCTCCTTTCAAGCATACATCTGTTACATCGATCATATTTCTCCGAAATATGGGGTGTGGAGGTATAGTGGGCGGCTAATTTCATTTACCTCTCGTGCAATAAACACACTTTAAACAAAATCGTTGGGATCGATTTCGTATTCATCGCCATTTTATATTTTTGATTTCAAATAGTGAGTTAGTAATTTTTTAATGAAAATTATTTTTCATGTGCATCATTCAGGGATAAATTGACTCCCACACAGTGAATATGAACGAAATACGTCCTGTAATTTAGGAAAATTTGAATGAATGAATGAACGAACGAACGAATGAAGTCATTTATATATAATGGATACAAACATATGTACACATGATCCTTTGCACGAGCCTGTACGGCCATTCATGTTACAACTATGCACACTTTCAATCTTAAAGAAAGATAATAATAATAATAATAATAATAATAATAATAATAATAATAAAATAACAATAATAATTATAATTATTATTGAGATGTGTCAGAGGAAGGAAAATACTTCTTTCTATACATCTGAAGACTGATTAGTGTAATATATAACTAGTCAACAATGTATGTCACGGAGAGGGAAAGGAACCGGCCACCCTGTCCCCTACCTCCTGGCTTAATTGGCTCATAAGTGATGCCTTGTTGGTGTTACTTGTCTTCGGACAGTTTTCACTAAACAAAAACAATAATAATTTGTTTTACACAGACTGATGAGCAAACAGACATGTCCAAAACTACTTTTTCTCCATTAGGAATGCTGAACACCTATATTTATGCGAAAATCTTAAAATCGATTTTATTTGCAGTTCTTTTCCTAATGAGGAAGTAAAAATATAAGCTCAGAGCGTACAAGTTAAATATTATTTTGTTACTCTTTCAAAATAAGCGCTTGACACAATTTTCTGCGATCCTTTTATTTTCTTCACCTAACCAAATGTAAACATTCTGTATTCGACATTGTATATCATAATGAATTCTGATGTCAGCTAGGTTGGGAGGTTCTTCACAAGTGTTCAACAACACACCGAGACGTAAGTTGTGCTTCTGTTCCGTAAGCTGTGATTATGCTGGCGACAAACAATATGAACTACAACTACAATATGAAGATTACAATTACAATTCATATTAAATTTACAATTACAATTACAATAAAAATCGAAGTACGGAAAGATTACCTGATTAGTAAAGACTAGACAATTTATTGTACCCAGAAGTTAAAGAATTCATGGCGTCGTGGTCTAAGGCATCCTGCCTAGGACTCGCGTTGCGGAATGCGCGCTGGTTCAAGTCCTCGTGAGCGAAGAAATTTTCTCATGAAATTTCGGCCAGTGTGTGGGACCGGTGCCCACCCAGCATCGTGATGCACTTAGGGAGCTACAATAGCGAAACCAGCTGGGGGAATCTTCGTGCTAACCACACGATACCTCCATTCTGGTTGGATGATCGTCCACCTCTGCTTCGGCATGTGGACGTGAGGCTAGCAGCCGGCTGGTCGGTCTTTGTCCTTCATGCATTGTAGCGCCACGGATTTAGTTACTTTACTAGAAGTTAAGAATAAAGAAATATTATTTTAACGGTGAATAAGGTTGTTATTCGAGAATCACCAGGATGAAACGGACAGATTTTCGCTAACAATGAAGCATATCTTCTCTTTTGATGCTGATGACTTACTGCTTATGACGTCTTTGTACAAATATGTTATATGTAGGTCTAAATGAAAGAATAAAGACTCTTCGGTGTATCCAAAAAATGGTATTTATTTTATTCCCAAAAATAAAATTGTAAAAATAATATTTCTTTGTTCTTAACTTCTACATTAAATTTTCTAGTCTTTATTAATCAGGTAATCTTTTCGTACTTCTATTTTATTGTAATTGTAATTGTAAATTTAATATGAATTGTAATTGTAATCTTCATATTGTAGTTGTAATCCCCTGGTAGAGGGAAAGAGACGGCCTGATGGACTTATCTCTACCAGGTTAAATAAATAGTTTTATACTAAATTCTGAGTGAGTCCAATTTCAGCGACTACTACTCTAACAGCCCTGCGGACATTTTTTCCTGTCCCCTGTTCTGAGACGTTAATAGTCTTCGTTTAATTGGCGCGAGCCTAGTGTTTACTTCTCCATTCATTTATAAACTAGAAACTGGTCGTGATGCTGGATGATGGAGCGTGAACTTGTCGTGCTGTCTTAGTGTCATCTGTGCTGTGAGCAGAAATGTTTAGCCTCGAATTAGCGGCATAACACAATGTGACATTTTTTATTTAGTGTAGTGTCAGATTCGTCTTGCACCGGACAGTTCTACCGCAGTCTAGTATATACAGTCACGAAGCTCAATACGTAGTAAATATGCATACATAGATAGTTGCTAACCACTAGGATCGTTAATATCGCCTCATTACAGACAATGCGAAATAGTACCGGCACAGTCTATTGTTCCTAGCACCCTCACAACTTAATCTTCGTGACTGTATATACTAGACTGTGGTTCTACCATCCTGGAAGAGCAGAATTAACCTATTTCCCATTATCTGCACTTCTCAAGGCAACTCTGAGGCACAAAAGAAGCGCTGCTAATGAAATCAGATAATAAAATGAAGAGTTCTATAAAAATAGCTTGAACTCTACTGTGACTTAGGTGATAGCATGTTAGGCTAAAAAATAAGCAGTCTGCATTTGATCTCAGCAGGAAAGTGAAGATTTTTCGCCCCCTTAACAGATTCATTGTGTTGTCATAAGAGATTGTCTTCCACTAAGCACAGAAGTGTTCAGCAACAAGAAACCTCAGTGGGTGTAAAGGATGGTAGTAGCAGGTCTGGTCTAATAATAATAATAATAATAATAATAATAATAATAATAATAATAATACTAATAATAATAATAATAATAATAATAATAATAATAATAATAATAATAATAATAATAATCCTGTCATTATTCGCGATACAAATTGTTGTTTTCATTCAGAGTTGTGTTAAGTCCCCTGTGGTGTCACGAATGCGGCCCCAGTTCGAGTCCCGGTCAGGCCTGAGATTGATAGCTCGAAATCCGAATACACAGCGAACCTCAGCTTAGTCAGTTGATATGGGTTGGGAGTGCGTCTTATTGGGTGGGAGATAAGTAAGTAGAACAGACCAGACACGGGCATGGTAATAATAATTATTATTATTATTATTATTATTATTATTATTATTATTATTATTATTATTATTATTTCAAAAATTAAATATGGAGAAAACTATTAAAAGAAATTAAACTTCTTTCAAAAATGAATAAAGCCTTTATCATACCGATCATCATATCAACAGCAGGTATCCTACCAATTCCAAATATTTAATATCTGTAGATAAAATCTGTGGTGTTCGGGTAAAGGGGTAGGCCTATAAGTCATTTTTTGTGCAGATGGAATTTTGTTTCCCAGTTGAACACACAAGTTAAATTATACAAGTGGATGTGCAAAAATCAAAGAATACTAGCAGTTGATGTATTTTATTCTTTTTTTGTAGAAAATTATTTGTAATAAGAGTTCCAAGTTTAATTTTCATTTATCTCCGAACTCATTTTTATGACTTATCTCCCTTTACTCAAACACCACAGAAATTATATTCTTCAATGTACAAAAGACTGAAATTTTATGTGTGTTTTATATTTTGCAAAACAGAATATTATAAAGCAGTATACCTAACGTAAAATATCTTGTAGCTTCAAAAAGCTTCATCCGTATAACGTTCCTGAGCATAAGCTTAATTATACAACAATAATAATAATAATAATAATAATAATAATAATAATAATAATAATAATAGTAATAATAATAATAATATAATAATGTAATATTTCTGAACACAATGACAAACTGTACGGCCCTACCGGCCCTTGAAAGGAGAGAAGGCGGCGGACATACGGACATGTCTTGTTCATAAGGTATTTCTTAGCACTTCGCTTACAGAAGTGCAATGAAGAGCCTCCCATAATACTAAATATACTTCGCGTTCCTTTAATCATGCGAGATGTACGGTGGGGGAAGTATAAATCTTGCGAGTTAAAGAAAGAAGTTTAGTGTTAAAAGCATCATAGCAGCACGGTCTCGGCATCCAAATGAAATGTGCAAGTTGTAAAATAGTGATATTGTTAGAGCGCTCGTCTAGTAATCAGCTAAGAGTGGTAGCTGCCCTCCCTTCCTCACCCCACGGCCGTGTCGTGGTTAAGTGCGAAACAATGAGGCCTCTGCTTCTCTGTTAAGTTGGCGGCAAGGAGGAATTAGCGTTCGGGAATACTTGGAGCCGTGTATCATCGTGTCATGTTCTGGGGGGGAGGGCGTAGGGGTGGTGACGACACTAGGCGCCGGGACGCTGCGTTCACGTCAGGTCTGCGCGGGAATTTATAACTCGACACTCTTGGCCTTCCTGTAGTGGCAACAGAGAGAGACGATCCTCTGTACTACAGTGTCCCAAACCGTGGAACACGGTCCGCATCGGGTTGACTGATGAACTACTCGATGACTAGTAGATCATCTCCACGTTTCTGGTGAGAAAAGGAGTTGGCGCAGTTTTTTCCAAGGGCTTAGATTTCAGAGTTTCTGAAATTATTATTTGAAGGGTTCAGAACCATAGTGGGCCAAGCGCCATTTACTAAAACCGTAGGAAACCAGGGTTAAAATGAAGTTATTACCATAATTCAATGGAAACATACAGCAAGTAATATAAAGTATACACATTAAAACTAAATTATGTCAACCTTCATTAAACTATGGTATTCACTTAACTTTAACCCTTGCTTTCGCCGTTTTTAATAAATGGCGCTTGGCCCACTATGGCTCTGAACCCTTCATTTTACCATTATCCTATTTCAGCGTATCATCTGAACATCTGGGGTGCTATTCATAGACATTTCGCAGCACGCGCTACGAGCGTACTAAGCTAGCCCCGGCTATCCACTGGTTACTAGTACAGAATTCAAATCATATCCTATCGCTAACACTGGTTTATGGATACGAAAAACGCCGATAATCCACCGAAAACCCGCGCTAAAAATGTCTATGAATACGGCCCCTATAGTTTAAAATGGACAATGATTGTCTTGACTATAGTTTTATTTGCAGTAAGACCATGCACGCTATCTCATCTTAATCTCGGGTAAGATAAGATGAACTTCGTAACTGCTATTACCTTCCCTTTGGCCTCCGATAAATAAAGAATTACATTTACAATTCATTATCTAATCGTCTACAAATAGCCTCTCCAGTTTAAAGTGAACGGTAATGCTCTTAATTGTAGTGTAATTAAAGTAAAGATTTTTCATTCTACTTCAATTCAATCATAGGGTTCCTTCAGATGAGACCACTTAATAGCGCTTTTTGGTGGCGCATCACGAAATGTTGAACGCGCATTTGAAGCCCTGCTTAATATAGGCCTAGTAGATTTTGTAGAGAATTTTTTAGTCTCTTAGTGAACTTTTGTCGATGCTGCTCATACGAAGAAAGAATAGACGTAAAAATAGAACGAGAGTCTGGGTCCAGCCATTGATTATGGAAAGGCTTTCACACTGTATTTGATTATTCACATCAGGACGATAAAAAGTTTCTTCCGCATGTCTAAGAAGTCATTTCTTCAATAGCTGTCAGCTGAAATTAGCTATGAAATTCGAAAAAAAAGACATCGTGGCACAATAGCCTGTATAGGCCTTAAGGCTGGTTCACAATAAACCTGGAACGGAAACGACAACGGAAATATTGTTAAAATAAATGTATTTAAATGTGAGCATTCATAATTAACTATTGTGAATGCTCACATTTAAATACATTTATTTTAACATTGTTTCCGTTCTCGTTCTCGTCGTTTCCGTTCCCGGTTTATTGTGAACCAGCCTTTACTGTCGTGGCAGTATAGGGAATCGATAGCCCAACGTTCGTCCGTTAGCAGCACTACCGTCGCGCCACATACGCGCCACTGAAATAGTGATGTGGCTGCAGCCTCGTGTGAAACCTATAACCATTCCTGGTATCGCGACGGGAAGCGCCACTAAACGCGCCACTTTTAGTGGTCGGCACCGGCGGCGAAGCCAACTAACTACATTACATAGACCGTTTGTAGCTCCACTGTTGTGTGGCCGTTGCTGTGTTGCATTGTTCACAAGCGGCAGCACTTCTGAGAAGCGCCACTAAGTGACCTTGGGTAGAATGAAGTCAATGAAGTGAACTACAATAAAATTACAGTGCATTTCATAATCTCATCGTTTTTTATTATTTGTGGTTTTAAAGAAATACAATTGCAATATCATTGCATTTGATTAACCACTTTGGTTTCAAAGAGGCGTTAAATAAAGGATTAAGAGTCGAATTCATAGTCGTCACTTATAAAATGAGGAAACACTTAAGTAATGAGCGTTTCCTTAGCACTTATTTCAGATCGTATTGCAGAGACGCTACTCTTTCATATGCCCTGAGCATTCCCTTGACATAGAAAGGAATATGACAACATGGCTAGACGTGAGCGCTTTCCTACATTCAACTGTTTTCCAGCGCCTTCAAATTGTTAAATCGGCATTATTGTCATACACAAATACAGAAGTAAATATTATAGAGCTAAAAATTATACAGGATGTCCAGAAAGTATTTTACAGAAAAGAAAGAAGTGAGCTAAAGTAACTAGTCATGAAATATGGAGATATCGTCGAAAGTATAAAAAAAGAAAAAAAAATTGATAATTGTTCTCTCCAAAAGAAGAAATTGACATGGAACAAAATTGCAGTTGAGTTTAATGCAAACTCCGGAATTATTCCTGTAAGTAAATCATTTAAATTTATTTTTCAGTTATTTTTATGCAAAACAAGGTGGAAGTGATATAATTATGCAAATTTTAACAGCTTATTCCTTGGGTGGAATACAAACAAAAATGCAAATAACACTTTGTTGGGACGTGAATACTTTTCGGAAAAAAAAGTGCTACTTAAATCTACCTGAAATGCCGCTGTATCAAAATCTCAAAGCAACCAGTACTTTCAGCAGTGGCGAAATCGGTAAGCCTCATGGTTGTATTGTGAATTTAAATGAGGGACACCAGAATATTCACAACAGTGTTCTTGTCGAAACGGTATCTCCTCTTAAATTGTTGATCATTATGCATCTCTAAAGGGTTTTCCATATCTCTGATATATCTTTTGCTTGCCGAAACTCATTTTCATTTTAATTACAGAACTCAATAAATTAAATTAAATCATAATCATCATATATTGCATACCGAATCAGCTGATTACAATGCATATGAGGAAACACTTGAGTAAGCTGACAAGCTACCTTGTTTGAATAAGTGTTCACTTCAGTGGGATTTATGAATTGGAAATTATTATAAGCAACTGCTTAAATGTTTCCTTACGATAAGTGTTGACTATGAATTCGGCCCTAAAACATTTATTCTTCATGCCGTCCTCTTTGAATAGTCTTTATGGTTTTAAAAGGACGTTATATTATAACGAATTACATGTACTCTTGACTCTCTGCTTAGTCCCGGTGACGTCACAAATTTATATTCTTATCGTCTCTATCTGGTTTCTCTGCTTTTTAAGAGAAATGAAAATTACAACCCATCTTATTTTCTCTGATACGCCGCTGTGAGACGGTAAATAAAGAATAGCGGTTTCTGCCAGCTGTTAGAGCATTGTCCATCAAGAATTAGGCCTTAATAGACTCTCTTCAGCCTCATCGTTTGAGAGGTCTGCCTGGTCTTGTGTCCTCTTGGTCCGTAGACATCACTATTTTTGGGGTTCATGTGCTCTCCATTCTAGATACATGGCGTAGCCAACTAGACGTATAATTGTTAACTTTGTCTTCAACTGATTCAACTTTTATTTCTGATAAAATGTTTTCATTCCCTTTTAAGTCTAGAAGATATTTTGCTGTTTTTCTGAGAATTTTTACTTCAACGATTTTCAATCTTCTCATTTCCCTTTGTATTAGACTCCAAATTTGGCTTCCATCAGAAAGTGTAGAAAAAACTAAGATAATATGTATTTTTTACTTTGTTATTTGACGAAACTATATCGACTACTAGTTATTTAGCGTTGATGGTATTGGTGGTAGCGAGATAGTATTTGGAAAGATGAGGCTAAGAATTATCCATGGATTACCTGACATTCGCCTTACATTTGGGGAAAATCTCGGAGTAAACCCAATCAGGTAATCAGCCCAAGCGGGAATCTAATCCACGCGCGAGCGCAACTCCGGACAAGGTTTTTGTACTGAATAATGTTTCAAAGTTTTATTATTCCTAAATTTAATGTGAACAATAGCCTATACCATCCAATATTTGAAAACCGATGTTTGCTCCAAACATTTGTTATTAAAATTACGAGTCTTCTTGTTTTTGAGACTTCTCCTAAAAATTCCATCGTTTTGAATTTCGTCATCATTATCCTTCACGAATTTATACATTTATACATTGAAAGATGCGTCCTGTACTTAATCATTGAACGCTTGAGAGAAATTGTATTATCTCCGGGACAGTTTCTAGCCTGACACCGGTTGAGTCTAGTGGTGGGGCTGCCAGTTTCATTTATGTTGGAACTGTTACACCACTGTGACTCAGTCCCCAAAGGCTCGTTATCTAAAATAGATTGTACCACGGGCAGGTGGTTTGGAGGTGGATATCAAAGGCCGTAGGAGACGCGTGACTATCCCTTTCAGCTCCGTTTTGGATTTTTCTATAAATATTTTCATTCCAAGATTTTGATATACAGTACGCCGTGTAATAAAAGGAATAACTTAGAAACCAATGAACAAATTTTTATTCTGTTTGCTGTGTAAGTTTAAGACACGTTGGGAGTTCAGTTACACAGTTTCCACATGCACGTCTGTATTGCTCTAATTAGGTCTGACTGATGATCAATTTCGATCAAAGTTTTACAAACAATTTCTTTAATTAGCTCCAACAAAGCTTGCCTTTATTTCTT
The DNA here is from genome assembly GCF_040183065.1 of Periplaneta americana. Taxonomy (NCBI): domain Eukaryota; kingdom Metazoa; phylum Arthropoda; class Insecta; order Blattodea; family Blattidae; genus Periplaneta; species Periplaneta americana. The sequence continues at coordinate 108,937,417 of NC_091128.1, forward strand.
AAGCGTTTGTAAAAGTGGAATATTTTAATAATAAAGATACAGTTAAGATATTTTTCTTTAGTAATACAGCTGTTATTTTCTACGACTACAAATATTATCAGAAAATGCAGGCTCTAAATTTCTAAAATTTTATAAGAAAATGAACTCACAATAGGACAAAAATTACAAGGTACCACAACAAGACTTATTCGAATTTAAATATCTCATAAAAGTATAAAAAAGGTTACTAATAATATTTTTCAAACCAGTTTTATCAAAGTATGAAAAAAAATCTGCAGTTACATAATTTGGTAACCATAACATTATTATGGTCTCTCTGACATCTTTAATATTTTTCTTGCATGTAATAAACACGTATTTCTGAAAAGTAGACTATTCTCAGACATGTAGAGTTGTTTTTTAATACAATTAATTTTTAATTTTTCCTATATAAAATATATTAAATTTACATAATGTTTTGTGACCTAATTTTTCTATTTTCAAAGAAATGGGCATTATTGTAGTCTACCTTTTGCATAAATGCATGTTAAATCAGTGTACAAAATTTCAGAATTCTAACTATAATGGTTGTGGAGTTATGAAATAATGTCTGAAAATTTTCAAATTTTGGAAGATTTAATTTAAAGTAAAAAATGAATTCTAAAAAATATTATTTGTAACTTGTAATTTTTGTCCAATTGTGAGTTCATTTTCTTATAAAATTTTAGAAATTTAGAGCCTGCATTTTCTAATAATATTTGTGGTCGTTCACGTACATATACCCTTATAAACATTATCTAGTGTGATCGTTGATATGGTATCTCCGATTCTTCTACGTAAATCCTGAAGATACCTTACGGGTTTCCCGTAGACCTTGTCCTTTACATAACCCGACAAAAATCTAGCGGAATTAAATGTGATGACCGAACTCTAAAGATTAACGCTCCCCGACAAATGAAATGCCCCTTCATCAGAAAACTACTCTTCATAAGAAACTACCTTATCTATTCTGTTCAATATATCCACGGCAAAAACATTATTTTTCTTGTCCCTGACTTTTAATGCCTGCAGAATTCGCATTTTGTATGGATAGAGTTTAAGACGTTTGCGAAGGTCTTTGTGGATAGTTGATCGTGGAATTTTTAACAATCCCGGTGATGCAAGACGATTCGACTTCGTGGGACTGTGTTCGAAAGCTTCCTGTACTGCTGGAACTTGAGCTTCAGATACACCTAGTTTTGTTGGACGTGATGCTTTTCCTACTGTACCAGTTTCCATAAAGCGTTCAGACCATAGTTTAATATCCCGTCTAGAGGCTGCATGTCGCGTATTGTAGACTCCCTTGAAGCTTCGTTGCACCTGTGTTGTGGAAATTGTCTGAATTATAAATTCTTTACAACGAACCTCTGATTGCATGCACGCCATTTTAATAATACTGAAAACGATGTGCACGCTTGACAACAATGCCTAATTACTGTCAATCCATAAAATATATCAGTTTGTTAATATCTTACAAAGAAAACATAATTAAATTAATGTGATTAGCTTATAGGATATTTTTGTATTTTTTTACATTAATCTGTGTACATGGTACACACTGTATTGCAAATTTGGATTTTTATAAATTGTCCTCAGAGTACTAAATTAGGTTTTAGTATTATTTATTATTTCTGATTTTCCTGTCTAGTTCTTTTTTTCATTTTCGTTTGATATATTGCATCGGGGATACTGAAAACTGACATTTTCTCTAAATATTTGCTATAATTTTGCTTCTTATTGAGTCCTGTCCTAAAAATACCATTGCTTAGAATTTCTCTATAGAGATTTTCATCCCAGGGTATTTTTATATATTCTATATTACAATTAATTTATGCCATTTTGTAAATTATCTTCAGGGTTAACAATGATAATTTGATCATCTACGAAAGGTAGAGATGCCAATATATTTCATCATCATTATCATCATCATCATTATCATTATTATTATTATTGTTATTGTTATTTTTGTTGTTACAAGTCTTTTTGATGTACTCGTATGTCACTGTTGAACATGTTTGTTCTAATTCTTAATCAATATTAAACAATGTTAAGCAGTGGGAGTTTATGGTCATATCATTATCATAGATCAAAGCATCACTTTAAACAAAATAGGACAGACACAAAATAAATTTCTACAAACGCAATTGATTTCCACTTACCAGCAGAAATCGAATTCTGACCCTCTGGATTGTCTGGCATGCACACTAATTATTGAGGTATAGCTACTGAAGTTTGTTTATTTATTTATTTATTTATTTATTTATTTATTTAACGTGGTAGAGATAAGACCATCAGCCCTTCTCTTCCCCTCTACCAGGGGATTATTACTACAATATTAAGAATACATTTACAATTATAATTACAATTAATATTAAATTTACAAATACAATGAAAATCAAAGTACTAAAAGATTAACTGATTAATAAAGGATATACAGTTTATTGTAGAAGTTAAGAAGAAAGAAATTTTGTTTTATTAATTAAGTAAAAATTAAACCTACTCTACGCAGTAAGAAAATGCTTAATAAGTTTGTTTTGGAACACTGCTAAATTCCGACAGTCTCTGATGTCACTGGGTAGGGTATTCCACAAGCGCGATAGCGAGATTGTGTATGATGATGAATACGATTATGTCTTATGTGTTGGTATGGCTAGTATGCGGCTATTTTGCTTGCGTGTGAAGAGATTATGATATGATGACAGGTAACTGAAACGGGAGGCAAGGTAGGTAGGTGTAGAGGTTTAGAGTATAGAGTGCTTCTCTTTCTTAATAATATTAATAACTGGTCATCCTACCCCATTATCTCCTGGCTTAGTTGCCTTATTCGTGTCACTTATGAGGTTCAAACCTGTCTTCGGACAGTTCATTAAACAACTACTACTTTAGTTAAGCCTTATGAAATGAGGCAGAATTTCACAGGTTGACTGTCGTGAAATATGAGCGTGCAGCTCTAAATTAGATATATATTACACTGTAAATGTTCTAATTCGCCTCAAATCAGTTCTAGGTCACAAATTTTTAATGTGCGCTGCTTGTCAAAGGAGAAATTTTTCCGTTTCAAATTAAAACGCTTCCCCTGTGTGAAATGGTGTCCGTTTTACATCACACACAAGTGGAGGAGAAGTTGCCTATACAGAATGGCGAATTAACATAAAGGCACGAATTTTCAATATACAGTACATTTTTGCTGCTTGTCAAAAGAGACATTTTTCCCGTTTTGAAAGGCATGTCACAATTGTTCCCCTGTGTAAAATGATATCTCTTTTACATCACACATAGATGGTCGAGAAGTTGCCTATAGAGAACGGCGTATTGGCGTAAATGACACCATCAAGACACGACAAAGAACTTTAAAAACGTTCATCGTCAAAACATTAATGTTAGAGAGTTGTCCTCGACGATCTAGTGGTTTATATGTTCACTATTTATCGAGGGTGCATGGGTTCGAATCCAATGGGGTGCTGTAGCGATAGTAATAAAATTCTTAACATGACGTCCTTGGCAGAATAAGTAAAACTATGAGGCCTATATTAACGTACAATTACTGCACGTTTCTGATTGATAGGGTTCCGGAGTTAATTTTATCGGTCATTTATAGTCCACGTCATAATTCAGCTATGTTAGTCATCACGTCTGCCTATTGTCATATCATGAATAGTAATAATTAATTCCTCCTTACAGGTGCTACATTTTATGAAAGGGTTTTTCCACTTGCTAGGCTAGAAAGAACTCATAAAGATCTAATCTATCATATCTGGAAACATCCAGTTACATTTTGACGTAGTTTTCTATTTTCTCTCTCCCCTATATACATACGTATGTCGACAAATATATATATATTTTATTTTATTTTAGTAGGTTATTTTACTACGCTTTATCAACATTTGAGGTTATTTAGCGTCTGAATGAGATGAAGGTGATGATGCCGATGAAATGAGTCCGGGTCCAGCACCGAAAGTTATCCAACATTGGCTCGTGTTGGGTTGAGGGAAAACTCCGGAAAAAACCTCAACCAGGTAACTTTCCCCGACCGGGTCACCTGGTTTCGCGGCCAGACGCGCTAACCGTTACTCCACAGGTGTGGACTCGACTAATGTATGTATGTATGTATGTATGTATGTATGTATGTAGTCATTCTCGGAGTCTATCGGTTACCATCCAAGATTCGCGCCTAGGCTGATGGATTTTAAAAGGCGATAAAACTCTTAGCATGGCTTCCTCTGGAAAAGGGTAAAGCCATATGTGTTAGATTTGAAACACGTAAAGGAACTACGCACCTGCTACATTGCACTGTCAACTCTTAAATGCAAATGAAGGGGTTGGGTTGTGTATACTTAGTTTACATACTTTTTCAACAAAGCTGTAAATTTCAATTTAGAACATTGGTAAAAATTTAAATATATAGACCTTAATTTTATTATTCGTAAAAATTTATATCACGTTCTACTTCTATGTTGTGTGCTTGATGATGTTACTTGCTTCTTGTATTCATATTGAATGTCATTTGTTGCTTTATTTTACTTCTTAGCTATGCGTCCAAAACGCACTTTCGACATCGTAACATTCTATATTCTGTATATAATTTAGCTATTACTTATCCTTTTGTACGTTTCAATTTAGCAACTCTTTGAATCAGTAGCTGGAAAGTGTGTTACGATACGTAGGGGAGAGTCGGGTAATATCAGACAGTGACTTTCTTTCATCTACCACACGATGATAGTACCTGATTGACATGGTTACGTTTCTGTGATGTCGCATAGAGAAACGTAACCATGTCATTCAGGTATTACCATATGGTGGTAGATGAAAGAAACGCACTGTCCGATATTACCCGATGTCCGATACTACCCGACTCTCCCCTAACTGATATATAAACATGATTGTGAGTTATAAAGAAAATGTGGAATTGTGAATGACAGACCAGTATGCCCCGAGAAAACATACTTATTAACTCCATCACTATAAACCTAAATTACAATTCATTTACCCAGTATTCGAGCTCCGGTCTCCGGAAATAAAGTTGACTATTCTTATTGTCCTTGGTGATTTATCATTAGACTTCGATGATTCAATCCCGGTAAAAAGGATGGATATTTAAATGTAATAGAACTCTTAGCATTGCATTTTAAAGAAGAAAATAATGTAAAGCTTTGAGTCTTATGCTTAAATTTGCGGCACGCAAAAGAACATTATGGCTGAATATAAAAGCTACAGATAAAATTTACGAACCGGTTCTTGTATACCTCTACATATACAGTCACGAAGCTCAATACGTAGGGAATATGCATCCATAGATAGTTGCTAACCACTAGGATCGCTACTATCGCCTCATCACAGACAATGCGAAATAGTACCGGCACAGTCTATTGTTCCTAGCACCCTCACAACTCAAGTTTCGTGACTGTATTTACTAGACTGTGGTTAAAGTATGTTAGAGCTGTTCAATATCGTTTTAGAACACAATATGGATGTGAAACTCCAATATGGAAAAGCATTCGGCTCTGAGACAACAGAGGTCTACAGGATTTTTTTTATAGCTGGACACCTTACAGCCGGACACTGTAGGCCTACATTAATAGTAGTATATTAGGAACATTTGTTTTACCTAGCGACAATATACTTCTATAACAATTTTAGTAATGCGAGACACGAGAAAGAAAAATTGTCAACGTCTGTAATTCTCCTTTCATTTTTTCGCCTTAAATTAAAAATGTTGGCGCCGCACTATTCTAGGTCTAAATTGGCCGGAATTAAGAATCAAAAAGATCGAGGAGATAACGATAAATTATAGGGTAAGCTACACAAGCGCACTTCTTTCTAAGATATTACTATGTGAATTCCAAGCTCGTTGGCCATTTGTCTCACTCCAGAGATCATAAACTCATTGAAATACCTCGCAAATTTTTTACGGGAACGTCGTCTATCCTTCTACTCCGTAAAAAATGTGAATACTTGTTCGTTACCTCTGAGAAAAGTAGCGCTATCTGCAATTTAGTGTTCGCAAATATAAGGGCTTCTTTAAGCTGAGATTGTGTACAGCGCCGACTGTGGCGGTGGCGGCAGTTTGCTATGTACCTAATTATCGTGAGGACAGGGAAGTTAGATTTATTAGACGACAGAATATTGAAAGTCCCCGCCTCCTTTTTCCTTTTACTGCCGCTTGTTTGAAATATTGTGGCACTTTACCACGGAGCCGCCGAGCAAGACGTGTAGCTCACTGCAGTTCATACGATATCAGGATATTCTTTGTGGCCGGGCAGCATAGGCCTACTTCCCTTTGATCTACAAATTCAAACGCTTAAACGCTGCTCGTGTCTATCAGTGTACGTCTCTGAGATGCAGAGTTTGAGGAGATTAACACCGACGCAAATGTCAAGTTTTCAATGTCTGATGTGAATATGACGGTGCTTATACAGGGTGTAACTAAAATGTATATGGCAAAACTATAGGGGCATATTCCTATAATATAGAGGATGAAAAAATGATCTATGAACATTCCATGTTGTAGGTCTCGCAAGCAGAGATTATCGACGATAGGAATGCGAATGAAACGATTCGATAAGGAAGAGCGGACGACAAGAAGGTCACGAGATAACTTGAATGATATTCAGGAGTAAATTCGGAAGAGACACGATGTCAATAGAATCAGTCTTTCATTGTGATAGTTACATTACGGTTTTAGTTTCAGTTCCACTGCATGTGAATACGTGTCTTGTTCTAAGTGCGTTTATTTTATTTTATTATGTAGTGATGGAGCGATCCCCTCGCAGAGTATCATTATTGTATTCGTAAACATAATTTTGCGCGTTTAATTCGCTTCGAATTTTTCTCTTGCTACGCTCTTCATTTCCACAGACGATGTCCCCATCTGTTCATCTTCTTGGAAGAGACAGTACTTCCATCGACCCGTACCTCTCGCCACCTCGGCGTGTCTACATACACACGTCAAAACAGACAGTAACGCCACCGCTGGTTTTCGGTAATCGTTCTTTGCTCCAACTATACAGTCCTTTTTCTAAAACTCTGCTTACATAGTATGATGTGGTACATTATGAAATAAAACTAGCATACCACCTGGAAATCTGTCTTAAAGGAAGTGTTCAAAAAGTCTCCTGTTAGCACTGATACATGCATCAATTCGCCGTCGCATTGAATATCGGATGCCGTAATGGACTGTGGCAGACCGGAAAGTGTAGTTTCCTTGGATAGATGAAGTCGCGGAGTCTACGGTGGCGCGGCCTTCTGGTCAAAAGATGCAGCAGAAAGCAAGTACGTGAATTGCGAAGAGATGCCATCTATCTGAGGAGGCGACATACTAACAAGGAAGATTGAGGGGGCGTTGTTGTTCACGTGAACTTCATTAGAACTGGGTGCCACAGCCGAATCGATAAGATGGCACCAGCAGTGAATCATGTGCTTGAAGAGCGGTTCTAAGGACTTCAGAAATATCTTAAATAAGTTGCACCATAAGTCTAAGGTTGAGGTGCTTAACTACATTGCCCTCTTGAGATATGAAAAACAATATTGAATAAAATAAGTTGTGCATACTTTGTAGTTTTGACGATAGAGGGGTATATTTCGTGGTTATTGACATATTTCACACAATGATCGAAATTCCGCGTTATTTCCCTTTTTTCTAAAAATATGTATTTTAGGTACCTATTTAGAAAAGCAAATGCAATAAATGCAACAACGAAAATGTAACTGTGGAAAATTTCACGCGTATCTCTATTACCAAAAATTACGATCCCTAACAATAAAACCATATATTTTTTACAATAATTTGATCATTTCGATCATACTATGGTTCTAGGTTTTACTTAGTCTCTAACAGAAATGAGTGTTTCCTTTTGTGGGGGAGGGGGGAGACGGCCATCCCTACTGCTATTCGTATCTTGTGAGGTAGTAGCATTAATATTCCGCCATTCGAATTCCTTTGAAGGCCTGTAATGGGATAGCTTTTTTATTTTCTTTTTCTGTTTTTGCTTTGGGTGTAGATCATCTCATTATGTCTGAATAGACCTTCTAGTTCAAAATGAATGTTAAATAAAGAAATCTGCAGTTGATTATCTTATTGTCATTTATCATACAAGTAAAAATTAGGAGATAGAACAGTGAATCCGTGTCATTGCTCCAAGTGTGTGTGGGCTTCAAGAAAACAGAGAACAAACATAAGAAAAGACGGCGAGTCCATGGAATGGAGTCTTCACATCTCTCCAAGAATTTCACTCTGCCCCACTTGAATTCGAACGCCTATGTGTAGCTTCTGTCTTATCAGAGATACTGACATTTATTCTCATGCAAACACATTTCTTTTAACATTGATAAATCTTCTGTAAATTTTGTATGATGTTAATGTACTCAATAATACATTTCCAATCAAATCTGGTTGAAGTGGACGTGATTTTGAAGGCGTTCTCATGTTGCATGACAACTTGGCGTCGGTTCCGCCTGCAAGAAGCAGCGTCAGAGCCCCCTGACCACTGTTTATTATTAAAACTGCTGCGGCCAACAAAACAGGTTGGCATGACTTAAGCGTTTGACTTGGGCCATGTATAATTGAGACAGTGGACGGCAGAACCAGATCGGTGCTGAATTATTCTCCGCGCGATTACAGAGCTGCTTTGAAGTGGACTCGCGTGGGAATGCATTGTTAATGCCGTGTCCTTCTTTGCTGTAACTGAATCACTGCAGACGCACGGTGATCATTTCTTTGCCCATAAAACTAATTTCTCAGTATTGAAAGCTGTCATCCTGCGTTGTAGCTTAAGCGGTAGTCTTTCTGACTACAAATAGAGCGGGCCTGAATTCGATTCCCATTACAGAAGTGAGCATATGCTTTCCATGGAGACTGCTCGCCATTACACTGTCTCTTTTTAAGTGTCTCTTGCCCCAAGATAAGCAGGTGACCAGAACCAAAGACCTGAAAAGCTAACCACGTATTCGAGCCTTTTAGGCTGCATATTCAGAGAACCTGAGTTTAATACTCGGCAGAGAAGCGGAGATTTATCGTCCTATCGTAAAAAAAAAAAAACTAATTTCTGCCTCTTGTCTTATTTGTTAAAGAAATATCATTTTTAGAAAGTCGCGGTACTATTGAAAGGGTTAGACTCTGGACAAGCCAGATAAGCAAAATGGAGAAATACTAATGGGAGAATTGAAAAATATTACAAGGAACAGTAAAAAAAAAGTGGAACGGGGGAAGAACTAGAAAGGAAAGGAAAAGGAAGAATTTTAACGAGAAGAAAAAAAAGACATTTATAACGAGAAGAGGAAGAAGCAGGAATGCGAGGGGGAAGAAGGGGAAATAGAACCAAGAGAAGGAATAAGTAAGATGACGATAAAAAGGACAAATGGAACTATGGAAAGGAAGAACAATTGAAACAAGAAGGAAGGGCAGTTGTCACGAGAAGGGATGAGCAATTGGAAAGAGTAAAAGCAGTACAAAGAAAGAGGAGAAGGAATGAAAATTGGAACGAGGAAAAGAAAGGACAATTGGAACAAGGAGAAAGGACAATTGGAACTAGGAGAAGGAAAAACAATTGGAACGAGGAGAAGAAAGGATAATTGGAACAATGAGAAGGAAGGACAATTGGAACGAGAAGAAAGTATAATTGAAACGGTGAGAAGGAAGGAAAATTAGAACAAGGAAAAGAAAGGACAATTGGAACGAGGAGAAAGAAAAGCAATTGGAACCAGGAGAAGAAAAAACAATTGGAACGAGGAGAAGAAAGGATGATTAGAACGAGTAGAAGAAAGGATAATTGGAACGAAGAGAAGAAAGGATAATTGGAACGAGGAGAAGAAAGGACAATTGGAACGAGGAGAAGAGAGGACAATTGGAACGAGGAGAAGAAAGAATAATTGAAATAGGGAGAAATAACAATTGGAACAAGAAGAAAGAAGGACAATTGGAACGAGGAGAAGAAAAGACAATTGAAACGAGAAGGAAGAACAATTGGAACGAGGAGAAGACAGTATAATTGGAACGATGAGAAGGAAGGACAATTGGAACGAGGAAAAGAAGGGACAATTGGAACGAAGAGAAGGAAAAACAATTGGAACGAGAAGAAGAAAGAATAATTGAAATAGGGAGAAATAACAATTGGTACAAGAAGAAAGAAGGCCAATTGGAACGAGGAGAAGAAAATACAATTGAAACGAGAAGGAAGGACAATTGGAACGAGGAGAAAGAAGGACAATTGAAACGAGGAGAAGACAGTATAATTGGAACAATGAGAAGGAAGGACAATTGGAACGAGGAGAAGACAGTATAATTGGAACGATGAGAAGGAAGGACAATTGGAACGAGGAGAAAGAAGAACAATTGGAACGAGGAGAAAGAAGGACAATTGGAACGCGACGAAGGAAGGACAATTGAAACGAGGAGAAAGAAGATCAATTGAAACTAGGATGGGAAATTGGAACGAGAAGGGTGGGCAATTGGAATGAGAAGGAAGGACAATTGGAACAAGAAAAATGGACAATTGGAAGGAGAAAGGATAACTGGAAAAAGAATGGGCAATTCAAACGAGAAGGAACTATAGACTAATCGGAGTGTGGAGAAGGAAGGGCAGTTGGAACTCGGAGTACAAACAGAACGATGGTAGAAGGATTGAGTTGAGGAGAAGGGAGGACTATTCAATAGAGAAGAAAAAGCAACAGGAATGAATGTGGGAAAGAGAATTTGGACGAGGGGAGGAGAAAGATGTAAAACGAAGTTAAGAATACAATTGGAACGAGGGGGAGAAGACAATTGAGATGAGGGATAAGAAGGAGTCAAGGAGGAGAAGGAAAAAAAAGAGAAGAAAGAAAATTAAAAATCACTTGGAATTATATTATTGTCGTTTCCATGAAAATGCTTACGTAGGTATTTAGATTTCAGGTTTTGCCTACCTGGATATTTGAGAAGCCGGAAAGAGGACTCTGCCGCTTAGTCATGCGCACACAAAAATAAACATAAGTATACACATTCTCTCTTCTTTCTCTTGTCTTCTCTCTCTGAATCTCTCTCACACATACATAAATGACGGTCTGATGGAATGTGTTATCTCACCCGATTTCTGCACAATTCGTGCGAGTTTGTCAACTGTTTGTTAATAGCTCTCTGTGACAGTATCATCATAGTCAATTGTGTGTAATGCTGCTTTGAAATCGGGAGGATGTGAACGTACAAGTGTCTTATTAAATGGATTAGTATAACAAAGTCCAATTTAATACCAGGTTGACGGTAGATCCTGTGATTGAGTTTGTCTGCACTGCACTAAGGAAAAGAGCACTCCTAAAATTTATGTTCCTTCCTTCTTTCTTACAATGGGCAATGTTGACGAAACTTTTTCATTGATTAGATTACCGGGTGTAGTTAAAGAGAAACTTTCTTTTATATATCTGCAGTAAAGTAAGTCCCTTGCAGACAATGGCGAAGTTCACTTGTATTTCATAATGAAACTTATCTTCAGTATTTAGAGGCCAACGTTTGTTTCCAGTGGCGTTGCATAGCTTAACAAAATGCAGTCCTGCTTGTTTGCATTAAAACAAAGAAATGAGCCATCTGTAATACACGCAGCAGTGAAGGTGCAGATTTGGCGTTGCGTTTTAGCCACGGGTATTAGTTCGAATTCCGACTGTGGAAACCTGGAGTCTCTTACTGTCACTGCCTCATATAACGCATCCTGAAAGTAAGTTCCGATTGATTGTGAGTGAGTGAAGTGATGATAGTTTCTGTCTAGGGACTTCTATACCCGAAACCGGGGTTTAAGCTTGAGTTGCATTTATCTCATTTTGCTACTCGACTTCTAAAAATGCGACAAACTTTCAATGTAAATGTGCGAAAATTCGACGACATTGGGATTGGGAAAACTTCAGAAACGAAGATGTTTCAAGTGAAAATGAAATCAGAGATGTATATAAATTAATTAGTTTCGGAGAATCTAAATTTAAATGAAATGTTAATGGTATGGGGGCAATGTTAAAGAAGGTATTGAGCACCAAATGTTTAGGAATGAATTTCAAAGAGTTGGTGCAATTTACGGAGTATGTTAACATGTTAATTGTACAGTTTCTTCTAATTGATTTAGTTAGATCCCTATACAGTATGCTGCAGTAATTGCATTGCTTGTAAATTGTAAACGAGGGTTTAGTTGTATGAATCTTGTAAAAACTGAAATTAGAAACCTGCTGTCAGTAAAAAATAGAGCACTCTGCTAACAATAAATCTTATGTATGTATGTATGTATGTATGTATGTATGTATGTATGTATGTATGTATGTATGTATGTATGTATGTATGTATGTATGTACTGTATGTATGTATTCACACTCCAAATGGGTATATACCCGGTGGAAGTGGTAACTAATTACACTCAGTAATGACAATTAATAACAAATACAATTAATAATAATAATAATAATAATAATAATAATAATAATAATAATAATAACAGGGAGCATTCCTAAATTAATTTTAAAGAATTTGATTTCTCAAGTGCTTTCAGTATTTGGAGTGCTCATAAAATATATTACCGGTATATATGTAAATTCAGCAGTAATTGATTCTAACATAGGCTTAATGATTTACTTACATGTACGTAGACCTATAACTTAGTACGTATGGTTAAGATGTGTTGAAAGCAATGAAACTCCAAGAAACAAATTATATTATTTTTGGTTTCTGTAATCTTATTAATTTTATCTTTCTGTACAATGATTTAGAATATTGCACAATCTCTTCGCAATTTGCACCAATATAATTTTTCATTTGTGCATTTTGCGACAATTATTAAATTTATATTCTACCTTAAACCCTACCCGAAGTTCATATTTTGATCTATTCTTTACCCAATTTAAACGAACACACAATGGGACTGTCTTGGCATGGATTTAGAACGAAGCCTGGCCTTCAACTAAAAGAACACAGGATGTGAGTAACGCAAAACATTCATGCCCTCTTTATGTAACAAAGATAGCTAAAATTCAGTTAAAAGAAGAGCTTCGGTCAGTTTTTTGCTTTTAAATGTCTTTTTTTTTACGAAGTTTTGGTCAACATTGTGACACAGCTAATACCCAGTTCAATATTCTACAGAATTAATATAGACAAAAAATACACTTTTATGCCGACTGACTGGTGATGTACTGGCTTGACGCTGAATTAATATATTATGTCTCCTGTGTAATATTTTCGAGTCTGCCGGAATGCATTAAACCTCAAAGTGGTGTTTGTATAAAAATGAAATCCATTTGAACATAACCACTAGTGTGCTAGTTACCTGAACATATTAGCAGCAGTCGCTACTGCTCGTGAAACCGCAGGGGCCTCTGGTGGACAACGGAAACAAGATAAATTTCGAGCGGGAGTACAATAAACCGATAGGATGCAATGTTGTCGGATACCGATAGCAGTTAGGTTCCCAATATAATATAAAACTGTGTTTTTTTTTTTCTGTGAGGAGCCATCAGATGGCTGAACTGTGGCTGAACATTTCTTTATTTAACGTAAATTTTATACTAAAGAGATTATTTACAAGATATTATTTGATGACGGCGATAATGATATTTTTATTTGTATTATAATCTTGGGACACAGAAAAGGAAACGTAAGTCTTTGTGATGAATACACATATTCAGAAGTCAAAATAATTACAAATGTAAATTCCTAGGGCAGTGATTTCCAACCGGTGTGTCGCGCAGCCCCATGCAGTGTGTCGCGAAATTTGGAATTGAAAAATACATTTTATGTCACCCAGAAAGTCTCTTTGCAACTCATTTTTTATTTACAACGAAGTCTTTGATACGATAATTTTATTTTGAGACAGACTTTACCAATGAAAAAGTGCTCAGTTTAATTTTTTCTGCCTGGCGATAATTCGAATGAAAGTGAACGCCTGAAACAATGGTTAGTAATTCTTCACTCTTCCCACTTAGTAATAAATAACGTTTAGAATCGTTAGAACATATTGGTCAGTTTCAGTATATAGGCTACGTGTGAGCGGGTGATACGGCGACTAGGCTATTTTATCAAAAGTGCTCTATTTAGATTTTATCATTGACAAATTTTTAATTCGATAAAGACAATCTGAATCAAGTTCTGGGTTAGATGACAACAGTTCTAATTCAAATAATGTGAGCGAAAATTCCCTTCAGGGTTGACAAAAACGCACCGCGTTTCGTAAGTACAGTGATGAATACTTGCAATATGATTTTACGTGGCGTGGAGATGAATATAAACAAAATTTCGAGTGTCTTATATGCGGAAATGTTTTGTCAAATCAGTCGATGGTGCCGCATAAACTAAAAAGACACTAAGAACTATTGTTTTCAACGTCATACTTGTGTGAATCCGTATTTTCCACCATAAAAAATAATTAAAATCTAAACGAAGGAACAGACTGCTGCATCTTGAAGATGATTTACGTGTTGGCTTGTCAATCATAAGGTCACGTGTAGATAAACTCTATGCAATCCACAAAGCGCAGACTTCACATTATTTCAAATAGGTGAGTTTTCAAAAACGATAATAAAGCACTATTTTTATCATCATCATCATCATCATCATCATCATCATCATCACCACCATTCTTCACGAATTAGGTCTCTGTAGACCTGTTTCGGCCCCATCTGGCAGTCTTCTAAAAGGTCTTCCTGGTCGACGATGTTCTCTAGGTTTATACTGCATCATAACTTTGGGATTCTTGAATTTTCCATTCTTCTTACATGATCTAGCCAATTGAATTTGTATCTGCTGATTTTTTCTTCTACTGACTCTACTTCTAATTGTTCTAAAAATTTTTCATTCCTTTTTCGGTCTAAAAAGTATATCCTGCTGTCCTCCTGAAAATTTTCATTTCCGTTGCTTTGATTCTGTTCATGTATTTTTTCTTTAATGTCGAAATCTCGCTTCCGTATAAAAGGGAGGCTAATGCTAGTGCATTATCTATTTTTATTCTTGTAGACTTTTGTACTAATTTAGCTTATAATGTATTGTTTATTATTCCTAGAATTTGTGTAAATTTGGTAACTTTCTTGTTCACATCTTTTTCATTTTGATAAGATATTTCACAACCCAGATAATTGAAATTTTGTACTTGTTCGACGCATTGGTTGTTGTGTATTATCTTACTTCTGACTGGGTCTTGTCCTAAAAATGCCATTACTTTTTATTTTTGTGCTGAAATTTCCATCCCAAAATCTTTTAATATTTTATTTAATGTATATAATCCTCTTTGTAAATTAACTATTTTTATTATTAATAAAAATAAATAAGTGTGTCGCGATATCGTGGGCGTTCAGTAAAGTGTGTCGTCAGTCAAAAAAGGTTGGGAACCACTGCATTAAGGTGATATAAATGGAAGAATTAGCAAAGGTAGATGAGCAATATTAAACAACATTGTGAGTTAAAGATATCACAACAAACACAGTGTAATGCAATTGTTAAAAGCACGGAGATCTGCAAGTGTATCAAGAAAGGACAAAATTAGAAATAATGTTACAAGAGAAAAAATGAAAGTGCAAGGATGGCTTGTAGAATCTACCAGAACAAAACAATTAAGGTTTGTTTGGTCATGAAGAACAGGTGTATAAACGGATTCCATTGGTAAAAAGGAAGAGCGAGAGACCAAAATTGACATTGACACAAGGAATAATTAAAATTATCAGATAAAGGGGATTGGAAGAAGTGACATAGAAGAATGGAGAAGGACTATAGAATCCTGAAAATGGGTACAAGAATGTGTCTTAGGACATTGCAAAACCTGAAAATAAGTAAATGATATTATTATTATTATTATTATTATTATTATTATTATTATTATTATTATTATGTGGCAGTCGTGAAATGACAATGGAGACTTCCATATGGTAGCCTACCACATTTTGTAACCAATAGACCTGTATTTCATAACAAACGCAATATACGAGTAAACTAATCTCAAATATATATAAATATAGAGCTTCTCCCATTTTGAAAGCTTGTGTCCCATCGTGTCCGCCCTAAACGGGATTCTATATTTTATAGATGCATTTTAAGATACTAAAAAGTTTTATTGCAATCGTTGGAAAGTCTTATGATTGGTTCAGACAGTTGCTGTCGTTTCTCTGAGAAATAAATGCAAACATAAGAACTCTAAGAAAAAAGAAATGACCGAGCGAGTTGCCTCAGACGGTAGCGTTTGAGACTCGCATTCCGGAGGTCTCGGGTTCAAACCCTATGGTCTGCCAGTCTGACTGGGGTTTTTCATGGTTTCACTCAGTCGCGAAGGTAAATGCCGGATTGGAAATCTATAGCCTATATCATGATTCATCACCGCCTCAGTCACCAATATCGTAAACATTAATCAAAATCTATAATCAGTTACATGAACACAAGCCATCTACAACACAATAGAAAGAGGAACTCAACAATAGTAAAATGGCCTACCGGTATAATATACTCACAGATCATAAAACGCGATTTGACCACAGATGTTAAAGCATGTATGAAAAAAAGGTTTCTTAATGTTTTCTACGTTAAAGAACGTTATGCAGTACGTGCATTCCAGACGCTAAGTTTGTCTAGTATGGCGAAGTTCGATATTCGTCGACATTCGTTCTGATAAAGGAGGCCTGTCGCGTTTGTTCCACTTGTTATAAAAATATTCGCTGTCCTCCACTCCCACCACTCCATATTTTATCCGCATAAGGATTTTAGCACAGATCTTGCGATTAGTTTTTCATTTGAAATAAGACGAAGTTTTTAATGTCTTAGTTGCTTCTCTCATGTTCGAACATTGCAGGACACTAATAAAAGACGTAACGATGTATTCTACACTATAACTCCATAATGCACTTTTCTAAGTGTATATTATTGTGTACTTTACATTCAGCGTTGCAGTGGCAAACTTGTTCTAATGGCTGTAACTATTAAAAGCCAAGACATTAAAAGTAACGAACCTATTATAGATGCATACATTTAATTGGATCAGGAATTAAAGCAGCCGTTGATACTAGTTCGTAACTGCAAGTGTGTCCGCTAGATGTTGCAACACTTGGTAAATTAATTGAATGAAACGCCATCACGTAGAATTCTCAAACATATAATGTAAATATGATAATTAAAATTCTAAATAAGAGTAGAAATTATAGTGGACATAATTTCAGAAGATATTTCTCATTATATTGCTGTAATATATGATAGGGTAAAGTGATAATACTGCGATAGGAGTAATATTGTGATAGTTCTTTTTGAAAATTTATTACAATTTTACCGAGCGAGAAGAAGTTCGGTTTTTTGCGTCAACGTATTAAGGGAATGTTCATGGATAAGATGCTGCACAAAACCGGTCCTTGGATCGCTCAGTAAAATTGTAATAAATTTTCAAAAACAAATATCACAATATTATTCGTATCACAGTATTAACAACCTTTACCCTATATAAGCTAAATATTTTTCTATACTTTCAGTTGTATGATTACAGTTGTAAGTCTCAAAGAAAGCAATAGAGACCCTTCAACCAAAAAGAAGAAAAAGTTGATGTCAAATTCAATAAAATATTGTAACGCTTATTAATAAATCAATAGATTTTAAGCATGAGAATATTTTCTTTCTCTTCGGATCTTCATTATATCGTTACAGAATAATTTTATTGTATATTTATTATAAATTTTGAAGGATGATAGATCGCCATTTCTACAGATCATGATGCCATAAATAGCTTGAATATAACATGTTAACTCAAAATTACCTCTGAGAAGTTGTTCTCTTTAATTTTATACACTTCAGTGAATACTGACTTGCTACTGTAGATATATGTGCAGTATATTAAAGTTATTATTTTGTGAATACACATCGCTTCTCACTCTTCTGGAAATGTTTAATGAGGAAATATTGTATTGTGCTGTATATGTATAGCACACACTGCACGAAAACATATAATTGAATAATTTGTATATGTTCACTTAACTTCGAATTGAGAAATGAGATGGAAATATAAACTCCTGAAATAAGTTCGGAATTCCTAATACAAATTCAGCAATATTTATTTCGATATACAGCGTGAACCATAAGCAATGTAATTAATTTCAGGGGGTTATTCTTTGAGATATTTCAACAAAAAAAATGTTTTATACAATTTTGCTCGTTTTTGCTTTCTTTTTGAGATAAAAATTGTTTTATATGAAACATTTCATAGCGTGTTATGTGAAAACCATTCACTGAATTCCCAATATGCTCAGTGAATTTAAGAGAGCAGTGTATTATTGTAATAAATGATTGAAAGAATTTTAGTTTTGTCATTTAAATATGCAGACATTTGATCTGAACAAATTAACTTCTCTTCTGTGGCCGAATTAACAAAACTACAGTGAGCTTATATTGGTATGAAGTGACAACACAATTTCCTAAATGAAGGGTATACGGGAATAACGATCAAGGTCCATTTTAGAAAGTTTCGAGAAAAACGAATTTTAAAGTTTAAGCACTTAATACTTTTTATGTGTGTATTTAATAGAAATTGACGTAGTGGAATGTCAAGAACGATTATTTATTATTACTTGCGAGACCACATGATAGTACTTCCTTTCCACTATAAGATGGTATTATTAACTCAATTTCGATTTTTGATGGACCTTGATCGTTTTTCCCGTGTATCCTTCAAATATAATTATCCCTTCTCAAACTTCAATTTATTCAGGTTGGCCTACAGTACAGAAGACGGTGATATTATGTTAGTCATACAGAGAATGAAATTCATGACCGTAAAAAATGCCGCTTGAAAGCAACATCATATAAGTAGCAAAATTTGATTTGTTATATTGAATTATTTCAATGCTACAATTGCTTGTTTGTTAAAATGTATATATGATAACGTTACGCAATTTGTGTTCTTTTGTTTTTGGAAAATATTTCAATTAATCTTTATGCATCTCTCGTGTGTATCGTACAGCTCGTCCTCCTCCCACACGTTACCAGCAGTTTGTTTACGTTTTCACTGTGCCTAAACGAGACGCTCTACTGTACGTACATATACTATAAAAATGATTTCGCAAAATTTGAATAGTCTCTGAAAACAAGAAGACCCATTTCGTGACATAAGTTTTAACTTTGTGATAGTATCAACTATTAATTCAATGATAGACTGTCTCCAAACTATATTTGTTTTTAAGGTATTGTATTGTGGGTTCGTACATCTTTTTCTCGTTATCTACCTTTTGAGGCTGTTCGAAATCTCTTTGAAAGCGGATAGTAGGATTAATTATGAATAATAATAATAATATAATAATAATAATAATAATAATAATAATAATAATAATAAATTATTTTTCTTATTTTCAGTGTAGTCAACAAAGTAATTTCTCTATTAAATAGTTGGCCATTATGTCTTAATGGTTGTCGTTTATTTGTATTCTTTGAATTGTAAACTATGTTCCCTGCATTTATGAATGTGAGGGAAGGAGATCGATCGCCGGCAGCGTGCCGCGAAGAAAGAAGGTCCGTAGCTGAATGTCACTATAGCCACTAAACTTTATATCGAGCTCGCGACCTCTTCCTCGTCTCCTTTTTATGGGACCTCGCGGATTTGAATCTTTGAAGATTTTTCGATTGGGCGCCATTTCCTGATGGTTTCTACGCCCCCGTGTCGGCGCCGCGATTCCTACTGTCTCCTTGCGGGTAACGGAGTCAGCGGGGCAGGGAGGAGGACGGGGTGGAAGGTTGGCAGTGGTGTGCTTGCTGTGGGACAGGAGAATAGATAATTATATAATGGCCTGTGCGATTAAAGAGGGTGAAAGGAGCAGACATTGCCATGAAATTGTTGCGTGTATCGTGTTAGGCTTACTTCAGAGTTGACATGTGTTGCGATTATCGTAGCTAATGACCAGGGTTAGGAAGTTTATGCATTTGCATGTTTTTAACAATATAATTGATATGCTGATAAATTATTATACGAATTAGCCTATGCATTTTCTAGTGTCCTGAATGAATTTTAATGTGCATATAACTTACTTACTTACTTACTTACTTACTTACTTACTTACTTACTTACTTACTTACTTACTTACTTACTGGCTTTTAAGGAACCCGCAGGTTCATTGCCTCCCTCACATAAGCCCGCCATTGGTCCCTATCCTGAGCAAGATTAACCAGTCTCTATCATCATATCCCACCTCCCTCAAATCCATTTTAATATTATCTTCCCATCTACGTTTCGGCCTCCCCAAAGCTCTTTTTCCCTCAGGCTTCCCAACTAACACTCTATATGCATTTCTGGATTCGCCCATACGTGCTACATGCCCTGCCCATCACAAACGTCTGGATTTAATGTTCCCAATTATGTCAGGTGAAGAATACAATGCGTGCAGTTCTGCGTTGTGTAACTTTCTGCATTCTCCTGTAATTTCATCCCTCGTAGCCCCAAATATTTTTCTAAGCACCTTATTCTCAAACACCCTTAATCTATGTTTCTCTCTCAAAGTGAGAGTCCAAGTTTCACAACCATAAAGAACAACCCGTAATACAACTGTTTAATAAATTCTGACTTTCAGATTTTTTGACAGCAGACTGGATGATAAAAGCTTCTCAACCGAATAATATTAGTTTCCTCCCGAGTATAATTTATATTTGTTACTGTTGCTCCCAGGTATTTGAATTTTTCCATCTCTTCAAAGGATAAATTTCCAGTTTTTATATTTCCATTTCGTACAATATTCTCGTCACGAGACATAACCATATACTTTGTCTTTTCGGGATTTACTTCCAAACCTATCTCTTTACTTGCTTCAAGTAAAATTCCCGCATTTTCCCTAATGGTTTGTGGATTTTCTCCTAACATATTCACGTCATCCGCATAGACAAGCAGCTGATGTAACCCGTTCAATTCCAAACCCTCTCTGTTATTCTGAACTTTCCTAATGGCATACTCTAGAGCAAAGTTAAAAAGTAAAGGTGATAGTGCATTTCCTTGCTTTAGCCCGCAGTGAATTGGAAACGCATCTGACAGAAAGTGACCTATACGGACTCTGCTGTACGTTTCACTAAGACAGATTTTAATTAATCGAACTAGTTTCTTGGGAATACCAAATTCAATAATAATATCATATAAAACTTCTCTCTTAACCGAGTCATATGCTTTTTTGAAATCTTTGAATAACTGATGCACTGTACCCTTATTTTTTCTCCATTATCTGTCGAATACAAAATATCTGATCAGTAGTTGATCTATTACGCCTAAACCCACACTGATGATCCCCAATAATTTCATCTACATGTGGAGTTAATCTTGTCAAAAGAATATTGGACAAAATTTTGTACGACGTCAATAAAAATGTGCATATAAATGCATATTTATACCTATTGCAACATATTTGAGTAAATATATGCTTATTTGGCATATTTTAACACTCAGAATCTTCAAAACGTCAGCTACGCACTCAGGCATATGAATCATTGATCACATGAAGAGTGAGTGATTGTCCTGGCCGGCTGCTTAAGAGGCACGTGATATTGCAATTGTCGAGAGAAGTGGAGAAATTCCCGCCATTTTTTTCTCGGAGAGCAAGCACCGCAACCTTAGGCTTATTATGCAACCTCCTTTTGTTGGAATGTTTGTTGAATTCCATTTATTTATTTATTTATTTATTTATTTATTTATTTATTTATTTATTTATTTATTTATTTATTTATTTATTTATCCTGGTAGAGATAAGGCCATCAGGCCTTCTCTTCCCCTCTGGATCGCTCTTCAAACGCATAATTCACTGCGTGGTGTCATTGTATCGATTCAGCCACAGTATTCAATCCTGATAGGAGACCTGACCCTCCGCCTTCCTGTGATGTTGTTCTGCGGCCTCCTCAGATCGATGGCATCTGTTCGCAGTTCATGCGTCTGAATCTGTGGCATGAGCCAACTCGCTCGGTTTACCTTTATGTATACAGTAGAATCGGTTAAATAATTTAAAATTCCACTGAGCGGTTGGCAAAAGAAATCGTTCATAACATTTTTTGCATTAAGAATACTGCAAATCATTTTTTTATTTTTGCTGAAGTTAGAAATAAACTTAATCTTTAACCTACTGTGTAAAATGCCATTGATATTATGTATTAATCTCAGCCTTCTGGCTGCAATACTTTCTGAGAAAAATGCACCAATGTCACAAAAATAAGAAAATGCAGAAAAATGATGTCAAAGTTTCCATATCTTGCAATGTTAAGTTCCTCAATTTTAGGTGCACTTTTCTCAGAAGTGATAAGAGATACATACGGCATATGTAACATACGTCTATGTATAGAATCGGATAAATAAATTTAAAATTCCACTGAGTGGTTGGCAAGAAAAAATGTTCCATTCATAACATTTTTTTGCATTAAGAATTACTATAATATTTTTGCTGAAGATAGGGCTAAAAGCTGAAATTAGAAGAAATAAAATAATAGAAGAAATTAGAAGAAATAAAATAATATTATTATTTTACACACCGAAACTACCGAAAAACGATGAAAACCAAAATTTTTTTTTGTCAAAATTCGTTGTACAGACTCCCCTTAAAAAATGAAAATGAATAAATCATTCCTTATCAATTTCTCTTCATTATCACGCATTATTCATAGTTAACAAAGAGTAAAAATCAGAATTGTATGGATAGTTCTGATCGAGTAAAACAGTGTTAACATTTAGGGGACTTTTTTCTGAGAAAAGCATTCAATCTGCACAATTAATTACGGTACTTTCATCAGCACAGAGCACCCTGTAGCTAGCATCTCTTACCCGCGGAGAATACAGTGCACCATAGTGCACTCATAGCTGCTAGCGGGTATGCTCTCTACCTCTTCCTGCTGCACGACGGTGCAACTGGACGGCACCGCTTACCCTTTACACATTTCAGCGAGTGCTGACGACCACTGAGCTATACGAAGTAGCAATAAGCTACTATTTTTAGCGTGTATATTTTAGATCCCTAGTTATTAATAATGTGATATGAGTGCAAGGCGCCAGCTGTGTATTTCTGTAGCTATCACTGCTGTCACGGGCAGCGGTGGGTTAGTTCCAGAAACGTCCGCACTCAAATGAGTATTAATATCTGATGATTACGAATTTGTTTTGTGTTGATAAATTAATAAATTGTGATGATGATAAATGTGAGTCTGCGACAGTGACAATTTATTTGAAGTTTTAAACGAGTCAACGTCCATTGATGACGTTTAGGTATGTCGATATTCAAATGTGGGGAACTGGTTTGTTGCAGAACTCGATCCGGCACAACCTGTCGCTACACAACCGCTTCATGCGCGTGCAGAACGAGGGAACGGGCAAGTCGTCGTGGTGGATGATCAACCCCGACGCCAAGCCGGGCAAGAGCGCGCGGCGCCGCGCCACGTCCATGGAGACGTCCAAGTTCGAGAAGCGCCGCGGCCGCGTCAAGAAGAAGGTGGACGCGCTGCGCAACGGACTGCAGGGCGCGACGGACGCGACCCCGAGCCCCAGCTCGTCCATCTCCGAGGGCCTGGACCTGTTCCCCGAGTCGCCGCTGCACTCCGCCGGCTTCCAGCTCAGCCCCGACTTCCGTCCCAGGGCGTCCTCCAACGCGTCGTCCTGCGGGCGGCTGTCGCCCATCCCCGCCGTCGGCGTCGAGACCGACTGGACGACGCCCTACTCCACACCTCCAGGTACGACACCTGGGCTTTTGTTAGAGGAAGTACCTACCCTGAAACTGAAGAAACCTTATACTGCACTTTTCATTTACCCTTTCTTTTCTTTGTACGTTATCCGGTTATTCTGTAGCCATTTGACAGAGCAGACTGTGCCCGTCCTCGTATTTTCTTCTTACTTTCCCATTTTTCAACTACCATCACCACTATCGCTGTCATCATCTTCAACAACAATTAATTATGGCTTAGGTATTTAGCCTGTTCCGTCTCCTGAATTTGATTTTCTTTGGGCTTCCAGTTGTCCGTTTTCCTTTCGGCGTAAACCGTAATCTCCTTTTGTTATGCTGCTTTCTGTCTTTCGTTCTACATGTCCCTTCCTGTTTAACTGATATTTTATTTATGTTTATTTATTTATTTTTATTTATTTAATCTGATGGAGTTAAGGCCATGAGGTCTTCTCTGCCACACCACCAGAAATAGAAATAAAAAAATAAATGCAGTGAGAAGGGAATATTAAAAGAAAAAATAGTGCAAATACAAATACAAAAAAAATATGGATTAAGGCCATTAAGGGAAAGTACCAAAGGAGAGAGATTTGATCCGATGCTGTGGATTGAGCCTCGGCGGAGCTCATTCGTTAGAGCGCCCAGTGCGCAGAATTGGAAGTCTCGGATTCGATCCCCGGCGCCGGAGCGAATTTTTCTCCATTAATAACCAATGGTAACCATAACAGATAATTCTGTACGACCAAACATTAATCTTTACGTGAGACAGTTATGTTTCGGACCGATACCTGTGGACAGGAAGATGATCATCGCTCAGTGACGGATTATATGGGTATAAGGCTTTTACGAACTTTCGGCTCTTGTTAGTTGCCTAAAATCCACCACTGATGCGCAGTGCCTTACTGTGTGTTTGCGTCTAAAGCGGTGTAAGCGAAAAGGAAATGGGCTGGGTTTTTTCTTTCCTCTTCCCTTCCTCTTTATGCTCAGGACTAGTCTATCGTGTGTCTATCCATCTACAACCATTTCTTACGAATTACAAAACAATGGCATCAGAGTAAACATACGAAGTGGCGACCTTCAGTATCACTCACTTTGTTATTGTTACTGTAAAAAAAATGTGATATAAATAATAGCCTAAGAGTCACGAAAGCAATACGTAACTGTTTCAGTACAGCCAGCGCTGCCTCATCACTACCCATTCCGCTAAGCGCTTTAGTATGTCGCAGGTTTCTTCCGATAGAACGGGTTTCATATCAGAAATTGTTCTACTTGAAACCCTGTGCACATCCCCGAAGTTCCGACCAAACTTTTTTTAGTTGGTTATTTAACGACGCTATGTCAACCCTATGGTCATCTAGGCGTCGATGGAATTAGTGATGGCGAGATGAATCAAAGTATTCGCCAACTGTTTACCTGGCATTCACCTTACACTGTGACCACATTTCAAGAAGGGAATATTACTGAATATCACGGAAATTGCTGAAACACAACTCTAAAACCAGTAAATTGCTAGAGCGCTCGTTGAAAA
Organism: Periplaneta americana; assembly: GCF_040183065.1. NCBI lineage: Eukaryota > Metazoa > Arthropoda > Insecta > Blattodea > Blattidae > Periplaneta > Periplaneta americana. The sequence continues at coordinate 108,962,579 of NC_091128.1, forward strand.
GATGGAGAGAGGAACAAAATTCTAAAATCTGTAGGACGGCTGGGACAAGGTCCAACTCTTATCGACGACGATTATACTTTAATAATAATAATAATAATAATATGGCATTGGTTAAATCACTATGATTCCATTTCATATACCGCCACAATGGACATATAAGCCAGGGGGCCCGGGTTCAAATCTCGGATGATCTACCCTGAACTTATAACTTTAGTTGTGCAAGACCGTCGTCCAGATAACACAGGGGTTACAGAGGTTTTTTATTTCAGTTTAGTAGGTTATTTTACGACGCTTTATCAACATCTTACGTTATTTACCGTCTGAATGAGATGGACGTGATAATGATGGTGAAATGAGTCCGGGGACCAGCACCGAAAGTTACCCAGCATTTGCTCATATTGAAAAAAAACCTCAACCAGGTAACTTGCCCCGACCGGGAATCGAAACCGGACCATCTGGTTTCGCGGCTACACGCGCTAACTGTTACTCCACAGGGGTTTTCTCCTGGTACTGCGGTGCCCTACGACATCCCAACAACTCATCATCATCATCATCATCATCATCATCATCATCATCATCATCATCATCATCATCATCAGTATTCATTCATTCATTCATTACCAGAGTAACTTAGATCCACAATATTTTTTTATGATCCTCGATTATCTTGCATGTTTCTAGTTGTGTTGTATTCTGTAAATGGTGGGAGTGTTGCTACTTATATTTTATATTTTATATATTTATTTGTTAATCTTTTCGTCATAGTGTGTTATGATTAACAAAACTACCACATCTGTTAGGACGGTCTATCGTTCTCTCTCTCTCTCTCTCTCTCTCTCTCTCTCTCTCATACGGTTCCCTAATGTTAGGTAGATTATTACTGCTCTATCACTATACAAAGCTTATCAACTATAATAATAATAATAATAATAATAATAATAATAATAATAATAATATTTTATAACAATATACTGTACATGTACGGTACATATACAATATATCCTTACAGTTTCTTAGATCAAGAATTGAGCCGTTCAGACAGAAGTGGTGTAAGTCAAAATTGGATAATGAGGTTTAAAGTAAAAATTCTGTAAAATACAGCGCAAAGTAGCAATTAATATGTCCCTCGTGCTATCCACTGACTACTAATAGCTTAAATAAATTGAATATTAATTGCTACTTTGCGCTGTATTTTACAGAATGTTTACTTTAACCCTCATTACTCAGTTTAGACTTACACCACTTCTGCTCTGAATGGCTTAATTGAAATTGTAGCAAATGTGCAATCGTTAATATTTTCAAGTGGGAGATTTAAAATAGCATCCCAATAATATCCTTCAGAGCTATAACTAAGATCAAATACTCGATGCATACACATCTTGAAATGTAATGCCTTCAATTCAATCAATGATTTCTTTTGTAAGAGTATTAATAATGTTATATAATTAGTTTAGAAAAAAAAGTCTTCCAAAAGACGCAACTGCACAACATATTTGGTGTGGTGTATTAATACTGTATGGAGCAGAGAAATCGTCGCCAGTTGCAGGTTAACTCGAGGTTGTGCAGTGACGTTTGAGTTTATAATTGTGTGTAGCTCCAGGCAGATTATCATTTAGATTTTTTTGCCCCCCTTGTGTTTATTTGTTGTTCTTTCTCAAAACACCATCAGTCTAGCAGTATATGTTTGTTTGCGACAAAACCAGTTGTTATGTATCGGTTAACCTATCTAACATAACTAAAATGTTTATATAAATGCTGTTAAAATCAAAATAACTGCCCCCTGAAACTGAAATTTTCATCTGGAGGGCAGCTGGCTTTTGACGGAAAATCTTGATTGATTTCATCGTTTGTAATATAACGAATGTAATAGAAGTAGCCTGTTCTATTGTCATTTGCTGCAATTACATCTTCTTCTTCTTCTTCTTCTTCTTCTTCTTTTATGACGACTAGTACGTTAGGATTGTCTATTTTCTTGTTTTTATAGTATAGCCTACTTGCTTACGGTCTACTACCATGTGTAATAGTAGGCCTACACATATTCGTAAGGTCTTTATGTTAAAAACACAATTAGAATTACTCGTATAACAAATTGATCAATGAAGGCGCATACCAAACCGTTATTCGCGAATGAAAAAATAATGACTGTAACATTACAGCACATTTTTATCAAGCCTTAAAATTTGTTAAAAATAATTTGCATAATATTGACGCACAGGAGTGATGTACATATGCATAATACCATAAACCAGGACCTTTTTGAGCTCCCCAAATGTAGGCTAACTAAAATAATTAATAATTATCTTATTATATATTTAAAAATTGAAATTAATTTGCTCCTTATCTTTTTAATCTGTAAATCTCTTTTACTAGACTTATCTCTGATTGGTTGATGAACAAACATTTTTATGATATGAACGAGTTTTTGAATGCTAAAGTTGTTTAGGGTTTTATTATTACTTCATTGTTTTTCGTGTCTTTTGCTGGTTTTAATTTTGTAATTCGTGTTGTAGCTATAGGGCCTATAGCTTTTTATTGACTTCGTCGATTGCACATTGTGCTCGCAGACTGTAAATGAAATTCAATAAATTCAGTACTACTACTGTTGCTGCTAAGGAACACCAATAAGGTATCACTTATAAGGCAACTAAGCCAGGAGATATGGGATAGGGTGGCTAGTTCCTTTTTCTCTGCATTACATACATTGCTGACTAATAATATATATCACTAATCAGACTTAAGATGTACAAACAATTGAAAGAGTGAGAATTATATATTATTATAGTTCTAACCCACACAGACAAAAATATACAGGAGAGCGTTTTAAAGGTTTAGGATCCAATGCTATTAGGTGCGGTATCATAATTTCTTCAACGTATACTTAAGTCATTTGTTAAGTAATTTTATAATATTTTACTAGTAGCTTCCCCATAATGTGTAAGAAGTGAACTCACACAAAAACCATTTTTATTAAAAGTGTGCCTTTGGACTATCTCATTCTTTGCCCTTCAGTTGTTCTTCATCTGACACATAAGGTATCGTCAAGTGAGATGTACTGTCTGATAATAGATGTAGCCTACATAGGCTATGTCAAAACCTCAATCAGAGGTAGATCTAGTAGTAATGGATACAATTTTTGGTTCCGTATCATGTCTTAAAAAATGTGATTGTGTAAATAAACGAATTGTGGTTACAAAGCAGTGACACCAAAAACGGTTTATTTTTTATTATTGCCCAGCTTGCAATCTGACAATCCTATTTTGGAAAATTTCAAGACAAGTACCTATGCATTAGGGTTGCTGGACTTTCGGGAAAAAGGATTTGGGAAAATGAATTCAGGAAAAATGTCTATTCGGGAAAATGACCATTCGGGTTGTTGGATTCGATTAAGATAATTCGGGAAAATGATCGGAAACGAGAGAGTTAGTATTTGGTGAGATGATTTCGAGGATTCACCGTGGAATTACCTGTTCTTCGCTTAACAGTTAGAAAGACCAAAAAAAAATGATAAAGATGAGAATATCTGTTCTCAAATTACTATTGAATAAAGTTATGTGATGTATTTGTATCTGTATGTATTGAATTGACGTCACAGCGGACTATGTAACAGTCTTCTTCAATATAACGAAGGTCTATTAAAAATTATACCGAAATTCTTAAACCCTGACATCTGAATACAGATTCGAAAAGGTCATGTTTACTTGCGCATTTCATTTGCAGTATAAATATCGATAGAACTCTTGTACTTCGGGCGTGGCAAGCGATTGAAGTTGGGAAGTAAGCAAAAATTGTTACATGTTTGCAGGAATTCTGCAACGAAGTGTGAGGTATTTATTGCGGAATTAAATGAATTACATAGATAGAAAGCTCTTTATTTTCTTTTTAATAATTTTATTTACAAATAGGTTTTTGTTGTATTACAAACTGAGTTATTGACATTTAACGATGTTATGGGCCAGCGTCACTTTCATTGTATCTCTATTACAGAACGTTATTCAAAGTTAAAAACAACCGGGTAATGTACACAAATGGCATTCGAACACATAGCCTACCTCAGAGTACGAGTCGAGGTCGCTAACACCTAACGCATAGTCCTGCTGAATAAGAACCTCTTTACAATTTGGAAGTGACAAATGGAAATGTTAATTCGATTCTCTAAATGAAAACCTATGTAAGATATAAATGGATAAAATAGGAATTCGTTTTTTTTTTTTTTTTAATATTACAAATAATAGCAATACACTTTTTCCATTAACTGATTTCAGTTTTTTAAACATTGCGGGCCACGTGTATCATTCTGTCCCCTGTTCTGAGATATACATACATAAGTGTTCTGCCCATGGGCTGGTCTTTCACTGCAAATCCAGCATTTTACAGTATTTTCTGCCTTCCTCTTAGTTTCCGTATATGATCTGTTTCAGTTATTTAAACATTGAGGGTACTTCTATCATTCTGTCCCCTGTTCTGAGATATCTGTTTCAGGTATTTAAACATTCAGGGATATTTGTATCATTCTGTCCCCTGTTCGGAGATATCTGTTTCAGGTATTTAAACATTCAGGGACATTTGTATCATTCTGTCCCCTGTTCTGAGATATATATTTCACTTATTTAAACATTCAGGGACATTTGTATCATTCTGTCCCCTGTTCTGAGATATCTGTTTCAGTTATTTAAACATTACGGAATACTTGTATCATTCTGTCCTCTGTTCTGAGATATCTGTTTCAGGTATTTAAACATTCAGGGACATTTGTATCATTCTGTCCCCTGTTCTGAGATATCTGTTTCAGTTATTTAAACATTACGGAATACTTGTATCATTCTGTCCTCTGTTCTGAGATATCTGTTTCAGGTATTTAAACATTCAGGGACATTTGTATCATTCTGTCCCCTGTTCTGAGATATCTGTTTCAGTTATTTAAACATTACGGAATACTTGTATCATTCTGTCCTCTGTTCTGAGATATCTGTTTCAGTTATTTAAACATTACGGAATACTTGTATCATTCTGTCCTCTGTTCTGAGATATCTGTTTCAGTTATTTAAACATTACGGAATACTTGTAGCATTCTGTCCCCTGTTCTGAGATATCTGTTTCAGTTATTTAAACATTACGGAATACTTGTATCATTCTGTCCCCTGTTCTGAGATATCTGTTTCAGTTATTTAAACATTACGGAATACTTGTAGCATTCTGTCCTCTGTTCTGAGATATCTGTTTCAGTTATTTAAACATTACGGAATACTTGTAGCATTCTGTCCCATGTTCTGAGATATCTGTTTCAGTTATTTAAACATTACGGAATACTTGTAGCATTCTGTCCCCTGTTCTGAGATATCTGTTTCAGTTATTTAAACATTACGGAATACTTGTAGCATTCTGTCCTCTGTTCTGAGATATCTGTTTCAGTTATTTAAACATTACGGAATACTTGTAGCATTCTGTCCCCTGTTCTGAGATATCTGTTTCAGTTATTTAAACATTACGGAATACTTGTAGCATTCTGTCCCCTGTTCTGAGATATCTGTTTCAGTTATTTAAACATTACGGAATACTTGTAGCATTCTGTCCTCTGTTCTGAGATATCTGTTTCAGTTATTTAAACATTACGGAATACTTGTAGCATTCTGTCCCCTGTTCTGAGATATCTGTTTCAGTTATTTAAACATTACGGAATACTTGTAGCATTCTGTCCCCTGTTCTGAGATATCTGTTTCAGTTATTTAAACATTACGGAATACTTGTAGCATTCTGTCCTCTGTTCTGAGATATCTGTTTCAGTTATTTAAACATTACGGAATACTTGTAGCATTCTGTCCCCTGTTCTGAGATATCTGTTTCAGTTATTTAAACATTACGGAATACTTGTAGCATTCTGTCCCCTGTTCTGAGATATCTGTTTCAGTTATTTAAACATTACGGAATACTTGTAGCATTCTGTCCTCTGTTCTGAGATATCTGTTTCAGTTATTTAAACATTACGGAATACTTGTAGCATTCTGTCCCCTGTTCTGAGATATCTGTTTCAGTTATTTAAACATTACGGAATACTTGTAGCATTCTGTCCTCTGTTCTGAGATATCTGTTTCAGTTATTTAAACATTACGGAATACTTGTAGCATTCTGTCCTCTGTTCTGAGATATCTGTTTCAGTTATTTAAACATTACGGAATACTTGTAGCATTCTGTCCTCTGTTCTGAGATATCTGTTTCAGTTATTTAAACATTACAGAATACTTGTAGCATTCTGTCCCCTGTTCTGAGATATCTGTTTCAGTTATTTAAACATTACGGAATACTTGTAGCATTCTGTCCTCTGTTCTGAGATATCTGTTTCAGGTATTTAAACATTCAGGGACATTTGTATCATTCTGTCCCCTGTTCGGAGATATCTGGATGATGATGATGATGATGATGATGATGATGATGATGATGATCTCTTACTTTTACATCTCTTCCCTTAGTTTCTTTTACCTTTCCTTTGTTCAGTCATTTAACACTTTAATTTTCTAATATTTCTTTCAATTTTTTTTCCTGTTTTTTGTCGTTTATTTTTATCTTTTATCTTAACTCGTACATGTTTTCTCGGCATTTTACAATTTAAATGCATATATTTTTATTTTTATTCCACCACCAACATTCTATTAATGCATAAATATTCATCTTTCCACTTACTAAAAAAAAGTCCCTTGTTCAGACGCTTGTATTGCTCTATTTTGTCTATGCTAATATTTTACTGACTGACCTTTTCAGGGACATCAGAACAAAACTTCAACGTGTTCATAATTTGTGCGCACGTTTTGTATGCATTGTTCGCAAATATTATATTATCCCATCCCTGGAAGCAATAGGTTGACTCAAATTAGATAAAAAGCATAAATTTCTCTTCGAAATCTTGAATTCCTTAATTCCTTGTACGTGTCGTCCGGCTTTACTTGTCTTTCTTCCCAACATAATCTGAATACACGTTCTCGCCATGAAACAATACTAACAGTGCCATCACATCTCACCTCTTCATACTCATCCTCTTTCACAACAGCCCTGCTAAGATTCTGGAATTCTGTACCTGCTAGCATTAGGGACTTTCGAAATGAAACTCAATTTAAACGCAAACTTACTAAGAACTTGGTTGATAATTTAGACTCCTTCAGATATGGATTCTTGTAAATAATTATTTTATTCTAGTATAAAATACTTCAATCTCTAATAATCTCATACCTATATAATTATTATACATTTAATTTGTGCTTCAGTAATTAATTCATTCTTTGTTCTTAACTTCTGCAGTAAATTGTCTAGTTTTTATTATTCAGGTAATGATAAGGCCCGATGGCCTTATATCTACCAAGTTAAATAAATAAAGGTACTAAAAGTAAAAGAGAAAGGACTCGCAAGCCTACTAAAATAAAAGGGGCTATTTGAGTATTTATAAATTGTTTTTAGTTGTTTGCCTTTATTTTTGCTTTTCCTCATCTCATTCTTGATTTTTTCTTCCTTGCTGTCAGGTTTCGGGCCAGAGCAGCTGGCCGGCAACCTAGCTGAAGGAATGAAGCTGCACCAGAACGACTTCCTGCAGGGCTACAACGGGGGTAACGGCGGCAGCAACGGGCAGCAACAGCAGCAGCAGACGCAACAGCAGACGCAGGCGCCCCCGCCGCCGCCCCCGTACCAGGCGTCGTACGAGTACGGCGCGATGCACGCGGCGTCGCCGTACGGGCTGACGCAGTGCCACCTGCACCGGCTGCAGCGCTCGCCGGCCGGCATGTCGCCCACGTACCCGCAGTCCGAGCCCTCGCCGGACCCCATGGGCGGCCAGCAGCAGTTCGCGCCCCCCCGTGCCTTGCCGCGCCCCCCCAGCGACCAGGGCGACAGTCCCCCGGGCACGCCCACGCCGTCCACCATGATGGGGCAGCTGATGGGGGCGCTCAACAACAGCACCCTGCTGGACGACCTCAACCTCAACATCGAGACGCTGCACGGCGGCTTCGACTGCAACGTGGACGAGGTGATCAAGCACGAGCTGAGCATGGACGGCAGCCTGGACTTCAACTTCTCGCAGCACCACCACCATCACCACCATCACCACCACCACCCGGGGCACCAGTCCGGGGCGACGGCGCCCGCGGCGCAGGAGCTGCAGCAGGGGGTGGTACCCCAGCAGTCGTCTGCGTCCTACTCCACCACCGTGTCCACGGGGCCCTCCTGGGTGCACTAGCCCCTGCTGGGGCCGCGCGGCAAGTTTCGCAGCACTGGAGTTCTTCGTCCTTTGGTAGCGTCGATTAGCGCCGATTTCTTTCGTTGGAAACACTGAGCGGAGTATGGTTTTAATGCAGTCTCAAAGACGTGTAAACAATCCAAACGAAGAAGTACAATACATGGAGCTGTATGTCTAGAACAGGGGTGGACAATCGTCATGGTGCGGCAGGAGTCCGAAAGGAGAAACAACCTGTTTACAATATTTTATGACTTTAGAATATGCTTATTGTTATTTTTTATCCTTTCGACCCTGGCTTGGGGCTCTGGTTGCCCACCTCTAGTCTAGGAAATGTTGCATGAAAGAAGAAAACATTGTTGGAGTTGTAAATAACCGATATGAATTGTAAACTTCACATTACGATTAGACAAAGTGACAGAAATATATAAAATATTGACACCTCACATCTAGTTTTTTATTTGAACTTACATTTCTCCACCTCCCTTTGTACCAAGTCTTTTTTTTAGATGACGTATTGACAAACAAGTAGTCCAGATTTGGATTCACAGGATGGTTCTCTGACTTGACCGACCAGTGCTTCGCTTCCCATGCCAAATGAAATTTGTTGTGGTACAGATGACGTTTGTCAGCTGTTCTTCATCATTGCCTTATTACGACCGCCAGGAAGCTTAATAATACATTTTTCAGTACACAGAGAGCATAACATCTGACCAGCTATTGAACTCAGCACAGATGAAGAGGTAAGCCGAAGGATAGCAATATTACGGTATAACAATTACACGCGTCACTATTTAATATGTTGCTTTCACCTTAATATCTGAGGTATTAGCATTGTCATTGATTAAACTTACTGTTAAATTGTATTATAAATTATGGGTCCTGTAAACAAGAGCTTATATTGGCAATGTTTATTTATTTATTTATTTATTTATCCTTTCATTCACCTACTCACTCACAATGTATCGAAAAGCTCCCAGTAATAAGTTATCACTGTAGGCTATGTAAATGTATTATTGTTATTAGTGTACTGTACATATACCATTCATTCATTCATTCATTCATTCATTCATTCATTCTTTCTTTCAGTGTTCTGCCCAAGGGCAGGTCTTTCACTGCAAACCCAGCTTTTTTCCAATATTTTCTATTTTCTGCCTTCCTCTTTGTCTCCTCATATGATCCATATAGCCTATCTTAATGTCGTCTATCATCTGATATCTTCTTCTGCCCCGAACTCTTCCCCCGTTCACCATTCCTTACAGTGCATCCTTCAGTAGGCAGTTTCTTCTCAACCAGTGACCCAACCAGTTGCTTTTCCTCTTCCTCATCAGTTTCAGCATCATTCTTTCTTCACCTACTCTTTCACTCTTTCCAACACATCTTCATTTCCTATTCTGTCTGTCCACTTCACATGCTCCATTCTTCTCCATATCCACATTTGAAATGATTCTATTCGCTTCTCTTCACTTCGTCGTAATGTCCATGTTTCTGCCCCGTACAATGTCACACTCCATACAAAGCATTTCGCTAGTCTCTTCCTTATTTATTTTTCCATAGGTCCACAGAAGATCTTTCTTTTTCTATTATAAGCTTCCTTGGCCATTGCTATCCTCTTTTTGACTTCCTGGCTTCAACTCATATTACTGTTTATAGTACACCCCAAGTATTTGAAGCTGTCCATTTGCTCTACTGCCTCATTTATAATTCACAAGTTATTCTTCTGTATTTTTCTTCTTATGATCATAGTCTTCGTCTTATTTGCATTTATCTTCATCCTATACTGCTTACACCTGTCATTTAGCTCCAGTAATATATCCTTTAGTATCATCTCCTCTTCTGCTAACAACGCCATATCACCAACAAATCTTATGCACTTTATTCTTCTTCCTTTTACTATCACTCCTCCCCTGTTCTGAAAACAATTCTTTACTAAATCCTCCAAGTAGATGTTGAACAGGCCAGTTGATAAAGGGCATCCTTGACGTACTCCTCTTATTTCACTTCTTTCAGACATTTCTTCTCCTATCCTGACTTTGACTCGTTTCATATGTAGGTTACTGAACAGCCTCCTCTCTTTCCAATCCATACTTATTTTCATTAGGATCCCCATCAGTTTATTCCAATCCACTCTGTCAAAAGCCTTTTCTAGGTCCACAAATACTACATATACTTCTTTATTCTTCTCTAGGTATCTTTCGCCGATTGTTCGTAGCAGTCCAATTACAACTCTCGTATCTTTTCCCTTCCTGAAACCAAACTACTCTTATTGCAACTATTCTTCCATCTTATAATATAAACGTCGATTCAGTATTCACAAGAGAATCTTCGCCGAGTGTGATATCAGGCTGATAGTCCTGAACTCATTACATTTCTTGGCATTATTTTTCTTCGGTATTGGAATCAACACTGTCTCCGTAAAATCTTCAGCCCATTCGCCTTTCTCATATATTTCGTTGCATAATGATGGAATTTGCTTCTTGTCTTCACCCAAGCATTTCATTTATTCAATGGGGATTCCACCAACTCCTGTTTCTTTCCCATTCTTCATTTCCTTAAGCGCTAGTCCAACTTCTTCCCTTAAAATATAGAATCCTTTTTCGTCTTTTGATACGGCTTCATCTTCTATAGCCAAGTCATCTGGACGGTTCCTTGTCTCGTATAACTCTTCTACATATTTGTCCATCTCTTCAATATTCCTTGTTTGTCTGTTATTTCATTTCCGATGTCGTCCTCTGTCAACCACATGGATTTCCTGTTCTTATTTGTGAAGTCCAAACATTTTACTTCGCGGTACATTAAATCATATCTTCCTTTTCTCTTAGATCCTTTATTTCTTCACATTTCCCTTTCATCTAGTCTTCTTTCGCTTTATCAGTTTCCCCTCTTAGTTGTTTCTCATAGTTGTTTCTACTTCTTCTGTGTTGTTGTTTTTCCATTTTCTCCTCTCCTCCATCTTCTCCAACATTTACCTTGTGATCCAAGTTTTCATAATTCTCACACCTGTGTATCCTATTGCTTCTTCTGCTGTTGTCTGTATACAACTTTTAAAATGAGTCCAGTGCTCAGGTGTGGATTCTAATGTAGCGGCTTTCTCTTGAAAATTTACTACAAATTGTCTTCTGTCCTCTTCGTTCTTCAGTTTTTTCATGTTCAATTAATTCTTCGTCACTTGTCTTCCTCTTATCTTCTTCAGACGAATATCTACTTCGCCTATCATAGGCCATTAATTACTTTAAAATTTAATATTGTCTGTAGATTGAAAGTAATCATAGCAGAAGAATGATAACTTTTAAAATAAAATTTGAAGTTGTAATACATTTTGACATCAAATAAGGAGAATAATAATATCGATAATAATAATAATAATAATAATAATAATAATAATAATAATAATAATAATAATAATAATAATCTAATAATAATGTTAAAAACTGTAAGAGTTTTTAAAGAATTAATTTACATTTAAAAATAGTATAAATAAAGCAAATTTAAATTAAATTGTAGAGAATCCATCTTAAGTTAGAAAATTACTCTTTATTCTGATTTTCGAATTCGGAAGAGACCTTTAGAAATGAATTTTAATTAGAAAGTGAAATTTAAGAATTAAACAAATTAAAATGAAACACGTAAATTGACAAGAAATCTTAAGTCTGAATAAGACTTGATTAATAATAATAATAATAATAATAATAATATCTGATTAGTTTAATATGTTAGCGATGTATGCAATGGAGGAAAGGAACTGGCCACACTACCCCATTATCTCCTGGCTTAGAGTGATGCCTTTATTGGCGTCACCTATGACGCTCGGACTGTTGACTATACAAATAATAATAATAATAATAATAATAATAATAATAATAATAATAATAATAATAATAATAATAATAATAAAACACTGAAAACTAAATCAATTTAAAGTAGAAAATAACAATTCATTGAGTAAGACAATTTAAATTTGAAAGTTTTATTTCAGTAGACCAAAATATTCAATCTCAATCTGAATCTTAATTTATTCGAATTTGAAAAAAAAAAAAATCTGTTTCTTTTATTTTTAGTGGAGGTTCAGTTCCAGCACACGAATGGTTTGTGGGTAGCATGGCGTACAGCATGTTTTAATTGGAAAACAAATAGCCATAACGCTAATACTGTTACTGACATCACATTAACGCACAGTGAGAGACATAATAGTTGCTCCAAGCTGAAAGTTTTGATACATATGGTGACGAGATATTCGCTTCGCTTTTCTGTTTAAATATTACACATCTATGCTGAGATGGAATTAAATTGTATCCTCTTATGAACCGCGCTACAGATCTTGAAACATTTTCGCCCGCCCAACAATTATGTCCCTCACTGTAAAGAGAAACTGACATGAACAAGAAAGAAATACGACACAACGCTTGGAGCGCGATGGAGTGTGGTCAGTTGCGATCCACCACTGACTTGTCCTTACGATAGATATAGAAAGTGCAGGTGACAAGCAAGATGCCTGGGACCCACATTCACTTTTTGTTCTCCTTAATGGCATGGTGCTTTCTCACAGGTATGTATTTACATTTAATTTATTAGCCTAATATATTGGAAGTAGGTACAGTATATTCCATTATGTATTCTTGTTTATTTTATCGAATAGCGATGTGTTTGGTCTAGTACGTGGCATATCTTTCTGTCAACATATTTTGTTCCAAAACAATTTTCAATTATTAGAACAGTGCTACAGGTTACGGCGTACATAACGGCTGAAGTGCGCATGCTTATTGTTGCGTAGAGCCTAGGCATAGGGGAGAGGTTCCCGAAGTGGGCGATACTGCCTCCTGGTGGGTGGTGGAATTACCTAAGAGAAGTCTCGCTGGGGCCGATAGGAGGCGCTGAAATATGCAATTAATTTTTACTGTTTTGATTTGTATTGTATTTGTAAAAAAAAGTATGAAATTAGTTTTCAGCTGTAAGTCAGTGATATCTATCTAGACCAGCGGTGAAAAAAGCGGGTGTCGTGATTACATCGTGTAATCACAGACGTTCAAACGGGTACGAGGAGTTTCCTGTACATTGCTGTTTTATTCACGTACTGAAGGCAAGTAGTGACGGTAATATGTCGCCCTATAAACTCAGTCTCTACAAGCAGTGAGAGGAGGTTTCGTAAAGAATGAGAAGGAGAACTTCTTTGTTGTTCTGTCGGATAAAATGTAATATGTTTACTTTGCTCAATGGTTCAATAAGGAGGATATAGAAACATTAATTGCCATGCTGACTAATGTATTATTATTATTATTATTATTATATTATTATTATTATTATTATTATTATTATTATTATTATTATTATTACTGATTACTAAGTATGTGTTTCTATAATTCTGTACGTGCATGAATATTGATATTTTTAGATCTTCTCCCTAGAAGGATAAAATTATTAGGTTTTATCTCAATTTTAATCTTCTTAATCTTTAGATGAGGGTAACTATTTATTAGTACTCATTCAATAATATTGTAGTAAAATTGATTAAATATTATGTGCCAATGAACTGTTAAACGCCAGGAATTGACATGTCTTAATAAATCATAGCCAGGAAGGGAAAGATGAGATAAATAAATGTAAGGAAGTCAGCTACCTAATGGGTTTTGAAATATCTCGTGCTCTAAAGCCTTTTAATAAAACAGAATTTCTCAAAAGAATAATGGTAAAAAAATAGCTTAAATAACTTGTCCATAAGAAGTTTTTAATTTTGAAAAACTACGAATTTCTCGACCAAGTATCGAGAGAAGAATTTAGAAAATTCCTGTTTATATTCAAGAGGAAGGTTGAAAAAAGAAGGAAGAAAAATTGTGTACCTATTATTCACTGGCTCTTGATGACAGCAGTGACATTACTGATACAGCAAAGCTTGAGATTTTTCCGCTGGATTTATCAAGATGTTAGTACAGGAACCACCACTGGTTGTAGTTTTCATGCCAAGTACCCTTCCTCCGTCTCCTTACTTCGTAGGCTGTCTGTCGCATGTAATCACTGCAGTTCCAGTTTTGGTCACCGCTGATCTAGACTTATCTTCTTCCATCTCAACATTTATTCCAAAGTTAAATCTGTTGAAACGAAACCTAGGCCGTCTTGAGCTCTGCCAATTTCCAAACCTGTCTGAGTTATAAGGAAGTGTAGGATGCAAGCTGATGATCCTACCATTTGAATGTGCTGCATGAAGATATATGTCTGAGTGATTTAAGGATCTACTTTCGTTGGAAGTTCAGATTGGGTAATAAATCCATTTTCAGATATACTGTACTGAAGCAGTGGGAGCCATGGAGAAAGAACTGAGCTAGAAAATGAATTTGAGTTGAAACCAAAATTTAAGAGGACTTACGGTTACAGAAGAATTGCTGTATCCTTCACCATAGGGAGTGGTTAAAAAGCTTCTCGTTGCATTTCCTACATCATATTTGGTGGGGTGTGGCTTTAGTGTCTTCATGCAACTTTTTTCGAAGTAAATAAATAGATTCCAGATAACTCAACGCGGAGATTTAAGACTACTATTAAGTGATATTAAACCAGACATAAGAAAACTGGCATCACTTCATAATCACATTTACGTTTTTCAGACAGGCTTGGAAATTGGCAGAGCTTCTGACCGGGTAGGTTTCGTTGAGATTTTCTGAACATTCAAGTCAATAGCAATATAATACAGTTTCTTCTAATCCACTCTGCCAAACGCCTTTTCTAAGTCCACAAATACTATTTACACTTCTTTATTCTTCTCTAGATATCTTTCGCAGATTATTCGTAATAGTACAATGGCATTCCTTGTACCTTTTTCCTTTTCTGAAGCCAAACTGCTCTTCTTCCAACTGTCCTTTCATCTTAGAATATAAACGTGGATTCAGTATTCACAAGAGGATCTTCGCCGAGTGCGATATCAGACTGATAGTTCTGAACTCCTTACATTTCTTGGCATTATTTTTCTTCGGTATTGGCAACAACACCGTCTCCTTAAAAGTGGTACTTATTAGATTACATCTATTTTCGTTTTTTTCCCCTTAGAAGATTTTTTTTAGCTTCTTTCAATAGAACGGCGACAAACGGAATGAGAAAATGGCCTATCGCTTTGGAGTTCACATAGTAGCCTATCTTCCATACATACATACATGCTTGCCCTTGGGCAAGTCTTTCACTGCAAAGCCAGCATTCTCCAATCTTTCCTATTTCCTGCCTTCCTCTTAGTCTCCGCATATGATCCACATATCTTAATGTCTATCATCTCATATCTTCTTCTGCCCCGATCTCTTCACTATTCCTCCCAGTGCATCCTTCAGTAGGCCGTTTCTTCTCGGCCAGTAACCCATCCAATTCTTTTTTCTCTTTCTAATCAATTTCAGTATCATTCTATCTTCATCCACTCCTTCCAACAACTTAATTTCTTATTCTGTCTGTCCACTTCACACGCTCCATTCTTCTCCATATCTACATTTCAAATGCTTCTATTCATTTCTCTTCAATTCGTCGTAATGTCCATGTGTCTGTCCCATACTCCACACAAGGCACTTCACTAGTCTCTTTCTTAGTTCTTTTTCCAGAGGTCCGCAGGAGATACTCCTTTTTCTATTAAAAACATCCTTTCGCATTGCTGTTCTCCTTTTGACTTCCTGGCTGCAGCTCATGTTACTGCTTATAGTACATAGTTTCTTCCCCACAACCTCAAATTTTCTTGACAGGACATGGGCACGCATATCTTTTAGTTGTTTTCCTCCATTTACCTCTCTTTGATTTAAACAAGGAAAACAGGATCAATACAGATGAAATCTTTTAGACTAACGCACATTATTGGACAAAAATGAAAGCTCCGATATACAGCAGGCTTAGTTTGGTTTTGACGTGGGCTGGACCTGAGACGGGTCAGTACACTTAGGCATGGTTTGGCCCATTGTGCGCCCTTATATGTGATGAATGCCCAAGTCCGACAGGTGACCTAGGTGAATCCGACGCTGACAGGTGGGCCATCTGGCCTCAGTTCCTGATAGAGCCAGATCCCACTTCGCGGACGAGTAGCCTGATACGCCCCAGGGGCCCGGAGCCCCAAGCCTTTTATATATCAACTCGAAAACCCGTACTACCCCCGAGATTACACCCCAGCCTATCTTTACTACTGCAGATTATAGATGAAATGAGGGGAAGTGAGGAGTGTTGGTGAAATGATAGAGGAAAACGGGAGAAAAGCCCTCTGTAACGTTTGCTTTG
Source organism: Periplaneta americana (assembly GCF_040183065.1). Taxonomy (NCBI): domain Eukaryota; kingdom Metazoa; phylum Arthropoda; class Insecta; order Blattodea; family Blattidae; genus Periplaneta; species Periplaneta americana. Next base: position 108,979,017 of record NC_091128.1, read on the forward strand.
TCTACCATAAATTCCATCACGGCGTGACCGGGGATTGAACCCGGGCCGCCTGGACGGAAGGCTAGCGTGCTAGCATTGTAGCCATAGGTGCGGCCAAGTTTCGATACAAGTGAAATGTTGTATTGTATATCAGATATATAAATAATTATAATAGTACAGTTTTAGAAAAATGTTTTGACACAAATATTTTATACGTCCCAGGAAGAAGCCAGAACGTATGGTCAGAGGACGTGCGACCTGGATCACAAGAGAAGGACTAGTTGAGGTCATAAAATTAGGTTTTGTTTCGTTATATGTCTGATCATGCGCACTACTCCTTCCTTGGACTTAACAAAGTATCTGTGCGACAAAACTTTTTTCTAAGACTGTACAACAAAATAAAATATACTGAATTTGGTGTGGATTGTCGAAAACTTTATTAAACTGAAGACCGACGGTAAAAGACATCGGAAAACAAAGATGCGATGTTATTAACTCTTGGATTAGAAACAATGTGTGAGGCTTAATTCTGAATCACGACAACGACGACGACGACGACGACGACGACGACGATGATGATGATGATGATGATGATGATAGTGATGACGACGACGACGAAAAGTAATTGGTAATCATCCCAATCCATCTTTTTTGGTCAATTAATCTAAGAATCCATACCAAAACTCATCCAGGATAGTTATGATTGAATTCAACTTAAAAATTGTCATTAGTCTATAAAATGTTTACCATATGTACATTAGTGGCAAAAAAACCGGACTGACAGAATAGGCCTACTCAAAGTCCCCGAAATGAGCCACTGCGCATGCCACGCCCGCATTCACAAGATAGCGAGTAATCTATTGAAATTGTTGTAGTTTCGACTGCTGACGTAGCCCATTTCGAAAGCCATTAGAAAATAAGCTGGTAAAATTCATGTTCTGGGAATAATAAGTTAATTAAGTAGTAAAATATCGCTGCAGTCGAAAAGTATTGGAAATAAATTTGAATAAGGAACAAAAAAAGTTTCCTCCCCAGGCAGGATTCGAACCACGAAGGTCTTAGTTACCAGTCTATCGTGCTCTGGAGTGAACAAGGCTCTGAAATCAGCTACAAGGGTCGGTCCGGTTTTTTTGCCACTACTGTACATGCATCTATCACTGCATTATTATTATTATTATTATTATTATTATTATTATTATTATTATTATTATTATTATTATTATTATTAGGTAAGTTTCTAATGTTAAGCCCAAAATCTGAGCGCTTATCTTCCTCCTCCAACCTTCTTTATCCACCCATTCTCGTTCTTGTAACACTTTTTGACACATTGCCTTCTTGACTTCCTTGGTGCATGTATTTCAAAATCCACCTTCTCCTTTCCTTGCATGCGGAATCCATTCCAGTACAGTACGTTCGTTTCCCACATTAACAGGCTCCCAGCGAGCGCCTTCCACTGCGTACAGCTGAGGTTGAGCGGGGGCGGTTGAGCTGATTTCATCCAATCAGATTCCACATTCATTCAACTGGCTGGACTTTTACCTGAATGGAATCAGTTCGACCACGTGTGGAGGCGAGTCACACGGCTCCTGAAGACGTGCAGTTGCCAGCCAATATTTGTGATTTAGTTTAGTTGTATGCAGACATTAGGAAAATGCTCCGTCTTTAGTGATGCAAAATGAAGCTCGTGCAGGACAAGTTGGCTACCGTGCTGTTCGGCCCAATAATGGATTGATACAGGTACTTAAGTAAACAAAGTCAGACGTCAGTAACCAATGCATATAATTGAAGACCTCCCCGGAATAACGACGTAACCAACAGAACAACTATAAATCACGTTTCAGCAGAAAGGAAAATAACTTTGTTATGCATATATTTACTAGCAGAACCATTTGACTAATCGAGGATAGGCCTACAAGTTTATTCAGCTATCGAATGCAATAATTTATTGTTATAAATGAATATTTCAAAATTACTTTTTCAACCAAAATCACAAATTTTAATAATTTGATGTTATACTATTTTTCCGGATAGGTCTTAAATTATATAGTTAGGAACAAATAAGGAAATACGCAATGCAGGAAACAGCTAGAATATTGGACTCGTCGAAGCAGACTGTCAGTAAAATAATTACACATTCTATTCGAACCCCAGTGAAGCCAAAAACAGGAGAAAGAGTTCGAAAAAACAGACAATTTTTTGTGACGTAATTCACAAGGAAACTTATGTAAACTTTATTTCAAGAGGGACACTCCTAACATTGAAGGATCAACTGGAACATTTAAAAAATACTTTGGGTTTTCTTGTAGTAAGACAACGCTTCGAGAGCTCATTCGAAAACTTGGTTTCAGATTCGGCTCCTCAATCAGAGGAGTGTAATAGGCCTAATGCAATATCCAAGACTTGTAACGTGGCCGTACGAATTCTTAAAAATTAGTCATTTTAGATCCTGTGGGCTATGTGAAAAATAAGTATTTGGAATATTACACTAGAGACCACTAACGATAGAATAATTAATATGAACGATTATGGCAGTAAATCCAGTGACAATATTATATGCATATGCATGTATTTTCATTAAACTGTATCTAAGCTAGCGGTGACCAAAACTCGAGCTGCAGTGATTACATGCGTCAGACAGCCTATGAAGTAAGGAGACGGAGAAAAGGTGCTTGGCATGAAAACTACAACCAGTGGTGGTTCCTGCACTAACATCTTGATCAATTCCGCGGATAAAAATCTCAAGCTTTGCTGTATCAGTAATGTCACTGCTGTCATCAAGAGCCAGTGAATAATATACGATTTTTCTTGCTTCTTTTTTTAACCTTTCTCTTGAAATAATCAGGAATTTTCTAAATTCTTCCTCGATACTTGGTCACAAGAAAGTCGTAGTTTTTGAAAATTAAAAACTTCTTATGGACAAATTATTTAAGCTATTTTAATCGTTACTCTTTTGAGAAATTCTGTTCTATTAAAAGGCTTTAGAGCACGAGATATTTCAAATCTCATTAGGTAGCTGACTTCCTTACATTTATTTATCTCATCTTTCTCTTCCTGGCTATGATTTAAGGCATGTCAATTCCTGGCGTTTAACAGTTCGTTGACGCATAATATTGAATCAGTTTTTCTACAATATTATTATGAAATTAATAACTAATAAATAGGCCTAGTTACCCTCATCTCTGATTAAGAAGAGGAAAATTGAGATAGATCCTAATGATTTTATCCTTCTATGGAGAAGATCTAAAAATATCAATATTTATGCACGTACAGAAGAATTATAGAAAAACATACTTAGTGATCAGTAATAATAATAATAATACATTATTCAGCGTGGCAATTAATGTTTCTATATACTCCTAATTGAATTGTTGAGCAAATTAAGATATTACATTTTGTCCGATAGAACAACAAAAAAGTTCTCATTCTTTACGAAACCACCTCTTGCTGCTTGTAGAGACAGAGTTTGTAGAGCAACATGATACCGTCACTGCTTGCCTTCAGTACATGAATGAAAAAAACAGCAATGTACAGGAAACTTCTCGTACCCGTTTGAATGTCTGTAATCACAACACCCGCTTTGGTCACCGCTGAATTCTAAGCAATGCAGTCAGAAGAGAGTACTGTATACTTGATAACTACGCAATATACTGTTTGTCTTCGCTCTGGTAGCTGACACAAAAGCGAGACTGTTGTTAATGTGGAAAACGAGCAAACTGTACTCGTTTTGTCAACCTTGCAATCCACCCATCCGTTTCACGTGCCCATACCACTTCAAAAGTGTCTGTACTGCACAATGCCAAATTTTCACTATGTGGGTATATCGGTTCTTAAGCAATTAGCATGTATTATTACTAGGCCTGTGACATTGGAGCATGTTTACGGTGAAAGAAAGGCAACTCACTCCAGAATATATAGGTACACAAAGTACGCTGCACTTCTCCGTCTTGTACAGTACAGTCTGTAGAATAATACACACATCCCTTTGAATTACTTTCTATCTCTATTTAACTTATTTCAACTATTATAAAATTCCATTCAACACACGTGGGCTTAGATGTATTGTCTATTGCGTGTTTAGTTTGTAATTACAGTGAACAACAAGATGCATTCTCAAAGTTCGAAAGCGAATGCGTGTCTTCTACTGTCTAGTATGGATTTGAATGCAGAGAAGGTGCGAAATGACAGGTGCATACGTGAAATATTCGACATCATTCAATTCGACATCTAAATTATCTACTGTGTATCTGCCACCCGATAGAAAATTAGCAACCTGGCAGAGTGAACTGAACCCATTATTTTTTGTAATACATATTTCATTTTTGTTTCAGATTTTGTTGCCTACGTCGTCTTGTATACTATTTAGTTTAGACACAATATTATTCATTACTGAAATTTGTTCCACGAGTTTAACTCCACTCTTTTCTAAACTTTGACTCGGATGAGGAATAAATCCAAAATTTGACACAATATAATGACACTGTTGTTCAATATTTGGGTCACTAAGAAGTAATTGAACCATACCTATAAAAGCTGCATCATTCTTATCGAACATCTCTATCACCTTCTTTATGCTGGAAAAACGTTCTGCACAGTCCCTTGTTCCAGCCGTTTATGTTTCATTGCACTTACGTGCCTTTGAACATTATATTCCTTGTTTTTAGCAGACGTAATGCTGACATTGCAAAGTTTACAATACAGATTGTTATTTAGAATGCAAACTGAACCATACTGTGAAACTAAATATTATAGTTTCGAGACGTGTTTCTTTCCTTCCGAGCCGTACTGCGGAGCGCACTACACTTCACGACAGTTTGCATTACACTTGAATGAACTGTACCGCGGCGGTTTGTCTCCGTACACACACACACACACACACACACACACACACACACACACACACACACACACACACTTGCATACTCTTTTACAGGGACATCATTTTATTTTTACTAACATTTTTAATATTAACCTGGCTATACCTTTAGAGAACCGGAAACACCGTTCTCTACCTCCTTCCACGACTGGAGTTCGATGATACCGGGGTAAAATACAAACAAATCACTTTACTAGGTATAGGAGGGAAGAAAAGTAGTTCATCCATTTACGTAAACTAGGAAATATCGCAATTTTGAGTTCGATAATTTTCATTAGGTTTTTGTTTAATCAAAATGCAGTACTGTATTAAGAATAAGTGTTTTTACTCACGAAGTGAGCTATTCATGCGAACGTATTCATTATGCAGTGTATATTATACTGTCTACAGCACATTAGCGTACAATATAGAGAATGAAGTTCAATTGAAAAATAATCATAATATGGATATTTAAACACATTTTTTAAAATAGTGGCCGTTCATTTCGATACAGGCTTCAGTTCTTTTGTGCATAATATCGCACTATAGACTATTGCATCTAATTCCAATTGCCAGTTTCTTCTTTCGTACTAGTAACTCATGTTGAAATAATTCTGTACCTACTCTATAAAAGAGTACCTTATGTACTGTAAATTCCATCTTCACTTCTGCCCGACCCGCACAGATAAAATTACTCAGACATGCTATCTACTGTCCGTCCAAGTGGTTATGCCGCAGGATCGTAGAAAGGGGGAACTCACGTGACAGTTAATTACTTAACGAGGCCCTTTTATTTAAGTTATTTTAAACAGTTGTATAATATTACGTAAACGTCCAATTCCTAACAGAAATTAATGTTTTCAGAAAAGAGCTAAGACAGCCCTGCTTTTACAGAGGGGCGTGCAGAAGCAGGTGGGGGAAATCGGGATGCGACGTAGGCAAACGGACTGTACCTGTGCGAAAATATGATTCAATATTGAAAGTTCTTTCGCCACTGGAAAACGCGAACATATTTCTGGAACGTACTATACTCAATAACTCAGTGCTGTTTACTATATGCTGCCTTGATTCTGTCTGGAGAACAGTTGAAACTTCATTAGTAGGAGGGGTGGGAGTGAAGTACATTCAAAAACTCAGGTACAATAAAAATTGAAGTAAAAATAAAATGATGTCCCTGTATATCCTATAGTGTATTGGTTTCTTTTCACTGTAAACATGCTCCAATGTCACAGGCATAATTATTACCTTTTAGTTACTATTCTAAAAACGTCCCTTGCGTAATAGTTTTTATTTAAACGAACTGAAATTTTTCACAAATACATCTCGCGTACTATCCGTCTGCCTTGGAGTTTCAATACGATAGGCCTATTGTAGGCCTATATTTTATTGTCCACAAATTTCTAAAACGTCCTTTTTGATTATTTTTTAAATTGTGTTATTGTTATAATTCATCCTATCAAAATATATAAGTACCAAAATTCATTGAACATAAGAACTAGAATAAATTTTAATCCTTGTACTTTTTACGACATTCTCAGACATTTTCAACTAATTTGGTTAAGAATTGCCTCACAAGAAGCATTTTATACATAGCAAAATGCTGAAAAATAAGAACTGAGTAAATAGTAAGGTAGGCATTTGCCGTAATTGTAAATACAACGAGCGTACTTTTAGGAAAGTATGTACATTTTTCGCTAGTATAAATTTAGAAGAATTCAAAATTTAATTTTTACATATGTTGAATTAATTTTGTGCTGGAATTTGGTAATAGTTATTAGACAATACTTCTAGATAATAAACAGTTTTTAGAACCCAAAAAAACTTTTATTGTTGAGAGTAATTACTCGTATATGTAAGAGAGATGTAATTTGTGCAGGAAAAATTTTATTGGTTTCTCTGCTATACAGTTTTTAATACTTGTAACTCTTTATTTTCTATTTTATTCATAATGAATGTTTAGAAATCCTGCCCGTATCAGTTGAATATATAAATAAACATTTTTTTTGCCATGAATTGTAAAATTCATTTTTTTTTACATAAAGAATTACTAATGAAAGAAGAACTTGAAATTATAAAGCATTGCGGTAATTTCTTAGAAACGTTTTACCGGTACTAAAGTCCAGCTGTTATGGATAAATCTATAAACGGGTGGTTTTGTGTGGGACGATGCGTCGTAATGATGTCATAATAATATATAGTAAAAATAGAAATATATTTTTTTTTTCACATCATAGGGTAAGAGTAGGCGAAACTAGTGCACGGAAAGTTCAGGTGATACAGCGCATGCATTATGTCCAGACACTCCCCCACTCTTCCTACAGAGCTGCGCACGAGATCGGATGAGTCTACTTACGAATTATAGGGGAACGAGTTAGTTTTTGTCTTGAACTCTGTAGACATACGCCCGACCTTCCCGTACTGCACATGCGAGTGTCTTGACAAAATGCATGAGCTGTACCTTTGACTTAGCCTAGACTCTCCACACCCCTCGCTTGTGCGCTGTCGCTCCCAAACCCCCAGTGACGCTTAATAAAAATAAAAAACAACATTAAAACCAATTAAATACACAAAGACAATAAGTAGTACTTCCAGTGAGGTTAAGTTAGCGGGAAAACTACATATTGTAAAAGGTGGGCCTCACCTATCCAATTACCGAAATTTGTATACCTTACATATGTCTATATACTGTAATAATAGTTTTTTGATAGTAATAATAGTTTTATTTTCCCTGGCAGAGTTAAGGCCATCAGGCCTTCTCTTCCACTCAACCAGGATCAAATCACATACAGAAAAATACATACCGGTATACAAATAATAATAAACATAATTAAGTAAAAAAGAGAGATTGAATACATATACACAATCAGTATTAACTTTAAAATAACAATAATAAATAATAATAATAATAATAATAATAATAATAATAATAATAATAATAATAATAAACTGTACGTCTTAATTATTAATAATAAATAATTTAAAATCTTTTTTTGCATTCTTTAGCATAGATCGTATCATCTTAAGCATGATGTCATTAAAATGTGCTTCGTGGTTTGCCTTTATATCCACTACATCGCTTAATTACTAATAGTGCTAAAAGGCAGGGTTTATTTTATAGTATGATAGTATGAAATATACTTGCATGTAAAATTTTGTGAATTTATATAAAAAATGGAAGTTATAAGGGAAACGGACTTGGAAAATTTAAGTTACCGGAAATGAGCAAAAAACTTGCCTTATTAAAATGGCCAAGTCAACTGACACAGTCTCACGTTTTATGTCGTAACTCGAAAGTTATTAGAAATATTTATTTTTTCACCATACTATTGAAGGAAGTCCACTTAACAGAAAGAAAAAAAAAACATTTTTTCGACTTTCAAAGGTATACAGAGTGATTGATTCACAAGGACTTACCGTCCCTTACGGACCTTATTTCCGAAGAAATCCTGAGCATGAAATGTCATAATAAATATTTGTCCTAATCTCAGTATTGTCAGAGTTACAGTAATTTGAAGTTGTTAGTAAAATATCTTTTTTTTTCTGTAGTTTTAAGGGTAAAAAAATATTACACATAGAGAATGAAATATTCAGAAGTATCATTTATTTAATTGGCTAGTGTTCTTAAGCTAGAAATATGCTGTTAATTGCCATATACAGATTTTGTTTTTCAATTTTGAACTAAAAATTGCATCACACGCACTTATCACAAAAATTGTTACAAATCATACGAATTTAGGAAGTTGATTCTTTACAGTTTAATTACGCATCCTAATGTACAGTCTTGAAGAATTTACAAGAGCGACATGATTTGTAACAATTGTTGTGATAAATACGTAAGAAAATATAATTTTGTAGTAAAAAATCGGAAAAAAAAAATTCAGTACGAAGCAACTATGGAATTCACAACACATTTTTAGCTTAAGAATACTAGCTAATTAAAGAAATGATACTCCTGAATAGTTCATTCTTTATCCGTAATATTTGTTTACCCTTAAAACTCAAGAATAATGGTATTTTACAAGCAACTTCAAATTAGTGTAGCTCTGAAAATATTGAGATTAGGACAAATGTTTATATGACTTTTTTTGCTCAGAATGTCTTCGGAAATAAGCTCGTAAGTGACGGTAAATCCTCGTGAATCACTTTGTATAGGCTCTCTTAAAAATGTCCACTGGGGACTTAAAGAAGTCTGGAGAGGTAAATTTTATTAATGCTATTTTCTGATAGGAAAATAAGTAGACTTTTTGTAATGGGGGGAAAAACTAGAAACATATTTTGTCCATATTCCTCACATTTCAATCATAACCATTTTTAACAAAACTTCTCTTTCATTTCTTCGTGTATGTTTTTTTTTTTTTTCTGAATTATGTAATTCTATTGGCATAATCCAGTTCTGGAACGATAAAAGCGTGAAGAACAAAAGGAAGGTCTGTCTGTGTCTTGGCGTAATTAGCGTCTTACTTATTCTTTCTTGACACGCGCATTGCCGACGTTACACGAATTAATGTTCCTCATGATGATGATCGTTGCTTCTTCACGCAAAATACGGAAGGAAGCTCCCACGAGACGGGAGAATGTCTATAAAATAAGACGTTACATCACTCCCGTTGCACTATCTTCCCCTACTTCCTTGGAACCCAGGAACCATTAAGTATTTCTTACGACCTCCCTTCGACCCTCTCTTTCCACTACCTTCAACTTGTCAACACGATTAAAATACAGCACAAGGACGAAAAGGGGTGCGTATGTATGTGAGAGAGACAGAAGAGCTAAATCTCAATATGAAATTTACTGAAGCATAAAATCAGTTTTAACAACCACCACCGCCTTCTTAATTGTCGCTGAAGAGGGGTGAAAGATTTGCATATATTATATTGTCATGGGCATGTTAGGTTAAGTGAAGACAGCGACACCGCTCCTACTATGCAAGACGGGGCTATGTGACTTAGCCTATCTTTAAAGGGAATTGGCAGTTCTTCATTCAACACGTCTTTTCAGCTCATTACTGTTCTCCAACCAGGAGATAAACCGTGAAAGGAATGTGCTTACTATTGCGCATCTATTGGAACGAAGTAGATAGATAATATTAGAGTTATAACGTCAGTTTAAAAATCATGCGCTCTCCTGCATATGTTATTTCCTGTATGGAGGGATTAAAAGACCAGGAAATTAACCGTAATCTAATTTTGTAACTAGGGTAGTATAAAAATGTGTCTATCAGTGTTATTGTTTGTGCTTTGAAAGATAGCCAAGAGAGATACGAGTACCCACGTGTGTGACCTTATGACATCTTATGACATCAACATTCATTCACAGCATCACCCCGCTCCATCTCATTCCCTGGAGACTTTCTCGTGGTTGGAGTACAGTATGTTATGTCTGGATACTAAGCAAGTCCGGGTTTAATCCCCGGTTCCAGTGAACATGACATTCGTAGAGATACCTAGTTTTCGCAAACCATTGATTCGCGAAATACTGTTTTTCAGCTGACGAAACCAAATATTTTATGTTTGAAGCTACTCCAAGTCAAAATATCGCAAGTTTAAACTCGCAAAATAACGCGAAATTTTGTGTACACGCAAACTTTTTGTTCTTAGCACGAATTTGTTTTTTTTATTGCGTTATTTTATGACGCTGTATCAACGTCTCAGGTTATTTAGCGTCTGAATGAAATGAAGCTGATAATGCCGGTGAAATGAGTCCGGGGTCCAGCACCGATAGTTACCAGCATTTGCTCGTATTGGGTTGAGGAGAAACCCCGAAGAAAAACCTCAACCAGGTAATGTCCCCCGACCAAGATTCGAGCCCGGGCCATCTGGTTCCGCGGTCAGACGCGCTAACCGTTACTCCACAGGTGTGGACCCGCAAATTAATTTGTTTGAAATAGTATTTTTCAAGAGAAAATTTGAATTTATTTAAGAAATTTTAGTTTAAGAGGCTCAAAAAATATAATTATTGGAAGCCACATAAATAAATAAACAAACAAATAAATAAATATACATACACATGAATTAATATAATAAGGCTTGGTGGCCACCGGCATAGCTGAGTCGGCAGAGACGCTTGCCTGTCGATCCGGAGTTGCGCTCAGGCGAAGCTTCGATTCCCGCTTAGGCAGATTACCTGGTTAAGTTTTTTCAGAAGTTTTCTTTAACCGTAAGGCGAATGTCAGATAATCTATGGCGAATCCTCGGCGAATGTCAGATAATCTATGGCGAATCCTCGGCCTCATCTCACCAAATACCATCTCGCTATCACCAATCTGATCGACGCTAAATAAACTTCTATTTGATACAGCGTCGTTAAATAACCAAGTAAAAAATGAATAAGGTTTGGTGAAACTAAGTTCCCTTTGCGCTGTACTGTTGGCAAGCATGGCATTGATTGGAGGTAGCTAGATTTACGATTTTCTTTTATTTAGAACAGATATAATGTTTTTTAAAAAGCGTAAGCTATTAAAATATACCTAATCTGTTTTACATTTTGTACAAAATTTTTAATTAAATACCGAAACTCTATTTCAATACAGATATTTTAATTTAATATTCAAACCCTATTTCAATACAGAATTTTGAATCTAATATTCAAATCCAATTTCAATACAGAATTTTGAGTCTAATAATCAAACCGTATTTCAATACAGAATTTTGAATCTAATATTCAAACCCTATTTCTTGAGTCTAATTAATACTCTAATCCTATTTCAATACAGAATTTTGAATCTAATATTCAAACTCTATTTCAATACAGAATTTTGAATCTAATATTCAAATCCAATTTCAATACAGAATTTTGAATCTAATAATCAAACCGTATTTCAATACAGAATTTTGAATCTAATATTCAAACCCTATTTCTTGAATCTAATTAATACTCAAACCCCATTTCAATACAGAATTTTGAATCTAATATTCAAACCCTATTTCTTGAATCTAATTAATACTCAAACCCTATTTCAATACAGAATTTTGAACCTAATATTCAAACTCTATTTCAATACAGAATTTTGAATCTAATTAATACTCAAACTCTATTTCAATACAGAATTTTGAATCTAATATTCAAACCCTATTTCAATACAGAATTTTGAATATAATTAATATTCAAACCCTATTTCAATACAGAATTTTGAATCTAATATTCAAACTCTATTTCAATACAAAATTTTGATTCTAATACTCAAACTGTATTTTAGTACAGAATTTTCAATATAATATTCAAACCGTATTTTAATACAGAATTTTCTATTTAATATTGAAGTCCACCACTGTGGAGTAATGGTTAGCATATCTGACCGTGAAACGAGAGGGCTCGGATCCGAGATCTCTCCTCGACCAATTGAAGCAGAATTGCTGGATAATTTACTGCGTTGGGCTTCGGGTTCATTTCGCCGTCACTTATTCATATACAGTACAATTGCCATAGCCCGGGTTAAGTTCATGGTGCAGTGTGCTGTATTCATACAAGAGCTCGGCAACAAATGTCAGTCACAGAATTAGAGTCGTAAGCACAATAAGCCTCAGGCTGCGGTACAAGCCTTCGGCACCCTCCTCCGTAAAGGAAAAATATACAGTAAATCTAACATGCAAACCCTATTTGGAGTGATTTTATTCTTAAATATAAAGTAGATGTGGTGCCTACGGGTATTAGTTTATATTATTCACACACGGGATGGGAGACAGTTACACAAATTTGTCTATAAAACTAAGTATTGCTAAAATCTACATAATCATCATCTTCTTGTTTTCCTTCAAGAATTGGGCATGTTGTCTCCATCTCATTTGGGGTCTTTTGACACTTCTTCGTCTAGATGGAAGGAACTTTATCCTGTTACCTGTCAACCTTTGAAGGTGTGAGTGCCAATTTTCTTGATATTTATTTGTTGTAGTAGTAAACAAACTTCCCCTAAAATAGGGGTTGCCCTGAAGAACAAAGTATATCAATTGTACAAGTATTAGTGAATGCGTACAATTTTATGAAAATGTTTTCGTGAGAAATATAATTATTATTATTATTATTATTATTATTATTATTATTATTATTATTATTATTATTATGTTATTAATTTATTTTATATATGTGATTTCTCAGAGGATAGATTGAATATTTTAGAGCTATCAAAGAAACAGTCTTGGCCAAAGAAGATTCAAGATTGAACTCTTTACAGAAATGTATATATATATATATATATATATATATATATACATATATTTTTTTTGTAATCTTGCATCTAGCACCCACTAATAACCCAATAATTTCAATAGTTTGTAACTTATAACTTATACATATGTAAATAATAAGGAACAGTTGGAACATAAATTTGATTCTTCTTATTGTTGACATCTTCCGGTTGAGTTGTATTCAATTCGAAGCGGATAATAGAATCTATTATGTAGCCTGTTGTGTTGTTAAAGGCTAATATATAAACTGTCGGGATGTATAGTTCCTCTTTAATTTCTTGGTTATATATGTTTATGTATTCTTCTATATCCTTGCAACTGGTCTTAAGAATGTTATTTTGCGTTTCTTGTTCCCGTTAGTCAATGTCCAGCATTCAGATTCATACAATAGAGAAGGTATGGCTAGTACCTTATAAAATTTTAATATCATTTCATTTCTTACTTTCCCTGAAATTTATTCAGTTGTGTGTCCAAATTTTCATTCTTTGTTGTGCTAATCTTATATACAAAATAGATGAAATTTTTTACTTGTTCTAATGTTTTGTCTTCTGTTACAATTTTTGCTCTTATCAGTCTTTCCCTCTAAATGCCATTATTGTTTGTTTTTTTTCATGAGAGATTTCAGTTTTGTACTTTCTGGCGATTTGCCGCAATAACAACTTAAAATGTGCAAAGATCCTTAAAAGTCTCTTGAGGATACGGGCGTCTAGTAATTGTAGGAATGTTCCTAAATGTTACACAATCACTGGAATAAATCATAGCCAGAGTTAAGGGGCAAGATTATACAACTTTATTGATAATAGGCCTAAATCCTGACCTTGGTTATTTTGATTGTAATAAATTTAAGAAAAATTTAAGCAAACTATTTAGTATTTATGTTCCGTTTTCCTATTTTTTTTCTTAATTTCGATATAGATATTTATTAATTCCAACTTACATTCTATTCTTGACTTGATTCTTCACTTTTATCTTCGTATTTATCCCTGTTTTGTAATAATTGTATTGTTTTGTAATAATTTATTGAATCATTTTATGTTCAATTTAGTACAAAATAGTTATTAATAGGAACCACCCCCGAACTCGAGCTTTTCAAGCGGGTGTGCGCTACGTCAATAATATGTATTTATTTTGTATTGTATGTAGAAATAAATAGCTACTACATACATGAGCTGATATTTAAGTCCGTGGTCTAGGCAACACAGGGGTTTCATCTTGATACTTTTTGTTTACTTGGTTATTTAACGACGCTGTGTAGAAGTACTGTACATTGTATTAGCACGTTATTTTTTCTAGAGAGTGATACAACAAGCCTTTTTCCTTACACAGTATGATCTCCTGTTCTAATGGTCATACTGTATTGTATAACTTGCACATAAAATGTCTTCTACGGGTGTCAAAAGAAATCTTGTTGTGTAAAAGTATCGATCGAAAAAAAAGTGCAGGCCTAATAATTGAGTGGTTTGGGGGAAAGAAAACTGTAACTCATCTCCATCAGAATACGAGATTGGATTGTATAAAATATGTAAATCTACAACACGAGACCTCCAATATTTATATATTTCCACAGACATTCATTACAAGGAGGTTTCCTTGGCACTTAAGGACCCGTCGTTTATAACCAGACTTAAATCAGTGAACTTCTGATCCGTTACCTAGCGTGTTAAATACAAGACTATGGAGAAAATTACGAAAGTGCAAATATTATTCACTAAATTTACGAAAATCTTTTATGGTACGGATTATCAATTTTTTTCGATTAACCGTTCACTCCACTCCTTCATTACTACGGACAATAGAGGTTCTACAATAGATCCACCGCCTGTGGTGCACTCTGATTAACCTCTGACGAACTAAGTGGTCTACTAGCGACATCTATGAGGCGGTCGTAGAGTCAGGGCGAATAACGACAAGTTAAGGGCTCTGCCATTGGAGAAAAGATTAGTGTTATTCTCCGCAGTCGCATAAGTGGTAGTGTTGCTCGCTACTAGTCGGGTTCGATTCTCGGAAGGAAAGTTTGATGTGCCTTCCTTCCACTGAGAATGTGTCACTTTTCTTGAGTATGTCGCATGTTGTCTTAAGCGATTATAATGTGCCATGCTGACCAAATTACCAAGGAGACAATATCTGTGGGCGCCCGGTGTTCTCGATTAGGGCGGAATGGGATAAAAGGTCCAAATGTTGGACATACAGGGTGATTCATAAATACCTGTAAAAACTTTGTGGGTGTAATGTAGAGGTAAAACTATAACTAAAATGTTCTATACAACTTTTCCCGCAAATCCTTACTTTCAGAGTTACGATGCAAAATATCCTATCTTGCTAGGTATCAAAAACATGAACTAGTAAAGTCTTCGTATGTGTTATTCGGATACCCCTATTACGTACAGTTGATTTCGACTGATAAGACTTCGTTTATTATTAGTATTATTATTATTATTATTATTATTATTATTATTATTATTATTATTATTATTATTATATACCTATGAAGATATATCCTAAATTTTTATTTATTTATTTATTTACTAGCTGTACCCGTGCGCTCCGCTCCACTTATTAGAAATAAATATAAAATAATTACATAATTAAAATAGAACATTGGGTCCAGGAAACATTCGTGTTTGATAAAAGAATAAATCGTTTAATATGCTACTTAATTTAAATTCTATTTAAATAATTAAAATGCTATCATTTTGGTCCAGAGACCACTCATTTGGTGCAAAGATAATTCGTTTTACATTTTTCTAAATTAGTCTTGAATGCATCCTTCAATAAATCACTCCAAATTAATAGAGTTGATTGTGTACGAAGATCATTTTTATGTTAACCTTACTGTACATTTTTTTTTTTTTTTGAGTTTATTTTATTTACGCCTTAACATCTGTGGTCATGTCGCGTGTTTAGAATGTGTGGTATATCAGCAGGCCGTTCTTACTCTTGTTGAGTTCCTGTTTCTGTTGTGTGTTGTAGATAGCTTGTGTTCATGTAACTGATTATAGACTTTGATTAATGTTTTTGGTATTGGTAATTAAGGCGGTGATGAATAATGATATGTATCTTTCCAATCCGGCATTTGCCTATATGACTAAGGGAAATCATGAAAAACCCCAGTCAGATAGGTCGGCCAAGGGGTTTGAACCCGGGACCCCCGAATGCGTGTCTCAAATGCTACCGCCTGAGCCAACTCGCTCGGTTGTATATCATTGTTTATGCAAATAAAAAAATGAGGTACCCTACATAAATATTATTGTAAGAAACACAGGAAACGAATATGGGTAAATTAAGAGCGCAGGAACGCCATTTTATGACACCTTTTAAACTAACTCAACTCCAGTGATCTCTATGGTAAAATGAGTGTATAAAATGAGAGTATTTTATGTGGACCATAGAAGTTACGGAACAACGACACTATAATCTGAGGCGGCAATGGAAATGAATTGTATTGTTATTTTAAAACTTTTGTATATCCTTAAATATCAGTCCTATGAAAATTTTTCCCGGAATAAAACTTATCGGAAATCATTTTTAAAGAAACTTTTGTTATGTAACATTTTTCACAAAAATCAATAATAAGCTAGATATTTCGGTTTATTTAATTCAGGCCCCCTTATAACCCCCTTTTAAACAAAGTATTTTGAATGTCGTATAGCCTAAAATCTAAGTTACAACGAACTTAATTTATATTCCAATTTTCATCGAAATCCGGTCAGCCATTATCGCGTGAAAAGGTAACAAACATCCAGACAGACAGACAGACAGACATACAAACAAAAATTTCAAAAAAGCTATTTTCGGTTTCAGGATGATTAATTATACATGTTAACACTAATCGTTTTTAGAAAAGCGAAAATTACCAGAAAAATTTCGCTTACAGACTTATTATTAGTATAGATAAAGATTTATTTATTCTGGTGAAGTTAAGGCCATGAGGCCTTCTCTTTCACACCACCAGAAATACGAATATAATAATATAAATAAAAAGAAAAATCACACAATAAACAAAGTAAAACCGCTCAAAAATATACACAGGTTGCAGTCACAGAAACTTTAAGTGAGTGATTAAGTATCATAATTAATTATATCCTAATTAATTAACGAACATAAAAAACCAATTTGCAATTTTAACCTAGATAAGAAAACACAAATTGACACTTCTAGCAGTATCTAAAAACAATGAAGTAAGGCAAAATTTTCCAATTTAATTTTGAATTATGATAAAGTCTGGCAGTCCCTGACGTCATTAGGTAAAGAATTCCAGAGGCGAGGTATTTCTTCAATACATGAGGATGAGTATAAAGACGTTCTGTGATGAGGAATAGAAAGAAGTGCTTGATGCCGATTTCGAAGAGTTGTAAGAAATTGAAAGTGCAATAGCAGATAATTCGGAGTAGAAGTATGCATGATTCAAAATAGAGGAGACAGTGAATGTATTGTTCTTCGTTCCTTCAGACGCACCCATGAAAGTAACTTGAGGGAAGGCGTTATATGGTCAAATTTACGAGTATTACAGATGACTCGTATGCACACATTATGAACATGTATCTCTCAGCTAAGAATAACTTACATTGGTTACCAAGGAATCGCAGTAATCAAAATGGGGCATTACAAGCGTCTGAATAAGATTCTTTTTAGACTAAGACATTATTATTATTATTATTATTATTATTATTATTATTATTATTATTATTGTTATTGTTATTATTATTATTATTATTATTATTATTATTAGTACCTTAACTGAAAATCTTTATTGTTTTATTTAAAAGTAAATGATTGTAAGTGCTTTACATTGACTCAATTGCATCAAGAAATTTCATACAATCGCACACGAATTCTATAGGAATATTGTAGCTTTTGTATCTTGATGAAAGACCGTAAATTTATAGTCTATTCAACATAAGCACATCTATATGCAGTGACATTGGTAAGATATCTGATGTTGACATGATCCGTATGATAACAACTTTATCCACCTTGAAAAGGAGTTTCATTTCTAGATATAGTTTTGTTTATTGTTTGATTTTAAAAATATAATATCATCATCAAAATCATAATCAGAAGAGGAAATATCGCCGACACCGCCGTCATTTGTAGGTAATTACAGCGAGCCGCCGTCACGCAAGCGGGTCTGGTTATCACATTTCCAAGTGTGGGAGCGGTTGTAAAGCACTAATGAATGTTTCATGAAAATGCTTTCGCCCCGAGGTACCTCGATGTCTGCATCCACCCCCTGAGCACCCTCTCGTGCTCTTCTCTTTCTTCGTAACTTTGCCCTGCTCAAGATGGCGTTGTGAGTCTTGATGATTGATGGCCAAATACTTGCCACCTACAAGCTAGCCATTAATTATAAACCTAGCCAAAATCTTAACGCGAAGAAAGATGGCTTCAGCAATTTGTTTTTTTATATTAATACAGGCCCACGGTTAGTGGATTATTTCAAAATAAAAACAAAATTTTGTCCCGCACGTGGTTGCGTCTTATGTTCGCTGAAATATGTGTAAGAAGTCCCCGTATCCCTATTGCAATATGCTGTACCTTTTTCTTGATTTATACACAATACTAAGCGGTAGCTTTGCCACATTTGATAAGAAATCCATAATTAACGTTTGTTTCAAAACTTTCTCTTGTTAATGTACCAGTAGAAAGTTAGTAAGTAGGATATTCCAGCGAACAATGGGAATGATATAAAATTGAATTCTTACAGTGGGTTGCAAGAACACATTTATTGGATCATTCTGCTTCATATATGAACCCCTTCATAGAATTAGCTGAGTTCGCACTTTCTATGCTCTGTCTCCCTGGTCAAATGCAGATGAAAATAATTAAAACCAAAATTAGAAATAGAATGGGGACAAAGATGTCACGCTCAATTTTGACAGTTAAGGCTGCACTGAGACGGTGTGGTAAATGTTGCCATGATTTTAACTTGCCTGAACACATTGCTGAAAAAGTCGGAACAATGGAAACTTAAGACCAGAACCTGTAGGTGCTTCAACTTCTGCAACTACGGCTGAAGAAATGTTTTATAGTGATGAATTAAAAAGTAATAATAATGCGACAAATGCGCCTGTTTTTAAGAAAGTAGCGCCTCAAGTATGAACTCTGTGTTCACGAACTGTTATTTTCAATTCCTCGCTTTTGTTTTGATGATAATCAGACTAGAAACTTATTTTACATAAACACAGATTCGTAAATACTATAAGAAATGTATTTAGCTTCTTTGAGCTACAACTGGTCTACGCTACGAATATATAGGTATATACTTTTCAACTTGACTATTTAACGACGCTGTATCAACTACGAGGTTATTTAGCGTCGATGGAATTGATGATAGCGAGATGATATTTGGCCATAGATTACCTGACATTTGCATCATGGTTGGGGAAAACCTCGGAAAAATCCAACCAGATAATCAGCCCAAGCGGGAATCGAACCCGCGCCCGAACGTAACTTCGGATCGGCAGGCAAGCGCGACAGTTGGAAAATAATTTGCCTAATTCGATTTTTCATCTTGCAGGCACTGGTACATTAGAAGTTGGATGGTATCCACCGGTTTTGAGTAAAATTATCTTTGTTTTCGATTTTACAGGGGTAGTGGGGGTCACAAACAAATGTCTCGCCCAAAAGCGGGTTGCGCTTCTAAACATTTGGGAACAAGTAGGTTATAATATGATCTTTTTATCAGTTTATTGTTTCTTACTACAGGGTTTCTGTATATGACGTTTCTCTGATACCGCAAGCTCAGCGACATTTTCTATTAATGCTCCGAAAAATTACGCTAAAATCACCCGCTATTTTTATTGTAATAACTTTGGTTTTTAAAACCTGTTTAATGGGGAAAATATTTATAAACAACTTAAAACGGAATACAAGTGCATCTTACCTGTGGTACAAGATATGTTTCCTTCTTCTGGTTTTTTATTTCTCCGAAGATAGTTCTGATATATAGGTCTACTCGAGTAATTTCGTTTTGCGAAATATTCAAAATAACTTGTCGAATATTTTCTTCCACTTTTGTATAACTTAAAACTATAAAAATTCGCTGCAATAGGTATACATATAGCATTCTTAAGGGGACAAGCTACTGAGATTTCTATTCTCCACAATTTTGATTGTAAGTTTTTGAAATTTTAAAATCGAATAGATGTTGATGAGTTACATGTGCACAATTATTTTCAAAATTTTATGTTGAAAAACGTACTCGGAAAAAAATAAAATATACAAAAAGTGTTTATAATTTTAGTAAACAAATATCTGGGTCTCATAAAAAGATAATTTGTTTCTTAAACTTTTAAAATGATGCTAAGACTACCTACAATGAAATGGTGCGTGGGTTTGTTCCTAGTCAATACAGTTCTTCAGTAAAAAAAAAATAACTTTTAACATTGACCAAAATTGACGAAAACTCAGTAGCGTGTCCCCTTAAACGATTATAAAAACACAATATCTTCTATTCTCTATTAGGCCTACTGCTTTATTCTATTATCATTTTCTTGTTTGTTATTACAGTTTACATCATTAATTTTCTTGATTCTATACACTGCACTATACAATAGTTTAGACACATTTTTTGAAAGAAAACAACACCCAACGTTTCTTTCAGCTTTTCGTTTTCTTTTGTTCTTTCAAGGAATTAATTTTATAACCACCTGAAACATCCCCTCCGCCATCTTCTTGTTAACAGGTTATCGATAGAGGTAGGTAACACTGATTGAACTTGGTAGTGTCATTTTATTTTATTGTGGCTTGGATTTGATTTTCAAATATCGGATGCACACTGAGTTCAAATACATCTGAATCTGAGTAAACACCAGGGCCATAGTGCGGCTGGAAGGATTATATAAATGGAAAGATCCATGATTCCAAAGTAAATACATATACACCGGTAATTTGGAACATAATGCTCAAAAAGGCATCTTACAGCATCTAATAAAACAGTATGCAGTCTATATGTAGAAAACAAAATAACAATAATCAATGGAAAGGTCCATGACCCCATCGGGAATCGAACCTGCGACCTTCCAGCTTGCAGTATTACGCCTTATCCGCTATGCTACAGCGCCCCCACTTTTAACTATCTAGGATACCATAGGCCTATACCTACCTTTCAAATGATAAAGATTTTAACAATAAAATAAGTAAATTTAGTTTACATGTGGGACAAATGAAACAAGAAAAGAAATGCAATTGAAATTTTTATAAAGCAATGGCGGTTCCGCTATTTCAATATGGTTCTGAATTTTGGACATTAATAAGAAAACAAGAATCAAGAATTGAAGCTGCGAAAATTAAATTCATAAGAAGTGTAGCGGGCTTCACAAAACTGGACAAAAAGAGGAAGAAATACATTAGAGAGAAACTGAAAATATTCAACTTACAGGACAAAATGGCTCAGCACAGAACCAATTGGTTGGAACATGTCAATAGAATGAATGTGTCCCTATTCAACAAAAAGTCTATCTTATAATTATTATGCCAATAGGAAGAAAGGATATTCGTAGAATAATAATTATAATCTGTTTGTAACACGTTGAGAGCAAGTATCAACAAGTTGAGATTAAAGATTAATTAATACAGTGGCGTGAGTTGGAAAATTTGCCATTATATATTTTTCCGGAAAATGTTTCTTCCTCTGCAAATAGTTGCTTTCTTCGCTCCTTTACAACCTCAAGAGTCCACTTCTGTGGAGTAACGGTTAGCGAGTCTGGCCTCGAAACCAGGTGGCCCGGGTTCGATTCCCGGTCGCGACAAGTTACCTGGTTAGGTTTTTTCCGGGGTTTTCCCTCAACCCTATATGAGCAAATGCTGAGTTACATTTCGGTGCTAGACCCCGGATTCATTTCACCAGCATTATCACCTTCATCTCATTCAGACGCTAAATAACCTAAGCTGTTGATAAAGCGTCGTAAGATAACCTACTAAAATAAAAAAAAAACAAATAAAAAAACAACCTCAAGATCCTCACAAGCATTCCTCACTTTCTCATCAGTTATCAGCTTAACAAATGTAAGTCGTAAGTTGTCCAACTTTTGATGCCTGTGTCAATACAGACTTCAAAACAACGTCATTGTCACGTTTGTTTTGCCGTGAGAGTATTATTGATTAAGAAATGAGCGCTGACGAATATTATATTGTGAGAACTTTACTGATCTAATCTAAACTGTCACAACACTATTAGCTCCACATGGGCTGATGAAAGACTATTATTTTAAAATAATTACTGTCCGTTACTCAGGAGAAGACGAGCGGAAAGAATGTGACCTTCTTGACTATCGCTGTTGATTATTATAAACATCGTTCAGATAAGCATCCCAGTAGCCAGGTTATTACTCGTGCAGGACACATGAGTAACAATGCGTATGGAAACAGAAGGAGACCTAATGTTTCCGCTTACTCCAGTACAAATATTGCACGTGTTGTCGTACGCTATCTGTTCACATCCCTTCCTCCTCAGTCCGCTCTCGTCTTCTCCTGAGTCACCGACAGTAGTTATCGTTGGCTGAGGAAAACATTATAGCCTAAGAAGTAAGAATTATGTTCTATGATTCGTGATTTCTCTTCTTCGTTATATCTGTTGACTCCTCACTTTATTTTTCATAACGCATTCGCAATCACCCTTACCCATAGAGTGCGAAGTTCTACGCAGCGATCATCAACTCGCATTGTGACGTCATCTCAGCCTGTCCTGCCGCCCGCTGCATTTATATTTCTCTGCAACGGGTACAGTCACTGCCATCGTGATCTAGACCAGGCAGCAATGCAGGATGTGTGACGTCACTCGATGGGGCGGGCTTTTCTATTTGAGTATACGGAGCTGAGTGAAATATATTACCTTATTGCGTGTTGGACTCAATTTTATTTAGTGTAATGTGTGTATAAGATACGTTCACTTTTTATTGCATAATATGTTGCAGAAATAGGCCTAATTACAAAACTGTGTTATTTTAATGTGAACGGAGTTTTACATGTTAACATAACCTGTTTGCATCAACATTTTAAGTTTGGAATGGAAGCTATTTTGAGATTTAATAAAGAAGAATTATTTATATTGTGATTTTAATTCAGCACATCTATCTTCCTTACTTGTAGATAGAAAATTTACCACAGTCCCTCGTATGAAATAAGTGTAGGTACGTACTGTTGTGTTACTTCATCTGGCAGGTTAGATAAATAGAATTCAATTCGACCCAGTATAGTAGGGAACAAATAAATAATACAATTAAATTGTTATTCAATGCAATGTGTGCATAAGTTCCGGGTAGTTCCATTTATTTGTTGCATAATGTGGCAGGAATAATTATAAAACTGTGTTATTTTTATGTGAAGAGAATTCACCATGTTAACATAACCTATTTGCGCCAACATTTTAAGCTGAGAACGAAAGCTATTTTGAGATTTAATAAAGAAGAATATATTTAGGATAAACTTCAGAACACGGTTATCTTCCTTACTTATAGGTAGAAAATTCACCACAGTCCCTCCTATGAAATGTACATGCGGTTATATTACGTAACTAGGGTTAAACGAGCGCTGAGGTATAATTCCGGTAACTTCTGAACTGAAAACAGTTGAATTTATTTTTTGTGGAGATGCATTTTATCCTCTAAGCAAGGCATAATAAAAGCCTGAACTAACCGAACTAATTAGTATATGCAAGGTGTGTGAATACGAAGGGAACTACCTCAGCGCTAGTTTAGCCCTGGTAACATATTAAACTAATCAGACTGGATTGCCGTATGAAACGAATAAATACAATTGAAGTGTAGACAAATTTCATTTACAAGTTATACGTAGCGTTATGCTTAATTATGATGCATAATTGCGAATACAGAAATAAGGCAAGTACTGATAGAGTAAACATAACCTATAATGTCAACACATCAAAATATGCGTGCGATGCAACTGAAAATTGTTGAAACGTGCTTAAATGAATGTGCAAGAATTTCGTAATGAAGCGAGCGTGCTTTATTTCAATTAATTACAATACTGATACTGTAACAATAATGAAAACTATAAGGTATAATTTTTCATAATATACTATATGTATTTCGCTTTTAGTTCAAATTGTGTGTATTATCAAACGTCGTATTATTTATAATGTAGATTATTCACACATAAGAAGGCCGCAATAATTTAAATTTAATAAAACAAATACGGTAAAATAACAATAATGGATTAGACAAGAGTAACATCAGTAACGCTGCACTTAGGCCTAATCATAATTTACTTTTCATCCCAGTCAATGTTTCACTTTCACGTGTATATTATTACACATATTTACTGTTTATAACACCAAAAAATCACTTAACCAGATAAGGGCGCAATATTTAATCGAAATAAAGGCAGGTATTACACATACGAACTTTGCCTGCAACAACGTTATTTTCACACCAAAAATGATATTATACCTTACGTTGCAAGTGAATTGTGTCTCAAGTGTCTCACAATCACTGTTTAAAATTTTACTGACGCGATTATACTGCATTTCAGAGAAATATATGTTATTTTTCATGTACTGCAACTAATTGATATGGTTGAAAGACCCCTTTCGCGATCAGCTGTTAAGCGAATCACGTGGTCTGCCTTACGGCCTGTATTAGATCAGGATGGCAGTGGTACAGTGGTTACGAAAAGGACTGTCGGAGCTGCAGTGGCGGTTCTCATATAGATCAAAATGAACTTAAAATATTGTGAATGCCTAATACTTATATTTATGTGTATGAAACGAATTGGTTAATCGTTATGTGAGGGATGAAATGAAAGCTGAATGAAAATAAAAACTGAATTTTAGATTTATACTTTTCTTTCATTTTGTTGTGTTATAAAGTATAATATAACGTAAGATTAATTAAAGCATTTTACACATGTGTTCAAAATTTCAAAATATATACTAGACAAAGTTAAAAACGTGGCAACTGAAAGACTATCCCTTTATTGTTACTACTGAACATTGTGTCACAGTGAATTGTACTTCACCTTTAATTAAATGATATTTACACAGTACTTAAAATGAAACAAATACAAATGTATTAATGGACTATTAGTGAAAATATTTACTGATCTTCTGTAATGCTAGTTTTACGGAAATTTTGGGCCTCTTTATTGCGCACTAATTGCTCAATATTGTACACTATGATCTGGGCAGTGTATGAATTGAGGAAAATTTGTAGACTGTAGTTAGATGAATTATTACTATGCTGGGATTTGCTTATTTTCATTAACGGAAACAATTATTCACATAAGCAGATAGATCCGAACAAGCAAAGTATGTTGGAAGGGTGCTGATGACGCTTGAGAAATCTGACTTATGGAACATGTGAATAAAACCCACATAAATTTTCCGTACTTTTCTATTTCACATTCAGTTCACTGTCACACTGTAAGTTTGTAATTTCTAGCTGAGCATCCACAGTGAATTGATCTATGCTAGAGATGGGGAAGATAACGTAACAGTACAGTGATTCATTCATAAGCAATGTCAGCCTTCGTGTTACTACTGAAGGATTTAGAGAACACAAAATTTTATATACCTGAAATTGTAAATATTTTTCTCCATTCATGATATGCATAAAAAATGGAAATTTGCACGGTAAGAATATAGATTCATTTAATGTATAGTTTGGACTAATTTTGATTATGTTGTATAAACTGAAATCTTTTCAATGTTAATTATGTTTTAATAATTATAATTAACGTTTTTATGTCTGCATGTTTCTCTTTCTTTCTAATTTATCTTTTTTGTCGGCATTGTTTTTGTAATTGCAATTATTCTCATTATTATTTATATCGATTGTATTTTGTATTTATGTCTATTGTATGTGTGCTGAACTATAATTTATCGGTCTCTGTGTGCTGTCCAGCACACAAATACTTACTTAGTTACTTACTTACTTACTTACTTACTTACTTACTTACTTACTTACTTACTTACTTACTTACTTACTTACTTACTTACTTACTTACGGCTTTTAAGAAACTCGGAGCTTCATTGCCGCCCTCACATAAGCCCGCCATCGGTCCCTATCTTGAGCAAGATTAATCCAGTCCCTACCATCATATCTCAACTCCCTCAAATCCATTTTAATATTATCCTTCCATCTACGTCTCGGCCTCCCCAAAGACCTTATTCCCTCCGGCCTCCCAACTAACACTCTATATGCATTTCTGGATTCACCCATACGTGCTACATGCCCTGCCCATCTCAAACGTCTACATTTAATGTTCCTAATTATATCAGGTGAAGAATAAAATGCATGCAGTTCTGCGTTGTGTAACTTTCTCCATTCTCCTCTAACTCCATCTCTCTTAGCCCCAAATATTTTCCTAATCACCTTATTCTCAAACATCCTTAACTTCTGTTCCTCTCTCAAAGTGAGAGTCCAAGTTCCACAACCATACAGAAGAACCGGTAATGTAAGTGTTTTATAAATTCTAACTTCAGATTTTTTAGAGCAGACTGGATGATAAAAGCTTCTCAACCGAATAATAACAAATATTTCCCATATTTATTCTGCGTTTAATTTCCTCCCTAGTATCATTTATATTGTTACTGTTGCTCCAAGATATTAATAATACATAAATATTAAATAAATAAAATTATTATCATAAACTCCTCCGTACGTCACCAGCCGACGTTTGGTGTATATTATGGAATAATAACGGAATGGAGATCGGACCGAATGATGTTGATGCCGAACGTAAGGAAACAGGAAAATCCCGTGAAAACTCCCAAATGCACTATGTCCGCCAAAACTGTCGCTATGGATTTTTCCGTGAAGGACCGAGGTTTGAACATTCAGTCACCGAAGGAAGTAAACTCCATTCTTCCTGTCACCCTATGCTAGTAGAACGAAACATTTGACAAGATTTGTTAATCAAATTTTTATATCTTAAAATATTTATATTGGCAATTAAGTTTCTACAAGCCACTTTTCGGTCAGCGCGTCTGGCCGCGAAACCAGGTGGCCCGGGTTCGAATCCCGGTCGGGGCAAGTTACCTGGTTGAGGTTTTTTCCGGGGTTTTTCCTCAACCCAGTACGAACAAATGCTGGGTAACTTTCGGTGCTGGACCCCGGACTCATTTCGCCGGCATTATCACCTTCATTTCATTCAGACGCTAAATAACCTAGATGTTGATACAGCGTCGTAAAATAACCCAATAAAATAAAAAAAAAACAAGTCACTTTTTCTCTACCCGCGTGCCAATTTTCAAACTTGGTTTCGTCCTTAAGTTGTGGAAGGTCCTTTTTGGATAGAGAAGAACACCGTGTTTATCCTACGTCATTGGAGTCCCACTTTGAGTCCATGTTTTAGATCAGACATAATGCAATTCCAGTAAACTCCGCTATGGCTTATGAAAAATCCTTGATGGATAGAAAATATCAATTTATTCATGCAACCAATCGGAACTTACTCTGTGGAGTCGTCTCGTGAGATGAAGTAGTGAAAAGTAACGGACTAGACACATTTCTAGGAAGAAGAATCCCACAGCTCCAAGGGTTTTTAGCTGATAGAAACTCTTCCCTGCAGGAGATGGCTTATTGCGTCTGTGGAGGGCACGCGCACTCTTCGATATAAATCTTGTACAGACACCGTCTTACCCATAGTTAAAGTCTGGGAACGCGCAGCATATAATTTTCCGCAATTCGTTAACTCCTCTCACACACTCTGTATCAGAATTCCGTGTATTGAAATTAATTCGTCTGCAAAAATAAATAAATAAATAAGTAAATAAATAAATAAATAAATCTGGCTCGAATACAGGCATGTGAAGGGCCAGTAGGACCGAATATGTTATGAGACAGTAAACTATATCCATATCCAGATAACAAAATAAGTAAATAAATAAAATTACTTATAATCCAGTACCTTTTAATAGTCTGTTACTATTACTGAA
Source organism: Periplaneta americana (assembly GCF_040183065.1). Lineage (NCBI taxonomy): Eukaryota > Metazoa > Arthropoda > Insecta > Blattodea > Blattidae > Periplaneta > Periplaneta americana. The sequence goes on from NC_091128.1 coordinate 109,006,924, forward strand.
AGCTTTCTTCTTCTTTTTGGCTGGAGATAGTCATAATAATTGTAACGTGCGACAAAGAATATGAATAAGGCCTTTCAACTTATATGTCTACTAGAGATGAACAACGATCGAGAAAACGAGACTAACAGCGCCCCCAAAGCCGAAAACCCGCACGACAACGTTGTATTACGTCGCGTCCTTGACGTAAAGACTGGTTGTGAGTCTTCCGAGACTCGATATTGATCATCTCCCGAAGTCAGCAGTTGTTTATACCTGACTGAACTTTCATCTACTTTGGCAACTGTTATATATGTATAAACAATCAAGTAGCCTATTTGAAACATCATCTCTACCTTTTAGTGTATAATAATTCGTTCCTCAATCTTTATTTAATTAATAATCCGTGGCGCTACAGCCCACGAAGGGCCAAGACCGACCAGCCGGCTGTTGGCCTCACGGCCACATGCCGAAGCAGAGATGGACGATCATCCAATCAGAATGGAGGTATCGTGTGGTTGATGAGCCCCCCAGCCGTTATAGCTGGTTTGCGTAACCGGATTTCGCTGCCTATCGTAGCTCCCCAAGTGCATCACGATGCTGGGTGGGCACCGGTCCCATACACTGGCCGAAATTTCATGAGGAAATTTCTTCCCCCATGAGGACTCGAACCAGCGCGCATTCCTTAGCGCGAGTCCTAGCCAGGATGCCTTAGACCACGACGCCACGGCGCGGGACTAATTAATTACTAGGCCCTTATTAAAAGGCTATGAATTTTCTTTTCATATGTTTAAGATCAAGTGTGCAATCTCGAATAAAAAGGTATTAATGTCATGTTTTATGTTTCTTAGAAATGCACATTTATTTGAGATTTTTTTTTTTTATTTATATAACCATAGGTAATATATAATAGAACCGGAACATTTTGATGACTGAGATACTGTTGTGTTTCGTCTCTTTGTCACATTTAAACATTTATGTTATTTATTTCAATGATGTATGTTATTCAAAGTTACGAAATCTTTCCACGCCGACCAATGCTATTTCGAGAATGATGAGGGAGACTCGAAGCGCACGAGAATGACGAGACGAAACTCGAAAGACAAATGCAACGAACACAGCGGGCGAGAGCGGCAGTTAGTTTTGTTCATCTCTAATGTCTACATAGTTTTTTATTTTCTTTTTGAACTGAGCACAGCTGTTGTTAATAATAATAATAATAATAATAATAATAATAATAATAATAATAATAATAATAATAATAACCATCTGTGCGGGCTTCACTTTGGCCAGCATTTTCTAATTCGTCCCATATCATATCTACTTTTTGCCTATAAGCTCATAGTCTACGTAGCTCTACGCATTCGCTGATATTTTTTAAAATTAATTCTGTCCATTAATCCTCCATTTCTGACATAAGTGGTTGTATATCGACTCATTTCTTTATATTTTTCTTTTCATATTATAATTTCTTAAGCATATGTACTGCATTCTTCAGTGGTCCATACCTATCGGGAAAATATTAAAGGAGTTCAGGCAGCGGCAACTGAATCTCTTGGAGAAATAGAAAAGAGAGGAAAGAGTAATGGAATGAAGGAACAGAAGATCTAGTGAAACAAGAAAAGATGTATAATAAATGGCTTGCACCGAAATACCCTGAGAATCAATTATAGTATAGATCTAAGTTATTTTATACAGTGTATTACTGAACAAGGATATAAAGAGGATTATTGCGAATAATACTAAATGAATGAGAAGTGAAAGAAACGGTAAAAATGTGTACAGATTTTTGTGAGTAAAAGAAATAGGGATTCATGAAGAACAATAATTTAGAATTGTGTTCATCTCACTTGTTGATAAGTGTCAGAGGAAGAACAATAAATTGTTTGTATACATCTGAAGTTTGATTAGTACAATATGTTACTAGTCAGCGATGTATGCAATGGGGGGAGACAGAAACTGGTCACCCTAACCCATTAACTCCTGGCTTAGTTGCCTCATGAGTTTGCTTTATTGGTGTCGCGAGGTTCAAATTGTCTACGGACAGTTAACTAAACAACAGCAGAAGAGACCATAAAGTACAAAGGAGACTGTATCTTATTCCAGTTTTCTTTCTCTGAGTTTTTGAGAACATGTAAAATATATTTTATGAACGTGCTCTCCCTGCTTGATATTCTGGGACTTATATTTATTTCAGTGATCTTCCTAATTGCACTTCCCTTTAGTCTGACTTTTTAGCTAAAATACTGGTCTTATTAAACAAAATCTTGAGTTCGTTATTGACGCTATTTTCTATTACAGCCTACCTATTCAGTTGATGTAACCTAAAGTATCGAGAGAGTGTGTCAATATTACGACCTGTTTGACCGATGTATAACTTCCCGACATCTCGGAATTTTGAGTCCTTAGTATCTTCTCCTCTTGTTAGCAGAAAAGGATATGATACTAAGAGATATAATACTGAATCTAAATTCAGGAGTTCTATGTAACAGGGTCCTATGACAGGAAACCATATTTTGAGAAATATACGAATAAAGAATTCTACTATCCCTAACATTTCATTTATTGCTTTCTTACTAGTGCAACATTATACAAAAAATATTCTTTCATATTCTATCAAGTGCTAAGTATAAACTAAGTTTTTCTTCAGTTTTCATGTAATTGATGTTCGAAGTGATGCTTATATGGGCCCTTTTTAGGGAGAACACCTGTTCATGACCCTCTTTTAAATAGAAGTGTTACATTGTTTTGTTACATAGTGTGGTAATATAAAAATACAACTTAGGAGTAAACATAACACGAAAATTATAATCTTAAACAGATTTTAACAAAATGTAAACATAAATCACTTCGTGTCAAATTTGAAATATAAATGATTCTTTCTTAACATTAAGTGAAGTTAATCATTCAGATTTAGTTCATCATCACTAGCTCCTTGTGCATTTTCACTTCTTGTTTGCAGGAAAACATCTTCGTACCACGCAACATCATTTGGTTTCAGGAATTTAAATAAACTGCGCACCTCTTGTTCTTTTGCTGGGTTCAGTTGCACAGGATGGCTTCTCAATAACCTAGTGTCAGTATTCATGTCAGTCATTTTTCTTAAAGTATATATTATTTAAATCTTCTTGTTTTGTTACTGTACATTTTTCAAAACACATTTTTACAGCATTGTGTAACTAGAAGAAACTGTTTGCTAGAAATACCTTCACCAGTAACAGATATTGTATAACTTTCGTCGGAATACCTTTTAATCTTCTTCGCAACTTGAGCTCTTCTTGACTGTCCCTTGCGTTTCTTAGTTCCATCATTAACACCTATCTCAGACATCTTCAAATAACATAATCAATAACAGAACTGCAGTTCATAACCGTAATGACTTGTCTTCCTACAAAAACTATTTCAAAATGGCTGTCACACATTAATAAATCGAGATATCGCAATGAAACTTTGTAAGCGTAAAAATATAACTATAGACACCCAAAAAAATACAATCTATCTAAAGAGGGCCCATGATGGTATGGGTCCATATTACATAGAACTCCTCAATTACAGCTGTGAGCAGTATGGAATAAGATAAATGCAAACAAGACGAAGACCATGATTATCAGAAGAAAAATAAAGGAGGTAAACTTGCGAATTTGAAATGAGGCAATAGAACAAGTGGACAGCTTCAAATACTTGGGGTGTGGTATAAGCAGCAACATCAGCTGCTGCCAGGAAGTCAAAAGGAGGAGAGCGAAACTCTAGAAAAATAACTATGGGTGGTATTACGCTATCAAAGTTCTATGATCAAATTTCTTAGTTCAGAAATATTTGAAGACATATGATACAAAACATGGATGAAAACCATCTTGGACCATTCTTTAACGATTTTCTGCGTAACTTTTCCCGTGCGTTTTTTAAACGCTTTGGTAAAGTACTACGTGCAGCGTTGCAGTAAAAAGAAGATCGAAAAAACGCAACCCAGCCGGCTGACTGCAAAATGATGGACATTTAATATTGGCTGCTGTTACTGCAGTAATAAATTTAACCTTAAAAGAACCGAACATGTTAAATAGTTTCGACTTCCATGATAATGACATGGAATTACTATTACTATAAGATTTTAACAATAAAAAAAATTGAAAAAACTGAAACACGCTCTCCGCCATGATGGATCGTGCAGAAAACCCGTACAGCGGTATTTGAGTTGCTGCATTGTTGCTGCAGCAGCTCTGTAGCTAAAGTAAAGCGAAACGTATAGAAGAACGGACTCGCTGCAGCGCTTCACGTTTCGCTTAAAAAAGCGCACGATACATTTGATCAAAATTACTATGGCAACGGCTTGAAAATGGCGGATAAACATCAGCTGTCACGAGAGCAAATTTATGACACATCAACGATTTCTAAGTAGAAAAGTGAAATGACACCTGTCAGTGCTACTGATACGTTTTCTTTCAAAGACACTAAGCTAATAATAATAATAATAATAATAATAATAATAATAATAATAATAATAATAATAATAATAATAATAATAATAATCAGTTGCCATCTTAAAAAATCTCCTCTATGGTAAACGCTCCACATAATTGTTAAAATTTATATTTCGGATTGAAAATCTGTATTTTTATCTTAAATTTTTTTCTATATATATTTTTTTTTTTCATGTGCCCATTCATGTACAAACATTATTGTAAATTGTGTGTTATTCTGTGTCTATAGGCAAGCCTTGGAATGTAAGATATTAAATAATAATAATAATAATAATAATAATAATAATGAATTATGAGAGCGTAATATAGACTTCTAATAAGAATTCAAGTAATGATGATAAATTGTGATCCATGATGGGGGTAACGAGAAGGAACTGGCAGGAACCAAGATGTAAGGCAGTGGTCGTCAGCACTCGCTGAAATGGGTAAAGAGTAACCAGTGCAATGTAATATGCTCCGTCGTGCAGAAGGGAGAGGTAGAAAGCATACCCGTCAGCAGCCACGGATGCACGCTAGTACAATGTCTTTATCCGCGGGTAAGAGATGCTAGCCGTAGGGTGCAATGTGCTGATGATAGTTGATGTAACGCATTATTTGAATATCTGGAATTTAAAAGAAAAGATTGAAAAATACAAAAATCGATTTTTGCATCTCACACAACAAGTGGGAAAAAGTAGAACAAAGAATAGGTAGGACTGCGAAAAAGTGGAATGGTAACGTTTCGGAGATGCGTGTCGGTTCCAGGATCAGAAAAGGAAGGAGAAACCTATCTGTTGCGCTCAAGATTGGACTAACATAGGTACTGCAATGAGCCCACAAATCTAGTATTTGTAAGAAGTAGAAAAGGAGAAGAATTGCACTAGTTAACCGATTAACTAATTTAATGGATAGTAGCCCTAACATTTATCCATAGCCCCATCAATCAAACAGGGCGCTCCTTACGTGAATGAGTGAAAACTTTAGCGCCCCTGTTTTCTTTGTGAGCCATGCGTTCAATTAAAAGTTCTCCTCCCCCGCTAATTCGGGAGTTATCAATCTGGGCGGCGCAGCACGCAGAATGTATTGACAAGTTAGCTGCTTCCCACAAGGGTAGAGCGGGCGCGACCGAGCGTGAAAGTGTAAATTAAGCGACGTGTTTACAACGACGCCGTTGCATCAGCAAAGAATATTCAAAAGACTTGTTCCAAGTAATTAATTTAGAAAAAGCGCCAAGAAAAATAAAAGGAAAGATCAAACTCCTTTCCTTTTCTAGCTGTTTTCTTATTTCTTCTCCGTCTATTTTATGGAAAAAAGGAGATCCTTGATGGAAATTAGACCCAACAAATTATTGTAACGATTAAGAAGGATAATAATAGTGAAATTCTAAGCAGCACTTACAGAGCACTTTCCTGCACACCATGAGTGCAAACTTATCATACAAAATCTCAAGCTCAGAACGAAGCGCGGCTTTGTGCTTCCCTTCCTTCTACGCTTTACCCCTTTCTCCCTTGTCTTTAAGTTTGTACTTCTTCACCTGATTTCTCCTCTATCCCTCCTTATGCTACAGCTGCTCCTCTTGCTTCTTTTTCTTGTACTCCTCTTTCAAACCACTTCTCCAAACCACTGAGTACAAATCTAAAATACAAAATTTCTTCTAAAATTAAGCGATTTCAACTTTTCCTTTCTCATTTTGCCCGGTTTTTGGTACATCTCAGTTAACTCTCAGTTAACTGCTCTTATAAATTTAACTGCACTGATAACTTTCATGAGTTTCCGGAAAGTTAAATGTAAATTTATCAGTGCTTGTAACTAACAGTTGAGGTAACTTCAAGTTCAGTATCTATTGTCGTCCATAGATGTCTCCACTAGTGTTTTGTTAGTGATTTTTTTTTTTAGTTATTTATAGTTACTTTTGTTTGTAGAAGTTTTCAGCAGTAATATGGCTGATAGGTACAAGTGAGCTCTGTACTAATATGTGCAAATCTTTTTAATTAAAGAACCGTGTGATAAACGATAGTATACTTGTACATTTCCATCTCAATCGTGATATGATTAAAAAAGCAATAATTGTTGGTATTTGGCGTAATTATCGAGGTATATAATACTAATGAAGAGGACTAGATGTAACTTCTGCTTCAAAACTGCAACCATATTCATCTGTGGTGGCTATGGCAGCCATACTGATGAACATGTCAAAATATTTGACATGTCCATATGAATGTTTTCATGTATTCAAATCGACTTTTCAGAGTCCGAAATACCATTGGCATTGGTAGAACATCCAAGAATAAAATATTCCTCGACTGATGACATAGAATCTTTAGTTGATGACGAAAATTAAACTTGAGATGTTCAAAATTGTGTTTACAAACACACATTATTATCTTAATATGTCATAGAAAATAAAACATTTATCATAAGTTACGTAAATAAAATTCCAAATTTTTTAAAATTTACAGATAATATAGTAAATCAATTTATTGTGATGTATATTATTATTTAATATCGGTTATTATAGTTTACAAAACAGTAATGCAGTAGCGTCGCATGTCGGTATTTGTTCGAATCAGTACTAACATCCAGGTAACTACAGACCGAGGCACAGTTACCAGTTGAAGCACAGATAACTGTAAAGATGACAATAACTGCTGTTTCGGAAACTCATTTTAAACATAAGCACGTTAAATCATAGATAACTCTGTATGTACAGGTAACTGTCATTTCAGAAACTGGGCATTAATCTATTTCCCCTTCTTCACTTGATTTCTCCTCTATCCCTCCTTACGCTACAGCTGCTCCTCTTTCTTCTGTTTCTTGTACTCCTCTTTCAAACCACTTTTCCAAACCATTGAGTACAAATCTAAAATACAAAATTTCTTCTAAAATAAAGCGATTTCAAGTTTCCGTTTCTCATTTCATCTGTTTCCCCTTCTTCTTTGTGCTTTCTGTTCACCTATTCTTTTTCTTCTCTTCGTTTATCTATTTTGTTTCTTTTGTCTTTGATGTTCACTTCAACAAATTGTTAGAAAATATAAAACTTTCTTAGATACTTAAAACTTTACAAGTATTAAAATTACTGTTACAAAGGCAACATACCTTGTATGACGGATCGCACCGTTTCGGCACTGATAACTTATCATGTCTTCGACGGCGTCTGTTGAACTATTAAGATTTTAACTGGTCATGCTTCTCGATGGGGGTATGTTATTCTTGTGATTGTGAGGGGGTTTGTTACTAAGTTGTGTACTATTAGATCAAATAATGTGTTTCTGCTGAATTGTAATTGCGCATTAAGTATATGGTGTGGATATGCTACTTCGTATTACGTACTTGTAAATTGGCTTTGCTTTTACATGGCTGCACCCGGGACGGGTCCGTACACTCACGGTTGGTCCATTGTGCGCCCTTATATGCGACGATTGTCCACGTTCGACAGGTAGTCTGGTGGTATTCGTCAATCCGACGCTGACAAGTGGGCCATCCAGTCTCAGCCACTGATAGATCCAGGTCCTGCTTCTAGGACGAGTAGCCTGTTAAACCCCAGGGACTCGCAACCCTAATTCCTTCCTAATCAGTCGACGGTGACAGGTGAGCCATCCTGCTCGCCCCTGATAGAGACAGGTCCCTATACGAGTGAGTAGCCTGATGAGCCCCGAGCCCTTACTATATCGGCATCGGAAACTATAATGTGATTGTTTATATATTTCTCTATGGTGTTATTAAATTCGTATTTGTTGTTTGTTTTGAAATTGCGATGTCTAAAAAATTTGGAGATTGGTTGTGTTCTATTTCTATTGTGTACTTTAATTTCGGATGTATTTTGTTGAACTGTTGATGAGGGTTCGATCCGGTGCTGTGAATTGAACTTCGGCTTAACTCAATGGTGAGAGCGCTTGGTACGGCGCCGGAGCGAATTTTTCTCCTCTAATATTAATTGTTACCATAACAGATGTATTCTGTAGGAACAAAAAATAATAATCTTTACGTAGACAAATTTTACTGTTAGTATGATCATCTAATATATATATATATATATATATATATATATATATATATAATTTTTTTTACAAATTTAGCTGTTAGAATGATCAATTATTTTATTATTCATTACAACTGATAACTTTGGCTGTTAGTAAAATGAGTTATTTTATTATTATTTATTGTAACTCTGGCTGTTAGTATGATCAATTATTTTATTATTTATTACTACTTTGGCTCTTAGGATGATCAATTTTTCATCTTGTATATTACTACTTTGTTTGCTTACTTACTTACTTACAAATGCTACTGTGATCAATTATTATTGTATTATTGATTACTACTTTGGCTGTTAGTATGATAAATTTTCCTCTTGTATAGGCCTATTACTACTTTGTTTACTACTATGATCAATTATTTTATTATTTATTACTACTTCGGCTCTTAGTATGATAAATTTTCCTCTTGTATAGGCCTATTACTACTTTGTTTACTACTATGATCAATTATTTTATTATTTATTACTACTTTGGCTCATAGTATGATAAATTTTCCTCTTGTATAGGCCTATTACTACTTTGTTTACTACTATGATCAATTATTTTATTATTTATTACTACTTCGGCTCTTAGTATGATAAATTTTCCTCTTGTATAGGCCTATTACTACTTTGTTTACTACTATGATCAATTATTTTATTATTTATTACTACTTCGGCTCTTAGTATGATAAATTTTCCTCTTGTATAGGCCTATTACTACTTTGTTTACTACTATGATCAATTATTTTATTATTTATTACTACTTCGGCTCATAGTATGATAAATTTTCCTCTTGTATAGGCCCATTACTACTTTGTTTACTACTATGATCAATTATTTTATTATTTATTACTACTTCGGCTCTTAGTATGATAAATTTTCCTCTTGTATAGGCCTATTACTACTTTGTTTGCTACTATTATCAATTATTTTATTATTTATTACTACTTTGGCTCTTAGTATGATAAATTTTCCTCTTGTATAGGCCTATTACTACTTTGTTTGCTACTATTATCAATTATTTTATTATTTATTACTACTTTGGCTCTTAGTATGATAAATTTTCCTCTTGTATAGGCCTATTACTACTTTGTTTACTACTATGATCAATTATTTTATTATTTATTACTACTTTGGCTCTTAGCATGATAAATTTTCTTCTTGTATAGGCCTATTACTACTTTGTTTACTACTATGATCAATTATTTTATTATTTATTACTACTTTGGCTCATAGTATGATAAATTTTCCTCTTGTATAGGCCTATTACTACTTTGTTTGCTACTATGATCAATTATTTTATTATTTATTACTACATTGGCTCTTAGTATGATACATTTTCCTCTTGTATATTAATATTTTGTTTGCTACTATGATCAATTATTATAGTATTATTTATTACTTCTTTGGCTCTTAGTTTGATAAATTTTCCTCTTGTATATTACTACTTTTTTGCTACTGTGATCAATTATTATTTCATTATTTATTACTACTCTTAGTATGATCAATTTTTCGTCTTGTACATTACTACTTTGTTTGCTACTATGATCAATTATTGTTTTATTATTTATTACTACTTTGGCTCTTAGTATGATAAATTTTCCTCTTGTATAGGCCTATTACTACTTTGTTTGCTACTATTATCAATTATTTTATTATTTATTACTACTTTGGCTCTTAGTATGATAAATTTTCCTCTTGTATAGGCCTATTACTACTTTGTTTACTACTATGATCAATTATTTTATTATTTATTACTACTTCGGCTCTTAGTATGATAAATTTTCCTCTTGTATAGGCCTATTACTACTTTGTTTACTACTATGATCAATTATTTTATTATTTATTACTACTTCGGCTCTTAGTATGATAAATTTTCCTCTTGTATAGGCCTATTACTACTTTGTTTGCTACTATTATCAATTATTTTATTATTTATTACTACTTTGGCTCATAGTATGATAACTTTTCCTCTTGTATAGGCCTATTACTACTTTGTTTACTACTATGATCAATTATTTTATTATTTATTACTACTTCGGCTCTTAGTATGATAAATTTTCCTCTTGTATAGGCCTATTACTACTTTGTTTGCTACTATTATCAATTATTTTATTATTTATTACTACTTTGGCTCTTAGTATGATAAATTTTCCTCTTGTATAGGCCTATTACTACTTTGTTTACTACTATGATCAATTATTTTATTATTTATTACTACTTCGGCTCTTAGTATGATAAATTTTCCTCTTGTATAGGCCTATTACTACTTTGTTTACTACTATGATCAATTATTTTATTATTTATTACTACTTCGGCTCTTAGTATGATAAATTTTCCTCTTGTATAGGCCTATTACTACTTTGTTTACTACTATGATCAATTATTTTATTATTTATTACTACTTCGGCTCATAGTATGATAAATTTTCCTCTTGTATAGGCCTATTACTACTTTGTTTACTACTATGATCAATTATTTTATTATTTATTACTACTTCGGCTCTTAGTATGATAAATTTTCCTCTTGTATAGGCCTATTACTACTTTGTTTGCTACTATTATCAATTATTTTATTATTTATTACTACTTTGGCTCTTAGTATGATAAATTTTCCTCTTGTATAGGCCTATTACTACTTTGTTTGCTATTATTATCAATTATTTTATTATTTATTACTACTTTGGCTCTTAGTATGATAAATTTTCCTCTTGTATAGGCCTATTACTACTTTGTTTACTACTATGATCAATTATTTTATTATTTATTACTACTTTGGCTCTTAGCATGATAAATTTTCTTCTTGTATAGGCCTATTACTACTTTGTTTACTACTATGATCAATTATTTTATTATTTATTACTACTTTGGCTCATAGTATGATAAATTTTCCTCTTGTATAGGCCTATTACTACTTTGTTTGCTACTATGATCAATTATTTTATTATTTATTACTACATTGGCTCTTAGTATGATACATTTTCCTCTTGTATATTAATATTTTGTTTGCTACTATGATCAATTATTATAGTATTATTTATTACTTCTTTGGCTCTTAGTTTGATAAATTTTCCTCTTGTATATTACTACTTTTTTGCTACTGTGATCAATTATTATTTCATTATTTATTACTACTCTTAGTATGATCAATTTTTCGTCTTGTACATTACTACTTTGTTTGCTACTATGATCAATTATTGTTTTATTATTTATTACTACTTTGGCTCTTGGTATGATAAATTTTCCTCTTGTATAGGCCTATTACTACTTTGTTTGCTACTATGATCAATTATTATTTTATTATTTATTACTACTTTGGTTCTTAGTATGATAAATTTTCCTCTTGTATATTACTACTTTGTTTGCTACTATGATCAATTATTTTGTTATTTATTATTACCTTGGTTCTTAATATGATACATTTTCCTGTTATTTATTACTGTTTTGCCCGCTACTATGATCAATTTATTATTTTTTTATTACTTTGGTAGTAACTGTAGTTGTTTGTTTGGTCAAATGTTGTATTATTTATTATTATTTCGCTGTAATTTACGTTGTGCTCTTCGTAATATAATTGATTTTAGCCTATTTACAGATAGAATTATGTTATAGACTTTTCCAGGAATTAAAAGTGTTATTCTATTTTCAATTTTGATGGGAGAAATCATCGGCCGTTGTTGTTCTGAGTAACATTCATGTAAACTGTGGCAGCGCAGTGGGAATGGGGGAGACTGAGGCAACCTTATCACGGGAAATGGAGTTTTTATGTGGGGCTATTCGTTTGGCGATCGTTTTAAAAGATACTCGAGGTTGTGGAGTTCTCGCTGGCTCCAGTCTTCGCGAGTTATATCCGCGACGGAGACAGGGCTTGTCTCCTCGCCAGACGGAGGTGCGCGGCGCACTGGGATCTTCCGTCGCCGCCGAACTTAACTGAACGGGTTATTGGTAGCTGGAGTCCCGGATTCAAATCCTGGAGAGACAAATATAGAATAAGTGACATAGGTTCATTTATTTAACGGCTCCCTATAGAAAATATCAGGGTCAGGTGCCCAACATGAGTTGAGAGATTTCTGATGTACGAAGCTGCTTTGGGGTAGATTTTCTCTGACTAGTTTCTGTTTCTTATCAATTCCTCCCTTCTGTATTGCTCTATTTGCAGCAAGTGATCTTCTTACTAATTCTGAGAAGCCTTTCTCCAACAAGAGTTTCTTTAAATATTAGAAAGTAGCGTGAGCAATTGGGTAATGAGTGTATTGCATGAGGTATTGGAAATCCGAAAGAATATCTTAAATAATAAATCAATTTATTAAAGAATAGGTAGGTGAATTAACTAATTAATTAATGGGAATTAATGAGTTAATGAGGATGAATGGATGGATACATGAATGAATGGAACAATTAAGAAATAAGCTATTGACAAAGTGAATGCCGTTATAGATGGGCTCATGAACTCCTCAAGAAACAAACGACTGAATTTATGAAAAAACGAGTGAATGAATTCATAATATGGAGGCGAGAGAATGAATTCATGAACAACTACGAAGTGAGGCAGTGAATTCATTAAAAGCGAATTATTTATTTAATGGAGAAATGAGTTAAGTTTCTCAGAATTGAAGTGCTGAATCTATGAAAAAAAACGATAAATTAATAACAAATAAGTAATAAATGAAAGAGTAAATTAATAAATTAGATAATTAATGAACGAAGTGCGTTAATGAAGAAATGAATCAGTTCATTGATAAAGAAACAAATGAATGGAATGAATTAATGAATGAACAAGTTAATATGAAAGTGATAATAGTTATGTAGTGGTAATAATAATAATTATTACTTATTGCTTTATTTGTTTATTTATTTATTTATTTATTTATATTTATGGCCTACCTCGGTAGTGCAGTTGGTATAGCGCTGGCCTTCTATGCTCGAAGTTGCAGTTCGATCCCTGCCGAGGTCGATGGCATTTAAGTGTGTTTAAATGCGATAGGCTCATGTCAGTAGATTTACTGACATGTAAAAGAACTCCTTCGAGACAAAATTCCGGCGCGCCGGCGGCGCTGATATAACCTCTGCAGTTGCGAGCATCGTTAAATAAAACATAGGCGTATATATTTTGATATTTATGTGCTGGACAACAGCCATTGGCCAATAATAGTCCCGCACAGTGATACAATAAATTAATACAATAGTAAAATGAACAAGAATGATACAAATTAACTATAGAACTGTAACAATAACAAGTGGACAACATGCATTGCAATGTTTAAATTACAAGAAACAATACAATTAAATTACAGAAAAGAGTTAAATATTACAGAAAATATTAACGGTCTGTGTAGAAAAATAAATATAAACCATCTTGAACGAAGAAATTTTCCTCTAATCTATGAAATATTATACTATGTGAATAATAGTGATGATACAATGATAGTTAAGTATAATGTCCGAAAGAATACATAAATGATAAACCCATTGTCAAGAGCAAAGCAAACCCATACATGTTGGCATTTTTAATGCATCTGGAGACTGGTGAAATAAATTTTGAATTTCTATTATAGTAACGTTTGTGGGCTCTCATATCTTTCGTTGGAATACGTAAGTAATATTGTTGAAGAAGGAGTCACAGGATATATCACCTTTGAGGACCTTACAAAAGAACAGATAATCTAGCTCATGGTGTCTAGCATATAGGTTTTGACAAATTAAAATATTCACATTTTCTCTCGTAACTATATCCGGAATTAATGGCAGAAATCTGAATGAATATAAAGATATAAATTTTCTTTGTACATTGTCTAATTTAGCCGAATCTGTAGTTGTAATACTTAGAATTCCAAGCTACAGATGCGTATTCGAGTTTCGATCGCACCAATGTACAGTAGAGCATTAAAAGACAATCAGGCATGGAAAAAGATTAAGTTATTGACCGTATTATTCCCCACATTCTGATTGCGTGATTGTAAATATAATCAACGTGACTATGAAAATACAATTTACTGTCCATGATTATTCCCAAATCTTTTACACAATCCGTTCTGTTAATTGGAACATTATTTAGATAATAATTAAATTTTAGTGAGGAAGTTTTTTTCTATAATAATAATAATAATAATAATAATAATAATAATAATAATAATAATAATAATAATAATGTAGAGTTTTGTGACCTAATAAACCTGAGACTAGTAGGCTATAGATATGAGATAGAAGAGTTATAAGAAAAAAAGCTGACAGATGTATAGCTTTACTTTGCTGCTTGTCTTTACGTGTGAGTCCAATCATACAAGAGGAATACTAGGAGAATAGGGGAATACAAGTGGAATAAGAGGAATACTAGGATAAAATGAAAATAGAAAGAAATGACAAGGAGAACAAGAGGAATACAAGGAAAAGAAGTAGAATAGCTGGAGAAAAAGGGGAAGATAAGGAGAAAAGGGGAAATACAAGGAGAACGGGAGGAGTACAAGGAGAAGAAGGGGAATACAATGAAAACGAGGGGATACAAGGAAAACAATGGCATATAATGAGAACAAACGAAAGACAAGAAGAACAATGGGAATACAACAATAACAAGAAAAAAAGGAGAAAACAAGCAGAGAAAGGGGTAGGAGATTCCATTTTTGTGTGTCTGTAAATTTTCAAGTTAGCCCCCCTCCCCATACCTAGTGTTCTGGCAACTGAGCTATCAAGGCAAGATAAAAGTTTAAAACACATACAAAGTCATTCCCACATGTCCCTAGCCAGCCTCTTGCACACTGCGGCGTCGACCAGTGATCAGAGAAAGCTATGAACATGTTAATGGAATGGAGAACAGTTGGACCAAATAACATCGATGCCTACTGTGGCAACCTTTAGAAGAATCCCACTGCCAGCTTGTCCGTCACAAATTTCAGGATGAAATACTGAATGAAAAATCCCAGGCCTAACCGGGACTCGAACTCCTGACAACTTTGCGTGACAAGTTGATGGCCTAGATCACTCAACCACCACAGAAGTAACAGTAATATTAAAATTATAACCTGGTTCATAATGCGCGAGGAACATAAGCTTACTATGTAAAGGATACATAGATAGCCACGTCCAGTTCTCTGGATATGGAGCGATTGGTCGAAGTAAAGCTGTGTGTGCTGCCGACTTTCAAGGGGAAGTCGGGTAGAGCAATATGGTGCAGAGAACACGTCCCAGACGTTGGGCATAATATTTCTTGGCCGCGGTGTCTGAAAATCCTCGTGGGTGAGGACTGTCCTATTGCGTGGCACGCCAAGCCAATGGGGCAGATAAAACCTGCAATAAAGAAAATGTACCAAGAGTCGCGATAAATTAGCACAACTTTTTTTCTATTTCTTCTCCGATTCGGTTTCATCTCGCGTTTGGAATAACCGTGACCATGTATTGCATCCATTCCTTTTGATTTTAAATCCAAGAGTGTAATAGAGCTCGCAGTGATTGACAAGAAAGCAGCGTGGGCACAGAATTTTAGTGGGAGCGCAAGGTTCCAGAGTTCACTAATTCAATTCGGTCTTTTGCAACAAAAGAAGAATGAACAATGCATAGTACTATAGTACTCAAGAATGACCTAACCGTCCAACGCTATCTGACTGTGAAACGAGCGCGCCGGGTTCAAATTCTGGTTGGTAGAAGTTACCTGGTTGAGGTTTTTTTCCACGGTTTTCATTCAACCCATTAAGAGCAAATGCTGAGTAAAATTAACAAAATTAAAATAACCTAACCTGCCTCCAGGTAATATATTATATTATATTATATTATATTATATTATATTATATTATATTATATTATATTATATTATATTATATTATATTATATTATATTATATTATATTACTTACTGGCTTTTAAGGAACCCGAAGGTTCATTACCGCCCTCACATAAGCCCGCCATTGGTCCCTATCCTGAGCAAGATTAATCCAGTCTCTATCATCATATCCCACCTCCCTCAAATCCATTTTAATTTTATCTTCCCATCTACGTCTCGGCCTCCCCAAAGGTCTTTTTCCCTCCGGCCTCCTAACTAACACTCTATATGCATTTCTGGATTCGCCCATACGTGCTACATGCCCTGCCCATCTCAAACGTCTGGATTTAATGTTCCTAATTATGCCAGTTGAAGAATATAATGCGTGCAGTTCTGTGTTGTGTAACTTTCTCCATTCTCCTGTAACTTCATCCCTCTTAGCTCCAAATATTTTCCTAAGCACCTTATTCTCAAACACCCTTAACCTATGTTCCTGTCTCAAAGTGAGAGTCCAAGTTTCACAACCATAAAGAACAACCGGTAATATAACTGTTTTTATAAATTCTAAATTTCAGATTTTTTGACAGCAGATTGGATGATGAAAGCTTCTCAACCGAATAATAACAGGCATTTCCCATATTTATTCTGTGTTTAATTTCCTCCTGAGTATCATTTATATTTGTTACTGTTGCTCCCAGGTATTTGATATCAGGCAGTACATCTCATATTATATTATATTATATTATATTATATTATATTATATTATATTATATTATATTATATTATATTATATTATATTATTTACTCAACTGTCCGAAGACAGGTCTGGACCCTACAAGTTACACCAACAAAGCAGCATCACTAATGAGACAACTAGGCCAGGAGGTAATGGAGTAGGATGGCCAGTTCTTTTCCCCCCTCCATTGCATACGCCGCTACTAGTTACATATTATTCTAATCAGACTACAGATGCATACAAACAATGTTCTTCCTCTGACACATATCGTCAAGTGAGATGTACTGCCTGATAACAGATGCATATATCAGCCAGAATCTCAATCAGAGGGTATTATTATTATTATTATTATTATTATTATTATTATTATTATTATTATTATTATTATTAATGCTATATTTCGCATTATTAACACTGCTGTTGTTGTTTAGTCAACTATCCGAAGACAGGTTGGAATTTCATAAGTGACATCAACAAAGCAACACTCCTCATACGTTGCATCCCATCTTGTCAGCTCGTAACTAGGTCTATACTCTGTCGTACATGAAGATTATTCGAACTTAACCAATGTACTACGGAGATCGGGCAGCGTGTGTCTCCTACACGGTAATTCTGGTATTTACCATGTGCTTCAGCTCCTCTTGGCTACGGCTAGACAGACCACCAAAACACAACAGCTCATCTGGTTTGATTGTATCCGCGTGTCCTCCTAAATGAAGGCAGTCGTAAAATATTTTCAATCTGCCAATAGCTAAGTGAGGCGCGCAATAATTTCACAAGAGAGTATCAGGAGTATTTCGCTGCCAGTACGTAGGACTAGCATGTCTGCTGCTATTCAGTGCCGATTATCTTCTGAGATAGAAGACATAACATTCCTCCGCCTTAAAATTCTTTCGTTTTGCTTTTGCCAATAGCTAAGTAATATTATAAGATATCAACAGTATGCAAGTGGCTGACTACATCATGTAAAATTGTACGAGTTAATTACATAGACTATATCTAATTAATTCGTATGATTTATAAATGAAGTACCGAGCACGGTGGTTAATGGTCATCATTCTCACTTCCAACTTTAATTTGAAGGTCCGGGGTTCGATCTGAGGGATTGGCTATCTCGACTTGGGTTTTTCGTGGTTTTCCCCAAGTTTCAAGGACCACGACTTGACTTCTTCCCAATTTTCATTAACCCTTAATCATCACCTATTTATTATCTTATCGTTTACTCGCGACAGGCCTGTCACATGTCCGACTCAGTAGTGATTGCGATTTCGACAAAGATGCAAATGGAAACGATGGTAAACCACCGTCATGTGGTGAAACACCGGCAAAAACTTTACAAACTACTAATAATGTCTTACTTCTTGGCATAATTATAAATATGCTTTGTATGGATGTAAGTGATTCAATTTATGTATGTCCTTTGAATATTATTTTAGGAGGTACGAATACATCTTTCACTAATTCAAGGAATTGAAGCTTCGTCATGATTTCAAGTAGACGTGTGCCATTTTCCTTCCTATTGAATCTTTTGTACTCATCCATAAGAACGAATCTTTCGTACTCATCTATAAGAACTTCCTTCTTTACTTAATTGTCCTTATCATTCTGGGTCAGCGCCGTAGTGCTGTGGTCTAAATCATCATACTTATGGAATGTGCGGGTTCCTGTCCCCATAGGGAAGGATTTCCCTCATAAAATTTCAACCAGTGTATTAGGTCGGTGCCCGCCGAGCATCGTGATGAATTTGGGGAGCTACGATAAAATTAATAGCGAAACCAGTTATAACAGCTGGGGGAATCATCGTGCTAACAACATAATACCTCCGTTCTGCTTGGATGATCGTTCACCTCTGCTGAGGCATGTGAATGTGAGGCCAGCAGTCGGCTGATTAACCTTGATACTTCATGGTCTGTCGTGCCGCGGATTTATATATTGATTTTTTTGTCAAGCTGGATTAAAAAATATTAACTATTTAATAAGAGAAAAGGACATAGATCTTGTCATCAAAATCGTTCTCACGAAGTCTTGAGAAATCCCATAATCCCTAATTATTGATAGAACATTAGCTGTATTTGAAACTAAATTTCGTCCTTTTGTCATTAACGTATCGGGCCATATCGGGTCATTTATTAATAGTATCCGGCCTAGTTCTGGAGAATAGTAGTTGGTAACGAATCCCTTCCCTCGTGACGTAACTATCTGCAAAAGTTTGATGTTTCCGCATCTATGACATGGTGCAAAAAAGAAAAAGTAATAATGTATCACCATATTCCTTATCATTTTTTTCATCTGCAATTTTCTTCTCTATATTGGAACATAAACTAGTAGGGTCTACATGTAAAACCGAGCGAGATGGCTCAGTGGTAAGACACTAGACCCGCATTCGGGAGTTCCCGGATTCTGACTCGGGTTTTTAGTGTTTCCCCGACAATAAATAACTAGGGAATTCAACTATTTAAAAGGCAAATATCGGATTGGTTCCCTCTTCCACTAGAAAGATACAGATACTGATTCCGAAGACCTGACGGTCACTAGATGGCAACACGTGTCTACGGAGTGCCCGGTAGATGGCAGAAAATTGGAAAATCCAATTTACTATTCCCAACAGGCAGTCGTGCTGTTAACTTACAGTTAAAGCAATGTTTGTGCAGTCAACTGTCCGAAGACAGATCTGAACCTCGTAAGTGACACTATAAGGTATCACTCTTGAGGAAACTAAGCCAGAAGATAATGGGGTAGGGTGACTAGTTCCTTTCCCTCTCCATTGTAGACATAGCTGTCTAGATACATATTACAATACATATTACACTAATGAGGCCACTATAAATAAAACAAAAAAGAGTAAAATATCAGATTAAAGACTTTGTTTTTACTATGTCTTGCATTACTATTTACTAAAGATTATTATTTTATTGGTCCTACAGAATATATCTGTTATGGTAACAATTAATATTAGAGGAGAAAAATTCGCTCCGGCGCCGGAGATCGAACCCGAGTCCTTGATTCTACGTACCAAGCGCTCTCACCATTGAGCTACTCTAATATTAATTGTTACCATAACAAATATATTCTGTAAAACCAATAAAATAATAATCTTTAGTAAATTCTTCTAGCAACAGTGCATATTTCTGTACAGATTACTGTGCATAATGTGTGTGGAATCCCGGCCGCCAAGTCACTCAACTGAGTGCGCTCCTTGTATAACGGCAGTTGACTTAATAAAATGTCAATATACATGCCCAACTTGGAGTCAGGCCACAAAAAGGAAAAACATTGGAGGGGGGGAATTCGATCCGGTGCTGTGGATTGGACTTCGGCGTAGCTTAATGGTGAAAACGCTTGGTACGTAGAACCAAGGACCCGGGTTCGATCCCCGGCGCCGGAGCGAATTTTTCTCCTCTAATATTAATCGTTGCATTACTATGTCCTCGACAGTTAGAAGAAAAACAAGATATAAATTAAATAAGCATATCGATGGCATGGTAATCAGTAGAACAATCAGAGCCTAACAGTCAAATGATAAATCTTACAAGATCAAATTTAAGATGCAAGCACTAAATTTAGGTTGAAATTTTAAAGACGCAACACGCCTTTAGTTTAACGCAGAATACAGAAGAGGAAGGAAAAGAAGGAAAGATGTAGAGAAGGAAGAAGATGAGCATGGAAAAGAAAAGAAAAATAAAAATATATATGCATAAAAAAGAGAACAAGTAGGAAAGAGGACAGGATGAGAAAGAACTGGAGGAAGAAGTTTAAGATGTGGAAGAAGAGGATAAAGAATTAGAGAAATAACGACTCAAGTAGACGATAAGAAATAAATTTAGAAAAAAGTTGAAGATCAGGTAAAAAATAAAAAGAATAAGAAGAAGATAAAGAAGAGACAAGGCATAAGGGAAATGAATGGGGAGAAAAATGTTGATGAAGGAGGAAAGAAGAAAAGGAGAAGAAGAATAGTTTTGGGTGAAAATTATATATAAATATTAAATTGCAAGTTTGTGAATAATGTGACATGTGCCACTACTGTCCTAGAACCACAGAAAGGCCACCATCCTGATAAATTGAAGATGACCAACCAGGCACAGAATATGGGGCGGACTCCACTTGCCAATAGATCCATCTATATAATACCGCTACAGCAATGTGACTGGGAGGTTAAAAAAAGAAGATACAGCTACTTTTTCAACTTCTTTAGATACTGCGCGGGCTATTCCAAGCATAAGATATATCCAGCAGACAGGCTTATAAAGGGGTCCAATGTCGCGATTGCAATCTGATAGCAAAGAATTGTGTTGGGTTAGCAGCAATTTACATTGGATTTGACTTATTCGTGCGGTCTTCCTACTAGCCTATATGAGTAAATATTTTAGAGAGAGAAAATAAAAACCATTATTCGTCCGCCAGCGAGGACACAGTCTTCTGCAACGCGGAGATCTGCGCCACTTCGAAAGAATCTCTGAGTTTCGAATAAAAATGCTGACGTTTCGCGTTTACTAGACTCTAAGAGTGATAATTCCTTATTTATTTAATGTATATTTTCAGCTTATCTGATGCTTTTCCAATTCACTCCGGGCTAAAGCAAGGAGATGCACTATCACCTTTACTCTTTAACTTCGCTCTAGAATATGCCATTAGGAAAGTTCAGGATAACAGACAGGGTTTGGAATTGAATAGGTAGCATCAGCTTCTTGTCTATGACGTGAATATGTTAGGAGAAAATCGACAACCGATTAGGGAAAACACGGAAATTTTACTTGAAGCAAGTAAAGCGATAGGTTTGGAAGTAAATCCCGAAAAGACAAAGTATATGATTATATCTCGTGACCAGAATATTGTACGAAATGGAAATATAAAAATTGGAGATTTATCCTTCGAAGAGGTGAAAAAATTCAAATATCTTGGAGCAACAGTAACAAATATAAATACACTCGGGAGTTAATTAAACGCAGAATAAATATGGGAATTGCCTGTTATTATTCGGTTGAGAAGCTTTTGTCGTCTAGTCTGCTGTCAAAAAAATCTGAAAGTTAGAATTTATAAAACAGTTATATTACCCGTTGTGCTTTATAGTTGTGAAACTTGGACTCTCACTTTGAGAGAGGAACAGAGATTAAGGGTATTAGAGATTAAGGTTGTTAGGAAAAGATTTGGGGCTAAGAGAGATGAAGTTATAGAAGAATGGAGAAAGTTACACAACGCAGAACTGCACGCATTGTATTCTTCACCTGACATAATTAGAAACATTAAATCCAGACGTTTGAGATGTGCAGGGCATGTAGCACGTATGGGCGAATCCAGAAATGCATATAGAGTGTTAGTTGGGAGACCGGAGGGATAAAAACCTTTTGGGGAGGCCGAAACGTAGATGGGAGGATAACATTAAAATGGATTTGAGGGAGATGGGATATGTTGATAGAGACTGGATTAATCTTGCACAGGATAGGGACCGATTACTGATTACTATTGTCCAACTGAGTTGCAAAAGAAATGGCGACGCATTCCAGTGGATATTCTACACAAACTAGTGGAGAGCATGCCTGACATGGTGGCTGCTATTATAGCAACAAGAGGTGGTACCACGAGGTTCTAAAGGGGCAAAAACAGTGCCCAATTACTTTTTGGTAGATAGTGTATAACTGAACTGTAGTATACGTGTATAATTTAATAGTATTCATTATTTTATGTGTAATAAGAACATAATACTTGTGCCTATTTATAAGTTTACTGTTAAAATTACAAATAATATGTAATTTTATTATTCTTTACTTTTAAGTAGTATTTCTGTATATGCCCTCTTCAGTTCCTCTATGCACCTAACAACTAAAAAAGCAGACCTTAATACGATATTTCTGGAAGAAAATATTTTTGTCCAGCTAGATCGTGCATTTTTCCGTGTGGCGACGGTGCAAATAATAATGAACAACATGATGATAACAATGATAATGTGAACAATAATATTATGATGACTATGATTAAATCGATGGTGAAAAGACTGTTAATATGCCATAATCAGAAACGCGATAATGGAGGTGATGGTGATAATGACGTTGATGAAAAGTACGATGATAAATATGGTGATGATCATCATCATCATGATCATGATCATGAGTAAATCGTAAACGAATTACTGACCTACTGCAAGAAAGGGAAACCCACTCACACTTTGCGCATGACAACGACAGAAGTTGCGTGATTCAAATCCTCCGGGCATTCGGTCCCAGGAGGTGCATCAAATTAAAATGAGACTTTCAAATTTCTGGCTTGACGTGATACAGCTGCACTATCCTCCTGTGGATACGACGCCAGGAGCACTCGATTTCCTGGTCACTCTAATATGCATGCTTCCATTTCCCGTAACTGTTAAATTATAACCTAATTTGGCTGGTTGCTAACACCTCCAGATATGATGATAGATGAAGACCTTTCTTAAAACTACTAGTCTGACAGTGTAAAGAAATCATTAGTTTCTGTGTTTGACACCTTCAAGGTGAAGTTAGTTATCCGTCAATATGATGGTAGTAGACGAGGACAGTAATTGGGTGAATTGAATTTGGGTCATTCCACGAAATTAAGGGGTTAGATACAGCTTACAGCAGTAACATTTTTGGAAATATTCAACATTTTTTTCCTCCATTACTGTATCTTGTACAATAATGAAAAATGGTATGTGTAAAATACTGTCCTTCTGCTATTTAAAAAAAATATTTTTACGATTTAAAAAGAATTATATGTATATATATATATATATATATATATATATATTTTTTTTTTTTTTTTCAAAGTTCAAAATGTTGGCAGTTCTCTGTGCAGTGATGAAGCGTTTTCCTCATAACTCGTAAGCATGTTAACTTTTCCATGTTCTCTCTCTTTTATTTTATTGCTCAAACTCATTTTACAATATCATGCTTTTCAACTACATTCCTTAATAAACAACATTTTTTTTTATTTTGTGTCAGAAGAAAATACTGATATTTGAACGTTTTTTAAAATGAATTTATTTTTTTGAGACAATCTATCAAAGGTAGAGAAGTGATCTTGCATCATATTGTAGATATGGCATACATAAATACACACAAAAAAGTTCATCACAGAATGTTGGATAGTTTTTTAGTTATGAATGGAAACGCTTCATAACTGCACAGTGAACTGAATTTTGAAAAAAAAAAATGTAAATATTTTTTTATTGTAAAATTTTTTTCATGTAGCAAAAGGACAGTGTTTTACACATACCAATTTTTTATTATTGTACAAGACACAGTAATGGAGGAAAAAAAAAGTTGAATATTTCCAAAAAAAACTGCTGTAAGCTGTACCTAACCCCTTAAAGACAGAAGCATTGAATTTTAAAATTATCATTTTGTCTGAAATTTCCATATTTCCTTGAAGTATATGAAGTGAACGTTCACAACATTAATATATCTTCTTCTGGAAATATGTTATTCCTGTATTTTCCCGCGAGTTAGTTTGGTGATTATTAGTGCTTGCTATACCTGTTTGCAAGCAACTCTTTCAGTGTCCAAAATAGTCTGGTTCGGAGATATATATTATATACATATTATTATAAACAGAGAAATAGTGGCCTAAGGTAAGTTATGACATGTTTAGACTTGAATATCACTTGTCTATTTTGCTTATAATGAGAGTTAAAATACAGTCATCTGCCGCGTAACGTGAGTTACGAAAATAATTTATTGAATAATAATAATAATAATAATAATAATAATCACATCTATCTCTTAAATTGTTGAATCTTCTTAGCATATCTTCAGTCATAGCTGAAAAATAAATTGTTGGTATTATACAAGAACTTATTTTGAAATCTGAAAGAGTGTAGCTTGATGACGATGGCGTGAGATACGCACATGTACAGTCCGCGTCACCGTTTTTGGCGTGTGAAATAAGTAATGGGAACGTTAAGTGCGAGTGTTTTACGTTTACCGCAGTCAGTCTGACAACTGTGTTTGGCATATGGCTGATGTGACGTGTAGGAAGAGGTACCATTCTCAACTGCACTAGCAACATGCTCACATACAGGGCACTATATAGCTAAGAGACACGCCAAAAACGCTGGCGCCAGCTGTAATGTTAGTTACGACCACATTTAGATGAAATTTACCTTAAATATTACACATAATGAGATGTTAAAGTACGCATACCATAGATTGAATACCATTGTCATAGAGGATATTCAGAGACGAGATAATGGACTATAATTAAAATAAGATTGACAATGAGACGATGAGTGAATGGTGCGTAATTAAGAGAGAAATAATGAACTGGTAATGGAAGAGAGAACTAAAGTGTTCGTGAAAAACCTGCTTTGCATCCTCTTCATAAAGAAACAAGCCGCAAATCCCCTTCAATCAGAATCCGTCAGCGGACAGAGCTGCAGTTGTAACTGTTCGAAATGGGAATCTTTTATTTACTATTTCCTCAAGAATTAAAGAGAAAAAAATATATTAATTTTTCATCTGAAAGTATTATGCTGCATTTTTCCTGTGAGTAGCTGCTAGATTTTCCTGCAAGCTGATTTCACGTTCAAGTTACGCAAAGCCGAATAAAGTGCCCCCTGGTTTTGTGTTATGGAGAAGAATGTAACAGACAGGGAAGCAGGCTTGTAGTTTAAACGAGAATTTGTCAAGATGGGGAGGGATTTGGGGCAAAGTAGCGTGGGAGGGTAACACTCGTGTGTATGCATGTGAGAGGCTGGCGGGTTGCAGTCCTTGAGGAAGCCAAGGAGCTGAGATGAGACTGCTGGTGATGACAAACGCGGTTTACGGCTCATTTGTTCGTGCGGCTTCTTTTACAGTCATCAATCTCTTTTCCTTTTCTTCCTTCCCATGATCCCATATTCTCTTATTTACCTATAGCTACATATCGTCTTGCTGGAACATGAAATAAACGGTTGTGCACAACTTTCCTGAACTTCTCCTTCTACCTACTTAGAATGCATAAATATACATTAAATAAATCATATCTCTATTGCTTACTAAATTTGTGCGCTTACAGTAGTTACAAATCTAGCGGAACACGGTTCGATTCTCTACAGGAAACTAGGCATATATCTCATATCATAAAAATGGGGAAGATATAGAGCGTTCGAAGTTTAGAAAATACCATTGGGTATATAGGCATCTTCTTAGCGCACATCCCTCCTTCCTGTAATATAACTTAAATAAGTTTTTCACTTATTTTATAAAGTAAATAAAAATAGATGTAAAATCTATTCCATTTATTCGGTTATTGGAAATATAAATAAACTAATATGCAAGTCCAATTATACGCAATATAAAGCATTTATATTTGAAGCAATGCTTAGTTACATTATTTAGATTTAATTGTATTGTTTTATATAGCTCTACGTTAATAGTACATTATGCAACGAGCCTATAATGAAGGTAATTAAGAAGTGAGTATGGATATTTATGAAACGAGCGCAAGCGAGTTTCATAATTTTCATACGAGCTTCTTAATTACCATTATAGGCGAGTTTCATACGACTTTTTATGCTCGACCATATTTCTAACTTGATATTATTAATTTTATTATATCTGACCTGGAGCAATGTCCCTATGTTGTGAGATGTGCGCAGACGCGAAAGTATTGATTTTTTCCGAGGAACAGATGTCCACATTGACCTTGCTAGGCCATAAGAACCTACAGAGATAACATTGAAATAAAATTAGACATTGAAAAACGAGATGACAAATTGGCAGATATTAATAAAACTGCTTGAGAGTGAGTGAGATATATCGGACAACTCAGTGAGTGGTAAAGGTTCGAGTGAGTGATTAGTCTGAATTTCATATTAATAAATATTTTCCCCTCCTGGACATATCTCACTCGTGACTCTGAGTTGTTACTAGCATTTTATCGCCTAGACATAGCTGTGCAAGTTATCAATGTTTAGACTAGAGCTTCTTGCAGAGGGAAATCTTCGTCACATTCGATTTGTAAATATGCTTTTGTTTCGATCATAGAGGAGGAAAGTGTGCAGTTTCAAACTTCATTTGTTAATATTTTGAAACAACACCAATATTATTCACTAAATCACTTACCGGAAATGAGAAATAGGAAGTCTTTTCCTCTTCAAAAAAAAAAAAATCTTATGAATGTGTAACAATATAATGTGATGATAAACTTACCTATATGTGTACGCTGTATATTATTAGTATTTCATGTCTAATGACTCGTCTGAGTGATACAACCTGTTCGGTAATTCTACTCTATCTTCCTTCACTTCGTCCTACAGTAATGAAACTTCATAATCTTCAAATAGGTGTTTAGTTACATCGTGCGATATAACACAGCACAATATGATCAAAGACAATTTCCATTGTAACTTTTATTTTGCTACGGAGAATTGGAAATTGTTGCTTCACTTGGCAGAAACACCTCTATAATCGCACGTTCTTTCGTTACCGGTATATATTTATTGTAGGCTCTTTGCTGTGGAGTGATGGTAAAGTAATAAGCCAAGGAGCAATTCTGTGGCTGCAAGGCAAAATGTGTCAGGCCTCTATGTCATTTCTTTCACTTTTCAAGAGCGAGCATGTACAGATATAATTTGAACAACCTTATAAAATCGTAGGAATCATGTTTCATAACAATGAATTAGGCAAAAAAATAATAGAGATATACATGTTATCTTTTGCCACAATAAAGATACCAGCAGGATGCACACATTATCGCAAAATCTCATTTTCAACAAAAATTTAAATATCATGTTTTGCCTTGGAACCACAGAATTCCATAGCCCATATCATCTAGAAGAAGTGCATTGGCATTACTGCCAATCATTACTCTAGAAACATCCGAATTTCTCCATATAGGCCTAATATAGAAATAATTATCCACGATTGTGAATTCTTCCTTGACATTGCAGGTAGCTCGTACATTAAGGCTCGCAACACCTTTTTGTTTTGCTAAAATACTCATCGGCATGTTGATTTTTTTTAAATAAAAATATTGGTATAATTCACAGCTTCAATGGCGTCAGGAAATGAATACTTCCTTTTTGCATTCTGTAACTCTTAGACAGTTGTTGGAAATTGAACGCAATTAAATGCTTTTAATTTCAAAGAATCTGCAACTTCCCAGCAGTTAGAATTTGTTTTATAAAAGAAAGCTGTAAGGATAATGACTAGGGTACATAGAAGGACATCATGTAAAAAGATATTCCAAAATTTAGAAATCTTTACTGTACATTGTGAATAGGTCTACACTCTTTCACTGAGTTCACACCTGTGGAGTAATGGCTAGCGCGTCTGGCCGCGAAACCAGGTGGCCCGAGTTCGAATCTCGGTCGGGGTAAGTTACCTGGTTGAGGTTTTTTCCGAGGTTTTCCCTCAACCCAAATTTGAGCAAAAGCTGGGTAACATTCGATGCTGGACCCCAAACTCATTTCACTGCATTATCACATCTCATCTCATTCAGACGCTAAATAACCTGAGATCTTGATACAGCGTCGTAAAATAACCTACTCCAAGGTAACTTAAGTTAGTCGGCAGACTCGCTAGCTGCTGATCAGGAACTGCACTCGGGCTTGGGTTAGATTTTTCCTTGGACTGATTACCTGGTTGAGTTTTTTTTTTCCGAGGTTTCCCCAAACGTAAGGCAAATACCAAATAATCTATAGCGAATCCTCGGCCTCACTTCATCTCACCAAAAAATTGTTTAACTCTTGTTTCGTATCTTGAAGCTTTAATGCTAACACAAGATCTATGGAATACAATGAAATGAAAAGTGACACGGTACCATGGGAAATATCCATATCCTCTTGAACGCCCATTTGAAAACCTAGATCGCCCACAAATAGTAAGAAAATGCTCATTTTCATTTCATTATCGAGAGCTCTTCCTCTTCTGCCATTTGAATCTTGCAAGAAATTCCGCGCTAGTAACTGTACGTTCTCCTTCTTAAATTTGTGCAAATCTTTCTAATTATGTTTACAAGCTTGTCTACGATGTTTATACCTTTTCTTCTGCGTTATACAACAATAATATACCTCGTCATTACGATTTTTTAACTTCACTCAGCCGCTTTGAGTCACCTATTCAGTTAACTCAGAAAGTTGATAGTATAAACTCAATTATATGAGTGAGTAGTAACGTTTATTAATATAGAATAGTGACTTGTCTCTCGTCTGTTGCGTCATCGAGAGTTGTAACTCAAAGATCAAAGGCCAGTGCCAGACTGATTGAGAGATAAGTATGTTTATTAATACACATGCGAGTTAGAACTCGGAATTGTCGAGTGATAAGTAACAACTCAAAATTATTAATATCTCCCAATATTTATTTGAATATTATTTACAATTAACGCTAATTATTATAGTAACAGAACATAACATTCTGCGACAGTATTGGATTTCCAGCCTCCGTGACTTTTCGCTAATTCTCTTTCGATTGCATATCCGAGAATAATCGATACTTGCGGTTTTATAACGGTAGAAAGCTGACCTGTCATTGGCTGAACAGTTGTAACCTGAGTCGTCATTGGCTGAAAGACCTGACCTTTAATGAGTAGGTGTACTTTAATGACATGCATTAAAGGTCTGCTACCAGGTGTATAATTACTACATTTCGGCATGGTCGAGCATAAAAATATGTAAATAACTTATTTTAGTTATATTACAAAGAGGGAGAATGTCTGCTAAGAAGACGTCTATGTATATACCCATTGGTATTTTCTGAACTCCGAACACTCTGTAGCAGGATAACTTTAGGGTCTATATCAGTGGCGGCTCATTGACTGAGGCAAGTGAGGCCGTGCCTGTCACTCGGCTTAACTTAATTATAATGTTGTATATTCATTCATTCATTCATTCATTCATTCATTCATTCATTCATTCATTCATAGTGTTCTGTCCAAGGGCAGGTCTTTCACTGAAAATCAACCATTCTCCAGTCTTTTCTATTTTCTGCCTTCCTCTTAGTCTCCGCGTATGATCCATATATCTTAATGTCGTCTATCATCTGATATCTTCTTCTGTCCCGAACTCTTCTAATGTTGTATATATAATGAAATAAAAAATAAAATAAGTAAATATAATAAAATATAATATATAGTTATTTGAATGAAACATATAGCGCTGTAGAAGTACTGTCTTTGAAAACTTTGTGACGTATATAGACCTGTCTCACAGTCAAATTTGCTCCCGAGGCCTGAAAAACTGGTGCCAGGTCTGGCTTGTGCATTTCGTGTGTTTTCGTGGGTTTCGAGGTTGCACTTGAAAAGCTGTAGCTGAGGCTCAGTTCTTCTGGCCTCGCGGTCCGGTCAGCTTTCACTTCTTCCATCCAGTCTCAAGGGTGAGATGGGGTGAGAATAGCAGTGGTGACTCGTCTTCCTGAACCATTAATTACAATAATTCTCGCTGTTTAGCAAGTAAGAGCCCGCACTGTTCTCTCCATTTATGTCACAGTTTAGCGAGGGTGTGTACTATTGCAGTGAGTGTGGTCTGGTGTTATGTGTTTCGGGAAAATATAAACAAACAGATGCGAGAAATAATGATGATATAATTAATTCATTGTTAGAATATCCTTTTTCGGGAAAAATAATATTGAAAGAAGGGAAGTTTTAAATAAATAGCGCCATTCACTGACAATTTTTCAGAAATGATGAAGGATCGGTGAAGCGGAGAAAAATTCTCTCCGGCACCGGGATTCGAATCCGGGTTTTCAGCTCTACGTGCTGACGCTCTATTCACTAAGCAACACTGGATTCCAATTCCGATGCCGGATTGAATCCTCTCAGTTTAAGCTCCACCTCTTAGTGTTCCCTTTAGTGGCCAACCCTCTTGCACTGTGTCACAGATGTGTGATAGTGAGCGCCGTCTAAAATCACCAAGTGATTACATACGCATATCATATTATTATAATGTACCGAAGTACATATGGTATTTCCGTGCAGGAATTCTGCGTTATCATATAATGAAGGATCGGTGGAGTGTGTTGGACATTGTGCCACTGTCACAAACACTTAATTTAATTTGTATTATTTTTGTCAGTGTTTGTATTTTTTTTTATTTATGTGTGCTAACTTGTAGGATGGAAGAGAAGTACTTATGGCTTTAATACTGTCAGATTAAATAAATAAATAAATAAATAAATAAATAAATAAATAAATAAATAAATAAATAAATAAATAAATAAATAAATAAGTAAATAAGTAAATAAATAAGAATGCTGACGTAAGGAAAATATCAAAATGAAGATTATAGAATATAAACAGACAAAACCAATACTTCTTCAAATAAAATAATTCAGAATTAAATGGTCTGAACATTTGAAAAAATGAACAATAACAGATATCCAAAATGAATGTGGATATTCATACCAGAAGGAAAGACCCGAGCAGAACTGCAGAACTTCAAAAAAAAGCAGTGAGCTATTTAATTGGAACAGATCATAGGACCTAAACAGTAGGCCTAAAGATGGTGATGGTGATGGTGATGGTGATGATGATATTATATAACGTAGTGAAAAAGTATGTCATCTGCGATGATACCGTTTATTTTAATTTCCATTATAATTTGTAAGTGTAAATGGAGATGGAGGCTGGCAGTATTTTCTTCTCCTCAGTGCTGCAAATTTTTTATTTCGTGGCCTAGATGAGAAAATGAATATGGTCGTCTTATGCTACATATAAAAATGCACGGCAGCGCACTCGGGGAGACGTCAATGTCACAGAACAAAATGTAATCGACAAAAAGTATATAAACTGATTAAACAAAGAAGTTAAAACCGAACCAAGACTACGAAAACTACATTAACAGCATTATTTAATTTCATGGTGGCAACCGGTATAGCCATAAGGACTTCGTAAACCCCTACTAAAGCCAATCACCGATGCAAATGTAATGAAATTTACCAGCCGAAGAACATCTACCCTCTTTGCTTCCGTCCTGCGAACTGACAGCCTGATTCTGGTAGACAAGACGGCAGGGTGGGAGGAAGGGATTCGCCGCAGCCCCGCGAGACCCGGGGGTGGCAACCTGTCTGCTGCGCCGAGCCGCGCCAATTCACTTGCTCCTTGTGTGTCAAACAAAATTCATCAGCTCTTGTGTCTTACTTGCCTCCTTTTTTTTTAATTTTATTGTGCCCGACTTCGAAACTTCTGAAGTTTTTGAAGACCACCTGCCAGCACATTTAAATAAAACGCGGAGACGACTCGAGAATTTTAAACCAATTTCCCCACTATACAGATCTCATTCCGCAACTTCGAACATATATTTTCTGAAAGTTTGCCTTTTCTTTTGTTAATACGTACCATAGCCTATGTATAGTGTTTGATAAGCGATAGAATGTGACATGATATACAATTCGACGGTGTTCAGATAAAAGGGCTTAGCCTATTCCACAATTTTTTTTTTCAGAAACGGCTAAGTTATATTAAATTTTAACGCATTATTATTAGTTACTTTATATGAAGAAATGTAATAATAATTATCAAAGAACATATCTTCACGTTTTTTAATTAAATTTTAATTAATTACTACTAATTACAGCAAAAAGTCACATTTAAAACATGAGGGTTAAGCCCTTTTATCTAAACACCGTCGATATGATACAGGACTATAGTTTAATATGATAGCTATATATGGTATACAATAGGACGTTCGATTCATTCGCGGAAGAATCTTCGCCGAGTGCGATATCAGATTAGTAGTCCTGAATTCATTACATTCTTTGCCATTATTATTCTTCGATATTGGCAACAACACTATATCCGTGAAACCTTCGGGCCATTCAATGTATCAGTGTAGGGTCGTTTAGGCATTTCTCGGCACGCTAAGGAAAAATGTTAATTTTGGAACTAATTTATGCAATTTTTATTCTAATTTTTTCCTCTAATATGTATGGACAGGTTTCCCTTACATTTCATATATCTGGTGTAAATGTGATCATTTTATACCACTGTATTTAAAAAAAATACAAATTGATGCCGAAATGTCGACTTCTCCTGGGAGAAATTTCGACACAGTATTACCACAGTCTAGTATATACAGTCACGAAGCTCAATAAGTAGTAAATATGCATCCATAGATAGTTGCTAACTACTAGGATCGCTAATATCGCCTCATTACAGACAATGCGAAATAGTACCGGCACAGTTTCTAGCACCCTCACAACTCAAGCTTCGTGACTGTACATACTAGACTGTGGTATTACAAACATAGGGAAGCACTTTAAAATCCACGTTTACAACAAATTTTTTCTCCTGAGATATACCTAAATATTTTATAATACTCTTACTCTCGTTGGTCGCATGTGAATTTTTCATCAGTGCCATTTTATTATTATTGTTGTTATTATTATTATTATTATTATTATTATTATTATTATTATTATTATTATTATTATTAGGGGAGACTGTTGTACCTTTAGCATAGTGTACCTTTGAAAATTTTTTTGTTTTTTAATTTTTGCTGCTACCTAGAGGACTCAAAATGAAGTAGATTGTAGAGAAAGCTGCTAAGTAGCTATGGTCGTAGTTTCAGTTTTATTTATTGCAAAGTGTGAGTTCTGTGGACAAAATAAGTTTTTTTAGTACCAAAAGTAACATTTCGTTCATTGATGTATGTTTTCTAATACAAAACCAGATTGCATTTGTTAATATCTTTCAAGTACGGTGTGTTCCCTATCATCTGGTGAGTAATAACGTATTTTAATTTCCATGATTTATTTGACTCTCTTAGTTTTCGGAGCCATATTTGTTTAAACGTGCACCCTCTTGTACCTTTGAACACAAAACATCTTGTACCATGGAACATGTTCCAAATTACACGATACTATCGGTTTTTGTTTTTCTTTTATTTTAAGGTCATGCCACGAAGTAAGTCTGGAATTAAAGAGGTCCCTAATTGATTCGGATGCCTTAAAGAAAGCTGTTGAAGCAGTTATTGCTTGTCCAGGAAATAAAATCTCAATCAGACAAGCCTGCTCTGGTTTATGATTGCAAGTACATTTTAAATATGATTGTCAGTTTTTACAGCTATATTCCCTCCTATATTCCATGTGTTCCAACTTACAAGAGTGTATGTTCCAAGGTACATGATCCTATTGTACCTTTGAACACATTACATATCCCTTCATTTTATTTTTTCCATCCTTAATAGATCTGTAAAACAGGAAAATACATACAGGAAGTTGTAAAGGAATCTTCAATAATTATTTCAAGCATTTTTTCATTTAAAAAATTTAATTTCCCAAAATAAAAAAAAATAAAATGTGAAAAGTGTTCAAAGGTACAACAGTCTCCCTATTATTACTATTATTATTATTATTATTATTATTATTATTATTATTATTATTATTATTATTATTTCTTACCAATGTTTATTATTGTCACACTAACATTACTTATCCAACTTTCATTATTTTCTTTCATGTTGTTTTATGGTCTAGATATTAATGTAATTACAATGTAACCAATTGTATTCAATTAGAATTAGAGTCTGGCTGGGCGGAAGAGAAGTCCTATTGGCCTTAGCTCTGCCAGATTAAATAAATTATTATTATTATTATTATTATTATTATTATTATTATTATTATTATTATTATTATTTTCCACACATTCCTTGTGAAACCATTTTTGGCATTCTCCAACGCACTGAACACAAAGTTCTCTAGCATTGTCATCGTAGTAATACCCACTATACGTGGCACAGTAAGTTTTTTTTTTGGGGGGGGGGGGTTGTCCAGATTGTTTGATAAACTAGCTCCTTTCCCCTTCACGTCGAGCAGTAGATAGCTTCCTTCTGTGGGAAAGCCTAACTTCTTTTTGCTATTTAGTCTCCTTCAGCTGTTTCCTATAATTTTCAGACGTTATTACGTCTGAGTCTTGCAGTTTTTTACTCTTTTGCCCCCGGTTGGAAGTGTTAGCAGCGGAACTGGCGACATTTCTTCAAAGGAAGTATCAGTAGGTGAGGAATTAATCAATTCTAAATGCCCTTATGCAGATGGGGCCTGTGGTGTTCTTGGGGGACTGCTACTGTCTTCTTCAACGTGAATTTCACATCAATTTTCGGCTAGAAACAGATCGTTTTCAAACACGTTATCCTGCAGTACGTCATGATGTCAATTCTTTTATGTAATTAATTGTTAATTCCTTCAGAATGAAGGCGAAGGACATACCGAACTAAATGATGTTCCATTTTTGTATCGACAGTTGTATATTTTCCTATTTTTCCGATATCACTGCAAAATAATATATAAAGTTTAATTAAGATTGGTTGAATGGAAGATGAGTAGTATCATACATACAGACAGACACACTTAGCGAAAAACAGATAGATGGACAGTGGCACTAAAAAGCTCCAGGAAGAATTGTGAACTCTCCTAAGGCCAAACACACAGAAATTTTGATAGGTAACCTAAAAGACGAAAGCAAACCCGAAACAAAGTTAATTTTTTAGAGTAATCACTTTGGCGCTTTACTAACCTGTAAAATGTATATCCAATAATCTGTGCATCTACTAATATATGGATATCCAGTCGAAGTACAATAAACTAAAGATGGTATATTATATTTCATGACCGAAAATTAAATTGTAACTAACATGTAGCCTGCTGTGTTTATTGCCTTCTGTGAACGTGAAACACAAGTTGGAGCCATGGGATTCACTTACACAGAGATGGGAAGCACAGCCAACACAGATCTCATGTAGTTCGAATTTTTTTCACTAGGAACAGTGCTCACAATAGCTACTTTTCTTAACAATGGCGAGATCTCCCAAAACGACCCTAATAATGTTGTCACTGTGTCTGGGGTATTATTTAAATAGATAAGTACATATTATTAAGTTTCAAATTAGATTTTGGCCAAAAATATATAATGAAATTGCCACTATGCCTGTGATATTCTTATTTAAGCAAATTCAAAATAAGTTTTAAATTGTATGTTGGTCATAGATACATGATACTGGCACTCTTTCTATGATGTTGTTACTTAAATATACACAAATTCCAAAATTCTATCCTTTTTCTTAATTAAATTGTGTCATTGCATCAACTGCGATAATAGTCAACGTCGATGAAATATGGAGATAACGACACGTTATTTGCTAAGATGAGTCTGAGGATTCATTGTGGGATTATCTGACTTTCGTCTTACAGTTAAGGAAAACTTCGAAGAAAAATTAAAAGAACAGAGGCAATATGATGATTACAGTGATAGCGGAGCTATTGTACAGTAAGTGTGGCAGATTAAATCAAAGTACAATTCCAACCCCTTTGCTCAACTAAAAGATATGGAGCCTTTTCGGATAACTTTTTTTTTGCGTAGTTCATAGGTAGGCCTACTATTTTCGGTAGTGCACTAATAATTACTTAACACTTACAACATCACTTAAGTGAATACTCACAGAATGAATAACTGTCATCTCTCATTCAGCCTTAACTGGTTGGTGTTGGGATGCGTAGAACAAAATATACAGAGTGTTTCACGAGGATTTACCGTCCTTTACGGAGCTTATTTCTGAAGACATTTTGAGAAAAAAAGTCATATAAATATAGTTAATATTTTCTATATTTTTAGAGTTACATTAATTTAAAGTTGTTTGTAAAATACGTTTTTTTTTTAGTTTGAAGGTAAAATAATAATACAAATAGAGAATGAACCATTCAGAAGTATAATTTCTTTAATTGGCAAGTATTATGAAGCTAAAAATGTGCTGTGAGCTCCTTAGTTGCTTCGTACAGAGATCTTTTTCTATTTTTAAGTAGAAAATTACATTATTCTTACGAACTTATCACAACAGTTATTACAAATCACACCACTTCCACCGACTTAATTATTATTTGCAGTTCAATTTTGCATCCTAATTTACAGTCTTGGAGAGTTTACAACATGTTTACAAAATGTCGCCTTCCGCTTGAGTACACTTGTCCGCACGCTTGTGAACGGCACTCGTCGCTCTACGTAACTGCATACGGCTATCTTTGATTTCCGTAGCGCTCGCGCTGGCTGCTGACTGCACGCTGACCAAGATCACGCGTTCACAGCAATGCGTTCCAATAACGAAACGTAACTCTGTAAATATTGAGAATAGGACTCATGTTTATATGACTTTTTTGCTCAGAATGTCTTCGGAAATAAGCTCCGTAAAGGACGGTAAATCCTCGTGAATCAGCCTGTATGTAAAGAAAGAATAACTTTCAGTTGACGGGACTACCGTACAGCCGCTGGCCGCTACTGAACACCAACAAGTGAACTGAGGGTGTGGAGAGCAGATTTCTCTACCTACTGCATTCCTTAAAGGACGGTCATCCTTATTTGTCGCCTTGCTGAGGGGTAAGAACAGGGCGGTAGCTGCCTCATTGGCGTGCATTGACAGTCCTTCGGAACATAAGATGTAGTAATATTAGGTTGAACAGACGTCCCCGATTTCCGGGGACAGTCCCCGGTTTTGAGTTGCCGTCCCCTGGAAGCAAATGTCCCCTTTTTGTCCCCGGAAATTAATTTTGTCCCCAGAAATTATGATTTTGTTTCAATGATATTTTACACATGAATATTTAAGTATCGTGATGAAACTGCTGTGATTCGTGCATATTTCTGAACGGTTCTCAGTATGAGACAGAAGAACCAGCAAGCACAGTATGAGATATTCTGCACTCTTTGAGAAGAATATACGATATACCACCTTTGTCTTCATTCGCGTTGCTCGGAAGCGTTAGAACTGCCGCAGCGTCTATTTTTGTGACAAACCAACAGGTGAAAATTAGTGTGATGTTTTTCAACATATCAAAAAAAAATCTATTGTATTTGAAAATCTTCTCAAAATAGTGTCATTAATCATGTGTCTTACAGTCAGTAATTCGTCAGTTGAAAAACTTTTCTCCACAATGAACTCAATCTGGACTGATGAAAAGTCAAGAATGAAAACTGAAACAGCTTTGTTACAAGTGAAAGCAAACTTTCATTTCTCACGTGAAGAACTTAGTGTGAAGCTGTATGGGAATGAACAGATCCTTAAAAATATATATTCTTCAGACCAGTACTTGTAAAATGTGCGTGTTAGAATTCAGTGTGTACAATATCATGTGAAAGACTTCGATACATGCGTCAGTACTGAAATTTAATTCTTAGTGGCCATAATTATGTATAGAAGTTGTGCCTGTTTATTCATTTAATTCAGAAAGTTAAGATACTCTACAAATTTAGTGTTTAGAGTTCTATAATTGTATCTACTGTGACATGCAATTTCTTAAACATTTCAACGGATAGTGACTAGATAAGTGTTTGTGGTTTTTCTTGAAATTGCCGATGTCCCCTGTTGGATCATAGAAAATCTGGTCAGCCTAAGTAATATATTAGGCAGCACTTTTTAAATAAAGAGAGCGTGTTATGATACAGAAATATTACGGTATGTATTTTTACACCACCGTTTCGGTTAAGCCGGATTTGGGTTACGCGAGGTTTTACGTCGGAAATAATTTGCTCTGCAACCTCTTTGTCCATATCGAAAAAGCTTCCATAGATCCAATCAAAATCCCTTTATTGGATAGTTGTCAAGTGTCTGAATTATTGTTGGCCCCCACATTTAAAAATCTCCAGAAAGAACTTACGGTATGAAACATTTTAAAAATAGACTATTCTACATCGGATACACTTTACTTGTCACGGCTTTCTTTCTGTTATAGCCTTTGAAAGGTATGAAATTCATGGAATCAACACTGGATTACTGCAGTGCCGACCAACTTAACAATTGTTTTCACAGGGCTACAGTTAATTGGCGATTTGTTCCCTTCGGACATATTCGATATTATCATTTTGATACATAGGAATTATGGGCCAACAACTGCGCATTTCACAGGGCTCGGGACACATGGAGATCACGGCCGATAAAAGTGGACTGGCAGTGTTTCGTTTTATTCGGTCAGTTCGTGCAGTGTTTATACAGGTGCCACAGTACTCGGTAGACCCCCTCTTCATTCATTATTCAGCGTGTTGTGCCGAACCGAGGTCGATAGGACTCGCCGTCGTCCTTTGTACTCGCATACTTCACGTCTTCTTGGTACGATAATACAGCGATGCTGATAATCATGGTGAAACCCTTCAGCTTGACAACGCAACAAGCCATATACGCAGCATAAAGAAATGGATTTGGTTCCTGGGGAAATATACTTCTGACTGCATTTAAATTACTCATTCGATCTCAGAGATCAGATTAATTTATTTAACACTCCTTTCAAACTATAAAGGCTAACCAGAGACGATTAGGAGAAACTGATGTTGCAATTCTCAGCGCAATTTTCTTTTTAATTTTTTTTAGTTGGTTATTTACGACGCTTTATTAACAGCTATAGTTGTCTAGCGTCTGAGTGAGATGAAAGTGATAATGCCAGCGAAATGAGTCCAGGGTTCAGCGCCGAAAATGACCCAGCATTTGCTGTTAATGGGTTGAGGGAAAACTCTCGAAAAAAATCTCAACTAGGTAACTTTCCCCAACCAAGATTTGAATCCGGGCCCGCTCGTTTCATGGTCAAGCATGCTAACAGTTATTCTACAGCGGTGGACTTCTTTTCAATTACTGCGGCTATTGAATACGATGCGATGATAAGTCCTTAATAATTTTATTCTATAGCATTTTGAAACTACAAACGATGTTAAGAATTGATAAGATGATTAATTGTAATAATTGTATTAGTTTATTTATTTCATCTAAACTTACTTACTTACTTACTTGATTTACAAATGGCTTTCAAGGAACCCGCAGGTTCATTGCCGCCCTCAAATAAGCCAGCCATCGGTCCCTATCCTGTGCAAGATTAATTCAGTCTCTATCGTCATATCCTACCTCCCTCAAATCTATTTTAATATTATCCTCCCATCTACGTGTCGGCCTCTCCAAAGGTCTTTTTCCCTTCGGTCTCCCAACTAACACTCTATATGCATTTCTGGATTCGCCCATACGTGCTACATGCTCTGCCCATCTGAAACTCTGGATTTGATGTTCCTAATTATGTCAGGTGATTTCATCTAAACTACAGAGGCTAATTAGAGCGACGAGGAGACAGTAGTGGCAGTAATAGTAGCAGTAGGAGCAGCAGCAGCAATTTTAAAATTTTAAATTGTTAATATCTACGATCTCAATTTACAGGTAATTTAGAGGCGGTGGCATAATAAGGTGGTAAATTGTTATTTAACGTCTTTTAAAATCACAGGCAGTAGTAAGACACTGTGAAGTTATAAATTGTGGTGCGTAGTATGGCGAATGGTAGAACCGGTTTATGCGCGTAGCACGATCGGCACGTAATTCCTTACATCACGGGTGCACGAAAAGGCTAGCCTACTTGGGCTGAAGTGTTCAGGGATACTCTTATACTCCTATCATTACAGTAAGCGCCGGAGATCGAACCCGAAGTCTAGCATTCAGTTACCAAAGGGGCAGGTGTAAAGATAGATATTAATCTGCCTCTAGTGTCTAAATACATAGGCTAGAGAATTTTACTGTGTATGTTTTAGCCCACTACCTGCCTTGTGCGTCGCTTCTCATAGTGGAATTAACATATCCAAAACGGCAAGTCGGGACATCTGGGAAAGAACTCTTGACGTTTAGCTGGAAACCAGTGTGAGAACGTAGACCAGCCTCGCCGTGTCAAAACGTAACCACGTGGGAGGAACTGGGCGTTCCCATCGACCGCTGTCTAGTCGGTCACCTCCTGTCCATCAACAGCTGCCCGCGTAACACGTCACTATTGCTTCATTATTCTGCTGTTGCCTCGAAAGGGGACACTTTTAAGAGGTGAACACAAGAGTGATCTTGGTGAATTTCTCACCTTAGGCATTTTACCTTTGACAGTGTTTGATCTGTTACTTTTTGAGGTTATTTCAAATTTTGTGCACTATGTGATCATTCTTCAACCGCTGCCTCCAAAGTTATTTTACTGTCCTTCTGAATTTGTAACACACGAGTAATGCATAGTTTCTTGAGAACGTGAAGTCATCATTTTCTTACTAATCTGAGTAAAAATAATTTTAATATCTGATAAGGCTTTTTCATCCTTCAGTTGCCTTGTATTCCTGATCTTCATCTTTCTCCTTCATCCCACTGATCGTCGTCTAGCCTGCAAGTTCTCATTGCTTTAGTTATTTGTCCTCTCTACGTAATCCGAGGTCGACGTCCTGGAGGGAACCATTCGAGAATCTTTAAGGGTCAGCTTTTCTGGAACATTCTCTGAATATTACCATATTACAGAGCTATTCAAAAAGAAGGAGCAATTTCAAACATTTATTTCTTCCAAACTACAAAAGATAGAAACACAATTCCAACGTTCCAACGTTCCTGGACAGAAAAAGATTCAATGTTGTATGCATTCAATATGAGCCCATGTGTTACACGACAAATATCAAAATGGTGGCTCATTTCTTGCCACACACGAACCAGCTGGTCTCTAGTTATCGAATTCACAGCTTCAACAATTCGATGTCGCAGACTTTCAAGAGTGTCAGGCATGGGGGGGGGATAGAAACACGGTCTTTTACGTAACCCCACAGATAAAAATCACAAGGAGTGAGGTCTGGAGACCTGGGAGGCCACCGGCGATGAAGTTGATCTTCTCCTCCTCCTCTTCCAATCCAACGTCCTGGAATTGTGTCATTCAGGTAACGTCGGACGTGGTTAGAGAAATGAGGCGGGGCACCATCTTGCATGAAGATGAAGTCATCTGAATCATCTTCAAGTTGAGGAAATAACCAGTTTTGAAGCATTTGTAGATAGGTTATTCCTGTCACAGTTTTCTCCATGAAGAAGAAAGGTCCATAAACTTTGTTTACAGATATGGCACAGAAGACGTTAATCTTCAGTGAATCTCTTTCATGTTCAATAACTGACATAGGATTTTCACTTGCCCAAATTCTAACGTTATGGCGATTAACTTTGCCGGAAAGATGAAAATTGCATTCATCGGAAAAGATTAATCGTTCAGAAAAATTGTCTTCTTCCAAATCATCTGGCATGCTAATGCAAAATTCGTACCTTTTGTTGTGGTCGTCAGGATGTAATGCTTGGACTCTAGTTTTGCTAATTGCAGCACACAAAATGCTTTTTCCTGTTGTTCGCCATTTTACTACAGACAATCAACAGCGCCAATGCGGCCGCGCATGACAAGCAACAGCGCCAATGCGGCCGTGATTGGAACTTCTACCCGGACTGTTCAAAATTTAAACTTTCGTTTGTCCAGAAACGTTGGAATTGTGCTTCTATCTTTTGTAGTTTGGAAGAAATAAATATTTGAAATCTGCTCCTTTTTTAATAGTACTTCAATGCTCTAACCTATAATAAAATCGATCAAGGACTGATTATTGAAAGCAGTATTTTCTGCAGTTTTAAAACGACCAAATGTTGGACACATTTATATTTTAGCGTAAAAAGTTTAAGTGGGCGTCTATTTGGTAAAATATCAGTTACCATTTCTGTAATACTCTACTACACGCATCTTGCTACCTAGCGTATGCGCTCCGATGCAACCCGCAACATATCATTGCTCCCGCAACATAGCACAAAATAAAGTATACAAATAAAATAATTCTTAACAATGCAACATGCTTAATGATCTTTAATTTATTTCATACACATCATAGCCTACAAATACCCAAACTCATACAATCACACAACCACTAATCACTTAAACCTCCCACGTAATTGTAGACTAGAGATTGTACGAATCCCCCGTCGTCTTTTTTAAGAGGTCTCCTAAATGTTGGCATCCTAATTTAATATGGTCACCCCTGTTTCGCATGATGTATCATCCCTGAGTCTTATCTGTTTCACGGGGTTGTAAGAACGCATGCGCTGCTGTTACTACGCAACAAGTGTCGCACCTTGCTGTGCAGTTGTTTCTTCTGTCCTTGCCTTGTATCATCGTGTGAAGCTCGAACGCGTTGTGTTGTTTTTATTTCTTTGCCTCTTCCTTTCTTTTTCTTCCCCGATTTTTTGTAACGTTATCGGTGTTGGAAAAGGTTTCCTACCCCTACTCTCTATGGGAGTTCGTAAGCAGAGTCCGTGGACTCTGTTCGTAAGTTGAGTTGCGCGCAACCTTTTGAGCCTTGGACGAACTAAAATGATTCTTGTGGAATTTTGTTTATAAACACATGGAGGTGGCGCTTTTTGCTACAATGTAACTACAGTATATGGTTCAGTCTCTCACCTCTTTAACCCAATGCGTCTCATTTTAATTTCTTATAGGCCTACCCATTCGAAAACAGAAAAACATATATTGGACTGAAATGATTTGAATAAACAGTGCGCAGTACAACAACAACAACAACAACACAATAATAATAATAACAATAATAATAATAATAATAATAATAATAATAATAATGGCCGGGTAGCTCAGTTGGTAGAGCAGCTGGCTATGGCCTGGAAGGTCCGGGGTTCGACCCCAGCTGATCACAGGATTTTTTCTCGTTGCCAGACTTTCAGAATTGCCTCCTATAAAAAAAATTGAGTACCGGGTCTATCCCGGGGGTAAAAGGCGGTCAGAGCGTGGTGCCGACCAACTACCTCATTCTAGTGCCGAGGTCATGGAAAGCATGGGACTCTACCTCTATGCCACCCAAGTGGCTTCATGGCATGTTACGGAGACACCTTTACTTATTATTATTATTATTATTATTATTATTATTATTATTATTATTATTA
This sequence comes from Periplaneta americana, assembly GCF_040183065.1. Classification (NCBI taxonomy): domain Eukaryota; kingdom Metazoa; phylum Arthropoda; class Insecta; order Blattodea; family Blattidae; genus Periplaneta; species Periplaneta americana. The sequence goes on from NC_091128.1 coordinate 109,050,506, forward strand.
TTATTATTATTATTATTATTATTATTTCCTTTTGATTATAAAGAAGATGTATAAAATTAGTACACCCGAAGGAGAGAAGCTCGTGCTCGGGTGCAGTTCAGTATAAAAAGTAGAGCCTATATTGTGTTTCCAGAAACTCCAATTCAGAACTCAGGGAATGTGAGTGGGAATAGAAAGAGTCCACAGGAAATTAACAATGGTTGACATGTATAGATGTTAGGAGGATTTATTTTATTTCATACAAAAAACAGATTAGATCATCAATGTCCAATTGTAACTTGTACGAGGTAACCCCTTGCGTAAGCAACTCTCAGCACATATTCTTTAAGATCGTTTTTCCTATTTTATATGGAAAGTTATTGGCCTTAGCAGAGCATACTTGACGTGCAGTATCTCCTGGTTCTATAGGCGTTTGGATTAGATTATAACATATTTATCGACGGTTACACGACGTTGCATCAAGCGTTGGTAGAATTGGTGGTAGCGAGATGATATTTTGCCGAGACGAGTACTGGGATTCGCTATGGGATTATTTTCCATTCGCTTTACAGTTGGGGAAACCTCGAAAAATTACCAACCAGGTAAACAGCCCAAGCGGGATTTGAACCAATGCTCGAAAGCAGCTTTGAAGCAGGAGACCCGCTCGCTAATAACTAGACCGCCATCGTATTATTTTAAAAATGTGTTTTCGGTAAGAATGTAGGCTCTCTTTAATCAAAACACAAAATCTGTTATAGATCTCGTGAGTCTTCATTTTACGTTACATGGCTCTCTGCCTCTTCTTATCTCAAATTTTTCGCATCTTTTGCGATGTTGGTCTCCTGTGGCCGCATTTATCACATGACTGGCATGGCCCCGTGTAGTGTAGGATAATAACATTATTAGCCAGGAAGCCTGCGGCGTGATTTACTACAGCTCTGCCCCACAATGTAACGCGATCCGTTTCATGGCCCCCTCCCACTCAATTAGGAATAACAGAGCATTACGTACGAAAAGGCAACTACCTTCAGTTACGTCTTGAGGGCTGCTCGGCTTTTCTGGTCGTGCAGTAGACTGAATTCGTCTAGACTCTTTGCATTCTCTGACCGATTTGAATGGTCAAAATTAATTGATTCTAAATTTTATTTAAATTCTCTAAATTCTCACAACTTAAACGCCAAATCTCTTTCAGTTTCCAGGTCATTTCATCATTCAGTCACATTTTACCCCATTAAATCAATATGACGGTTTCTCACTGAAAGAATGAAGGTCCGATTCCTTGCTGATTCTATATTAATTAATTTTCAAACTTCCCCTAAAATAGGGGTTGCCCTGAAGGACAAAGTATACCAAATATACAAGTATTAGTAAATACGTACTGTACAATTTTATGAAAATGTTTTCGTGAGAAATGTAATTATTATTATTGTGTTATTAATTTACTTTATATATGTGGTTTCTCAGAAGATAGATTGAATATTTTAGAGGTATCTAAGAAACAGTCTTGGCCAAAGAGGATTCAAGATTGAACTCTTCGCAGAAATTAATAATTTTTTTTTGTAATCGTGCTTATAGCACCCACTAATAACCCAATAATTTCAATAGTTTGTAACTTATACATGTGTAAATAATAAGTAACAGTTGGACCATAAATTTGATTCTTCTCATTGTTGACATCTTCCGGTTGAGTTGTATTCTATTGAACAAGGCGATTATGAGGCAAGTATTCTCAGAGTATTTGGATTTCTGTGTCATTATTATTCCATTACACTGTATAATCTCATTCACTTACGTAAAGTAGGCCTAATTACCTAACTACATCAAACTAGACTTTGTACTTAAAGAGACTGAACACAGAGTACCGAAAGAAATTTGCTTAAATAAGCAAGAGATGAAAGAGACGTTGGTCGTTTGCTTCAGAGATGGTAAACTGAAGTCAAAACAGGGAGTTCATCTAAATCAGGCCTGGACGTTAGTAACTCGATTGAGTCACTGCGAACCACCCATTAACCCTTTGAGGTATAGTGGCTTCATTTGAATAATTTTTTACCACTAGTCGTTCTGATATTGTTTCTAGGTAAAAGTCTGAATTGTTTTAATGTAAAGTTGTGCCACAGTGGCTTCAAATAAAGAACCTTTATTTTATGTATTTTATTTTAAATGGCCAATATCCACCTCATATTTGTTAATTAAGAGTTCTGTGCCTCAAAAGGTTAACTTCCCACTCCACCTTCTCCGACTAAGAGAGTAATGTTTTGGTACGGTACGAGCAGGTAGGAAGGTCAGTGACGGGTTGTATCAGGCGGGCATCATAACTTTTACGAACTTTCGCCTCTCGCTGATCGTCTAAAATCCACCACTGATGAACAGATCCTTATTGCGCGTTTGTTTATAAGGTGGTGTAAGCAAAAAGGACATGGCCGGGGGTTTCTGCGTCCCTTTCACTTCCCCTCTTATGCCCAAGGCTGTTCTAAATCCTGAAGTGATGGTGATAGAATTATAGATATACTACTTATTGGGGCGAGACATAGAGCATTTCAGCGTAAATAGTTTTTGTTTTCACCCGTGATGGAATGAAATGAGTGCCGGGTATGCCGTCAGTCTAAGCCAGCCCCACTATTTGCCACATCACGCATTACCCTCCAGCCTTCAAGTCGGCAACCATACTTGTAGTAGTGATCTGCCATACCTCATAGATCTGTATGAGTCATCATATCCCCATCAGACAAGCAAGAACCTGGGAAAATTCGCAATTTTAAGACAAATCTATGAGTCGTCTAGAATCCATCACTATTGCCATTTATCTCTCTTTGAACAAATCGCGAGGAAGGCATAAAATGACGGACTGCAGATTCGGCGTCACACAAACACAGGAGATGCCCTATTTTTTGAGATTGAGATGATAATGAAAGGGGAATTATGTTGGTGGAATGACAAGGATCAGTGGCTCGACAATGTATATGTTAAAGTCTGTGTCTTAGCTATACTTATTGTTGTCGCTGCATCCAAATCAATATTTCCAACCTGCCGCACGACAATGTATAGGCCTACATACATGTTGAAAGTAGTTATTTTAGCTATTTCCTGTCGCAGCAAGCGTTTGATTCATTAATCGTTATTTTCACTGTCACAGATTTAGTTAATTACAGATTTTCAGAGAGGAATGTTTGGTGTTCAGTTTCCATAATTTAATTCAGTCATGCCTAAAATAAAGCCATCTAAATCTTGTCATTTAAGACAGACTGTATCTGAATTTGGAGATGATGTTTTCTCTACGGACGGTGAAATATTATTTTGTAAGTTGTGCGAAACAAAGGTATCAGCCGAAAGAAAATTCGCTGTTGAACAATATAATATTGAGGATGAGGATGAGATTGAGCAGAACGAGATGAGACAGAAAAGTATGAGTGTGACCACGATAATGATTATAATAATGGTGATGTAATGAGGAAAATGTTGAGGATGAGGGTAAGAGTGAGAAGGATGATATGAGATTGAAGTATTAGGATGGCTATGATAGTGATTATAGAAATGGTGATGATAATGAGGATAATGTTAAGAATGTTTATGATAATGGAGATAATGTTGAAGATGAAAGATTGAGGACGATGAGAATAAAATGTTAAAAAGAGATGAAGATGAGGGCGATAATGATGATAAAAAGAGTGATGTGAATGAGGATGATATTGAGAATAAATTAAGGGTTCAGAACCATAGTGGCCCAAGCGACATTTATTAAAAACGGAGAAAGCAAGGGTTAAAGTTAAGTGAATACCATAGTTTAATGAAGACTGACATATCATTTAGTTTTGATGTGTATACTTTATACAGTATTACTTGCTATATGTTTCCATCGAATTATGGTAATAACTTCATTTTTATCCTTGTTTTCTACGGTTTTAGTAAATGGCGCTTGGCCCACTATGGTTCTGAACCCTTCAAATGAGGATAATGTTGAGAGGGTGAGAATAAGAATGGAGAGGCTAAGGAGTGACAACGATAATAGAAATGGTGATGAAGGTCAGGATGTGATCGTGAGGATTATGATGATCAGGAGAATAAGGGGTGATAAAATTATGATAATTATGAGAATGATAAGGATAGGAATGATGTGAATGACAGTATTGATGACTATGATGCGGATGTTAATGATGAGGGTAAGGACAGTAATGAGGAGGAGGAGATAATAGAAATAATGAGGATGATAACATTGAGAATGATGTCGGTGACTATGATGATTTTGATGAAGATAAGGATGATAATGTGGAAGCTGAGGATGATGACTAGGAGTGAGGATGACGATGAGGATTTTGACGAGGATCAGAATGATAGTGAGGAAGATGGGGATGATAATGAAAACGATTATCAGGATGAGGATGAGAATGATTATTACGAGGTAGTACGGAAGGTGATCAAGAAGATGAGAATGAGGAAGAGGGAGATGATGTGGTGCATGAGAGATGAGGAAGAGGGAGATGATGTTGTGGATGAGAGGAGAGGGAGATGATGATGATGATGATGAGAGATGAGGAAGAAGGAGATGTTGTGGTGCATGAGAGATGAGGAAGAGGGAGATGATGAGGATGAGAGATGAGGAAGAGGGAGATGATGATGATGATGTGGGTGAGAGATGAGGATGGGGAAGAGAACAAATAATGAGGTGAATGATAAGGAGGATAAAGATAAGGATGAGTATGAGAAATATTAAGATGAGGTTGAGAAAGACATGGGTGATAACAGGCGAAGTTTAGAACGACGGAAAGTCTCTAGAAGACTGCTGTGGGTTGACTCGGCATAGTGTGATGCTACTACTTTTTTGGCGCGAGTGCAGTATGGTCGTATCACTGAACAGTTTGATTTAGGAACGTCATTGTAACGGGTTCGTAGCTGAAGAGGGCAGTAATTCATATTTTTAGTATCAATATATTATTAATTTCATACTGAAGCTAGACTTAAGTCCCCCTAAAGAAAAAAATACACAGGAAGTCTAGACATGCAAATTTTTGGAGGGAGAGATTGTAGAAATTGGGGTGGGGTTTGGAATGGCAAGCCAATCGATAGGGTGGATCTTTCTCTAGAAGCCGGAGCCCGAAATCTTCTCCCCTTCTCTTTTTGGGCTATCACTCATTTCCTTGTGACAAGTCATCCAGCAGGCAGTCTGTCACCATTCTGAAAGGGAGCAGAGCCCATTCAGAAACTTGCGAGTCTTCGAACTGTGTTCCTGATGCACAGAAAGCGGAATTTATTAGGCACTCATTCTGCATCATATACTTACGAGACAACGTGTAACCTGAGAGGAGACGGAGGTCAAAACCTTTAATCTCCTGACACTGTATGTTGCGGAAGCCGATAACAGAAAATAATACTTTATTAACTATCATAACCTACCGTGATTATTCATAATCGATGAGACGATAAAATGACTGTAATGGAGTAACGGTGGAATGAAATTTACAGGAAAAATATAGATACATACACCTTTTTAAAATAATTATTGGCTGTTCAAAATCGGGATGAGCTATGTATGCGCATAAAGGCTAGGCATTCTCAAATTTATGTATAATATTCGCATATATGCGGTAATTACCTAATAAACTTTTTTGTACGTCAGCATCTAAAACAGTCTTTACTTATAGTTAGTCAAAATCATACATAATATGTCACATTATTAAACTAGTGTCGTAAAATATTACCATGCCAACTAAAACGTCAAAGTTAACATTATGAAACGATTTGCCATGCTATAATATTTAATAGGCCTACATCATTGTTGTCATAGCAACCTCTTTCTTTATAGACCATGATATCAAACTACTCATCATTACAAATCTGATGTTATTTCTTTATTATTGTTTTATAATAATATCGTACAAAACATAACGTATGAAACAGTTAGGCCTACTGCATTCGTCAAAATTAGTCGCTTCGCTCGTTCCCTAAAAATTAATTCGTGTCATAATATTATGAACATCTGCTCATATTCTTTTTCAATTTGTACGTACCGGTATTTGATTTTGGGATGCACCTTACATTCTGATGATGAGATGATGACATGAGAAAACAAGGAAACGATGAGACGAGAAGATAGAGGGTCGATGAAAAAAGCAAGGAGACGATGAGACGAGAAGCCACAGGGAGACGATGAGACGAGAAGACAGGAAGACGATGAAGAAGACAAGGAGACGATGAGACGAAAAGACACAGGGAGACGATGAGACGAGAAGACATGAAGACGATGATGAAGACAAGGAGACGATGAGACGAGAAGACACAGGGAGACGATGAGACGAGAAGACACAGGGAGACGATGAGACGAGAAGACACAGGGAGACGATGAAACGAGAAGACAGGAAGACGATGAGACGAGAAGACACAGGGAGACGATGAAACGAGAAGACAGGAAGACGATGAGACGAGAAGACACAGGGAGACGATGAGACGAGAAGACAGGAAGACGATGAGACGAGAAGACAGGAAGACGATGAGACGAGAAGACACAGGGAGACGATGAGACGAGAAGACAGGAAGACGATGAGACGAGAAGACAGGAAGACGATGAGACGAGAAGACAGGAAGACGATGAGACGAGAAGACAGGAAGACGATGAGACGAGAAGACAGGAAGACGATGAGACGAGAAGACACAGGGAGACGATGAGACGAGAAGACAGGAAGACGATGAGACGAGAAGACACAGGGAGACGATGAAGAAGACAAGGAGACGATGAGACGCGGAGACACAGGGAGACGATGAAGAAGACAAGGAGACGATGAGGTGAGACAAGACGAGATCAGGAAGAGAATGAAAACGATGAGAAGAGAAGATAGGGAGACCACGAGACGAAAAGACAAAGAGACTATGAATCGAGAAGACAAGGAGATGATGATGCGAGAAGACAAGGAAATGATGATGCGAGAAGACAAACGGAGGATGGGTCAATTAGAAAATGGGAAAAGTATACGATGAGTCGGGAAGACAAAGAAATAATGAGACGAGAAGATATGAAGACGAGGAGTCGAAAAGACAAGAAAACGATTAGACGAGAAGACAGAGACGATGAATAGAGAAGATAAGGACATAATGAGACGAGAAGGCAAGAAGACGAGTCGAGAAGACAAAGGGACGATGAAATGATAAGACGAGAAGACAAGTGGACGATGAGGTGAAAAGCAAGAACAAAAAGAAATGATGAGACGAGAAGACAAAGACATGATGAGACGAGCAGTCAAAGATACGATGAAAAGTGAAGACAGGAACGATGAGACGAGAAGATAGGAATATGATGCAAAATGAACACAGAGACGATGAGACGAGAGCGAAAGACAAAGAGACGATGAGACAAAAAGGCAAAGAGACTATACGAGAAGGACGATAAGGCAAAAAGACTATGAGACGAGAAGAATAAGACAAAGAGATACTGAGATTAGAAGGCAATGAGACGATGTGACGAGAAGACAAAGAGACGATGAGAAGATATAATAACACGAGAAGTCGAAAATACAAGGAGAAAAGTATACGTTGAGACGAGAAGACAAAGAGTCGAGGAGTCTGTGACGCAATGAGGATCGCTTGTCAAGAATCACAAAAAATTGTCACAATAACTGGCATTGAAGTTCGAACACCAGACATTTCTCAATTAAAATTCCTTGTGAATATACTGATTGGGACATTTGTGTACCTTTGCTATACAGGATGGTTCACGAAGTTCTCCCCCGGTTTATGGAGAAGATTCCTGAGGTTGTTTGGAACAAAAAAAATGTAAATAAATTAATGAAATCACATTCATAATTGAAGGGTTCAGAGCCATAGTGGGCCAAGCGCCATTTATTAAAAACAGAGAAAGCAAGGGTTAAAGTTAAGTGAATACCATAGTTTAATGCAGATTGACATATCATTTAGCTTTAATGTGTATACTTCATATTACTTGCTATATGTTTCCATTGAATTGTGGTAATAACTTCATTTTAACTCTTGTTTTAAACGGTTTTAGTAAATGGCGCTTGGCCCACTATGGTTCTGAACCCTTCAATTACGGAGTTACAACACATTTTCGAAACGCGTCATAGTGAATGGATCGCTAAGGTTCATTGTTGCCATAACTACGTACACGTTGTTAATAGTCGCTATTTGTTAAGCTGTTATGTCTTGTTTAAGTTACAAGTTTTCTTCTGAGGAGGATGCTGATTTGGTGTTTATTTTGGGCATGTGCTACACGTGCGGTTCACACCCGTGCGGATCTTGCCTTGAGATTCAGGCAGGCAGTTTCGAAAATGTGATTTAAATCTACTTTAAATGAAAGAGACTGATACATAAACAATCAATTGTTTGTATTTTAATAATTTGCATTTTGTTAGTGAAATCGTGAAATAAAAGTTTTTCTGCCGTTTTCAAATTACCGTAACTCCGTAATTATTAATATGATCTTATTAATTGATTTACATTTTTTGTTCCAAATAACTTCAGGAATCATCTCCATAAACCAGAGGAGAACTACGTGAATCACCTTGTATGTTGGGTTAGTCTATGTTCCTGGGCCATAACTCGATCACACAGACAAACTTATCACATCACTATCTCCACTAGACGTGAGAAAACAAGGCTCTTGACTTGACTCTCAGCTCTCCTTCCTGCCTAAGTGAAAGCCCGAGCCGAGCCGAGCCGAGCCGAGCCGAGCCGAGCCGAGCCGAGCCGAGCCGAGCTCTCTTCAGCGGCCCGGTTCTTCTCGAGCTTTATGTTTAGCTGATTGCTTTGCGGTAGGCGTTATCCTCGACTTCCGATACACTAACCTAACTTTCAATGAAACAAAGAAACATAAATTACAACCTTAAATAGCACGGAGAATATTTACCTTTATTTATCCATATAGAAAAAAAATGTTGCTTTCCAAATCGAAATCATATATACGCTTATATCGTACTTGCATATTTATTTTTTCTCAAATCTAGCTTTTAATGAAAATCACTATAAATAAAACAATCTCACAGAACATTTATGTACAGTAGTCAAATCCTTCCAGTATGACAAACATCTGAAAGAAAATAAATTACTTTTCACAGAATAACGCACTGAAAGTTTCATTCTTCTAAAAGAAACTTAATTGAATACATTTGTGGAAATGCCTTCAACTTAAAATTGCATTCAATAAATAAGTTAATATTTGTCACATTCCCAAATGCAACGAAAATTCAAACTGTTATAACAAAATGTTGACTCTCTTACTAAGCGTAAATTAAAGTTTGCTACAATCTTAATTATAGTTATGGCAAAGAATTATTTCATTACATCTGTAGCAATGAATAACAACCTTGCTAAAACAGGAACCGCGTGGTGGATTCCTAAGGAACAGAAAGATTCCTATGAAGGAAAACATTACCAGGGATCCACACCTGTGGAGTAACGGTCAGCGCGTCTGGCCGCGAAACCAGGTGGCCCAGGTTCGAATCCCGGCCGGGGCAAGTTACCTGGTTGAGGTTTTTTCCGGGGTTTTCCCTCAACCCAATACGAGTAAATGCTGGGTAACTTTCGGTGCTGGACCCCGGACTCATTTCACCGGCATTATCACCTTCATATCATTCAGACGCTAAATAACCTAAATGCTGATACAGCGTCGCAAAATAATCCAATAAAATTAAAAAAAACATTACCAGGGTGCAAACTTGAACGCCTCTCATTGAGTACAAACCCTGCTATACTAACAACGCGTTCGCTGGATGCGCTTGTGGCTGGCACACACAGAATTTTCTTAGTCACACGTGCTAGGTTGGGAAATGCCTTTTCGTGATACTTCAATGACGTATCCAAATTTGCGGCTACCGAACGGTAAACATTAATGTCTCTGTCGATTATGAAAGACGTTTGTTTATTCTTTTTAGAAGAATTTAAATGTCAATAAACATTAACAGCAATTGAGAGTCATGCAATGCAGGTAGAGCTGCGACCCTGCGAATTAAAGCCCGGCCCGTCGGCTCCTGTAAGCTCCAGAGTCCGTGGATATACCAGAGTAGCGCAATCACCGAGTCGGCCGCCATTGTTAGTCCTTTTCAACACGCTAGGGATAGGAATATTCAAAGTAAAACTCAGATATTTTTAATTTGAAGGGCAGAAACGTCTAAAGGATCTTATTACATTATAGAACATTATTGTCAGTCAACATACTAATGGAAAAAAAACTTCATTTAATAATTATAATAGCATAAATATACATTTAAATGTTCAATACACTCCTTCATAAACGTCTCAGCAACAAGAACTTAATAAATTACAAGTAACAAATTAAAACAACAATGTTTCAAATAAAATAACAATAAATCTAAACATTTCCAACTGTATTCCTCGTGCAAACTCTCCGGCTTCCGCATATAAGGGGACATCATACTGAAATTTCGCGAAGTTCATTAAGTAATATTAAGGGTTCACAACAGTGAAATTCATAACTACCATACTTACGAAGCTAGATTCATCAAACTTTTATCACTGATATAGGCGCCAAGTGTACAAAATTGCATCCGCCTATGATATGTGGTTTGCATTTTATTAATTATTTTATTAAAATATTGAACCGCTTTATATAAAAAGTCGCTTGCACTACAATTGACATCATTTTTACGTGATTTTCACTTATATGGATCCTTACATACATGGAATCAAAGCTTACTATAGGGTTTGCTGTAAAATTAATCAGTAAATTACTAGAATTTTTATTATAAAAAAAAATAAAAAAATTAATAGCCATAAAATTTCCTAGTAATTTACCCATTCGCTTTACAGAAAATTCCAATAGTCATGTTTGTTCCAATGTATATAAAGAATCATATAAGTGAATATCAATTTAAAATAATGTAAATTGTGACGCAAGGGACTTTTTGTATAAAGCAATACAATATTATTCTATTAAGTTATTAATAAAATGCAAACCACTTATTATAGAGAGATGAAATTTTGTACATGTGTTATTACTAACTAGATATGCTAGTGATAAAAATTGTGTGAATTTAGCTTTAAAAATATGGAAGTTAGTAATTTCAGTATATCGTTTTTGGTCTAAAGATGCCCTCTGCCAATTTTCATGACCATACGACCTGTCTATCAGCTATTTAGGGTCACATTTTTAAAAGGCTGCGGTCTCTGACTGGTAATTTAAATGCTCTGTCCACGCCCTCTACTCTGAATTCTGCGACCATTTTGGAAATTACGCTGTATTTCATAAATTATTTATTATATTAGATTTCCGATTGAGCTAGTGTAGCTTCTCGACTTCTCGAAATATTTCTTCATAGAATTCAACAGGTGTTAGGCCTACTTCAAAGGCTGCTTTCCTTTAAAAAACATTCAGTTACAAAGGAGAGCACAACTCTTGTCTAAAGGAAAATTCCGCTTGTTGCTAGTAGCCATAACAACGTGTTTTCCATGCTTGGTTTTTATTTGTGATACAAGAAATATTTGCAAGTTTCTAACAGTTTTATTGTTAGTGTTATAATAGTGTCTACAATCTATAGTGATTTGTGAATAATATTTATCTATTATAGTGTTTTCATAAGTTTACATAGTTTTTTTAGTCACCATTATTTATAGTGTAGGTTAGGTGTGCACAGCGTGGTCGTGTATATAAAGGTAAGTTCTGTATATAATATGCTAGGTCTATATGTTTCAAAATGCCTAGAAAATAAAAAAGACAGAGACCTGGTTCATTATTATCATCCAAAACTTTGAAGTGAATTTTCTCCACTTTAATTTACTGTAAATTTTGCATTGCTAAATATTCTATTTTTTTCTACAGATTTTGTACTACGTGCATGATTTTTTTTAATTAATTTATTTTATGTCGTTTTAACTTAGGAAGTCATATCGCGAAAATACATAAACAATTCTTACAGTTTACATAGAGTTTACTGTACTGCATTACAATAATCATGAGAGGTTTTTGAATATGTTCTTAACAAAAGTTCTATCAGGATTATACCTAACACTCATATTTTTTGTTGTTGCTGTTGTTTAGTCAAATGTCCGAAGACATGTTTGAATCTCATAAGTACCACCAAAAAGGCATCACTCATGAGACAACTAGGCCAGGCGATAATAGGATAGGGTGGCCAGTTCCTTTCGCCGATTAGCTACATATTACACTAATCAGACTTCAGATACATATAAACAATTGTTCTTCCTCTGACACATATTGTCAAGTGAGATGTACTGCCTGATAATATATATGCATATCAGCCAGAATATCAATAAAAGGTATTTTAATTCTATTTTTTTACGCTCGAATTGAATTTTTTTTTCTGTTTTTACACTTTTGGTGCATTAAATATTTTTAATTATTTTTTTAGTAAAATAAAAGGAAAATTATATAGTAAGTTTTGTTTCTGAAGATCTGACAAGCATGTAGACAAAAATTCTGGCCATAATAGTAGCAATTTTTGAAAACCTAAATTTACACAATTTAAAATTACAAATTAAAAGTACAAAATTTCAGAGATCTACCTAGAATAGTTTAGAAAATTCAAATTTCACATCAGTCTAACCTTAATAGGCTTTCTAGTTTCTACGGTCTCTGCATTTTCCAATCGAGCCAAACAATAAAATCTTGTCTCAAGAATGAATTCAGAACTTCACAAATATATTATGTCATTCTTGCAAATAGCAGTCCACACCTGTGGAGTAACGGTCAGCGCGTCTGGCCGCGAAACCAGGTGGCCCGGGTTCGAATCCCGGTCGGGGCAAGTTACCTGGTTGAGGTTTTTTCCGGTGTTTTCCCTCAACCCAATACGAGCAAATGCTGGGTAACTTTCGATGCTGGACCCCGGACTCATTTCACCGGCGTTATCACCTTCATTTCATTCAGACGCTAAATAACCTAGATGTTGATACAGCGTCATAAAATAACCCAATAAAAAATAGTAAATAGGATTAAATTCAGAAATGCTTGATTTGAAAGGGAGAAGATGGTAAAAATTTGACACTGATCCTAATTGGTACGTGATTTTCATTTGTTTTATGTAGAAATATCATTGCTGAAACAACTTAAATTCTAGATTAGTTTTATAAAAATATTTTGGGGCCCAAATTTTGAAAAAAATCATTAATCTCACAATGTATGCTCGCTTAGGTAGTGGATCGTTCCTTTTTATATTCATAGTCACTTTTTTCCTTTTTCATTATTTATTTCACCTTGTCACAGAGAAAAGAAATGTGCGCTTTTTTCAGTTCTCTGTGAACAGTTCTGAACACAGCAGCACTGCATTTTTTCGCACTTAAATTACATTCTTTCCCTATGCAACTATATACTGCATAGCGTGCGCTGGACTAACAATGGCGGATTTGTCGGAATTTGCCGGCTCAAACGATTGCGGTACTCTGGATATCCACGGACTCTGTTAAGCTCGTGATCCTAGTTCCACCTGGTGGGGAAATGAAGAACTGACTTTTGTATTGCCGGTTGCATAGTAAACGAGAAAAGGCCAAGCAAAGCTCGAGCCGTTCTCATCTCTAACTCCACATTCTCAGCTGAAGTAAAATTTAAAATTGCTTTGTAGCCTACTTAATAAAGGTATTGATGAAAATTTAAACGATGAGCTCCAGTAGTGGATCACGTTGAACCAGTATCAGTATTTTGAAACAAAATGTTGAGATGAATAAACAGAAGACATATGAGGCGTTCCGTAAGAGAAGGGCGAACCCGCCTAATGTACCTTTAGAGATACGGTAATCGATGTTCAAAGTGTTTTACCTGTAAAAGAGATAAGGGCGAACCCGCCAAGGACACGTCTGTAAATAATGATAATTACTTTTTACACTGAAAAGCGAATACCTTTATTGAAAATTGCAATTAAATGTCCAATTTAATATTCCAACTTAATAATGATCATAGATGATATGAATTCATCAATATTATAGGAATAATTTGAACAGTATATTAGAAAAAGCAAAAGGCGTAGAATGAACTCAATAGTGGCAGACATTAACAACAATATAATAATAATAATAATAATAATAATAATAATAATAATAATAATAAATAAAAACACATAATCGCACTGTGATGTGACATTTACAAAGTGTCTGAAATTATTAATAAACAAAAATAAGTAGATGCCTGTCATGTTATTATCCTTGCTATCAAAAGTCGTTTCACTCGTTCTGGGATCAGAGGCGCTAATAATTAATCCATTACACCATCTTCATGAAGATGTTCCTCTGAGTCGGTCACTGCTAGTTGCACGTTTCGTTTGCTGATCACGTCGCCCAGAAACGTTCTGTGACACATACATAAGGAGAGATTTCAGATCCTTTACTTTCTCAGAAGTGAGCTTTATTCGCGTGACATAGTACCTCTTTGGCAAAACCAGCTGAGAGTGGTCGGCCTGTTCTTAATGCGACATCTGTTCACATCAACACTGGTTACGAGCTTAGAAATATAGGCATTCTGGAGGTCATAATCGTCCCGCGCCGTGGCGTCGCGGTATAAGGCATCCTGCCTAGGACTCGCGTTACGGAATGCGCGCTGGTTCGAGTCCTCATGGGGGAAGAAATTTTGTCATGAAACTCCAGCCATTGTATGGAACCGGTACTCACCCAGCATCGTGATGCACTTGGGGAGCTACGATAGGTAGCGAAAACCGGTTGCGAATACCAGCTAAAACGGCTGGGGGGATCATCGTGCTAACCACACGATACCTCCATTCTGGTTGGATAATCGTCCACCTCTGCTTCGGCATGTGGGCGTGAGGCCAGCAGCCGGCTGGTCGGTCTAAGCCCTTCACGGGCTTTATCGCCACGGAGGTCATAATCACCCAACTCCCAGAAATTATGAAATACAAGTTGTATTTTCTCCATACTTATTGCGTTGAAGCACCTACAAGTACTTTATCAGAAGTGAGCTTTATTGGCGTGACATACCTCTTTGGCAAAACCAGCTGAGAGAGGTCCGGCTGTTCTTAATGCGACATCTGTTCACATCAACACTGGTTAAGAGCTTAGAAATATAGGCATTCTGGAGGTCATAATCACCCAACTCCCAGAAATTACGAAATACAGGTTGTATTTTCTCCATACCTAATGCGTTGAAACACCCACAAGTACATGGCGGGCCTATACCGCGAGCTTGCACATGTCGAGATGTTTTTGCACTACTGTACGATTCACCTTTGTTCCTTTTAATCTTCGCTTGTACGTTTATCCATTTTCGACATGCTTTTGACGTTTCCTACAATAACGAGATATGCCTGGTTGATTATTTCTGTCACTGTTACTCATACTAAGCTATTACAATGTCCACAAATACACGTAATTCCTCACTACGGTTGTACTACTCGTCTGTGTTGTTACAACAACACTGAGACAATAAATGGCGCGCGTCTTCAGGCAGAGTGGCGTATTCGCCCTTCTCGTACGGAGTAAAATGAATATTATGAACTTGTCACAGGCTACGCAGTTTCTCCAACCTTACAAACAATGATAATTTCTATATAGTAAGGGCGAGCTCACCAACGTCTGCCAGGCTTATGTTGCAGATATGTGTCTTAAATATTCGGAGGAGTAAAAAACACAAAATTCGACCCTTGGCGGGCTCGCCCTTCTCTTACGGAACGCCTCATATTCTTCTCGATGATTCGCAAAAGGGGACCAAGAGACAATCACTGAAGTAGCTGCGAGATTTGTGTTTGGTAGTGCGGCAATAGAACGGTCTATTTCAGTTTCTCCTTTCATTCGTATCCCACTGGTAGGAACTCGAAACAGACTTTAAACAAAGATCACAATAATTAGTCCTATCACTGTCTTGTACCGCTCCGTAGTGTCATGATCTAAGGAATCTAAGGCATTTTGTATGGACTCACGTTATGAAAAAAAAAATTGTCAGATAATTTCAGTCATATATGGAACCGGTGCCCACCCACCATCGTGTTGAATTTGGGGAGCTAGGATAGGTAGCGAAATCCGGTTTTGAAAGCCATCTGTAACGACTGGTGGGGGGTAGATCATCGTGCTGACCACATCTTACACTCGTATTGGTTAGATGATCGTTCATCTGTGCCGAGGCATGTGGGTATGAGGTCAACAGCCGGCGGTAAATATGCAAACCTATATTCCAATTGTCCTTGGCTTCTTAAACTAGTCTTCTTTGCTGAAATATATTTTTAGAACACTTAAACATATTGAATAGTAGCTTGTAAGGCCAAGATGTTAACGTAATAGGAGTCAGAGATAAAATCGACGATTTATAAAGAACCTTGATTTCCGGTCGACATCACTTGACAAAATGGAATTCGATTCATTCCAGTATATTGAAAAATCATGGAAAATTTAGCTACATACCGTATGATACGACAAATACTGAGTTTCTTTTTGCGGATATGCAATTGAGGGGTTGGGTGCAAGAAAGGCACTTCTCTCAAATGCAAGTTTTGAGAAAACTGATGTTGAAAATTCAAACCGTAATAATGTTACCTATGCACGCCTTTATATTTTGGGTACTCCTGACCTCTATGATCACAGTATTGAACTACAACTTGGTGATCATATGGATAACAGATCAGAGAACACAATAAAGCGTTTTACTCAAAAAGGGCACATCCTCTAAAATGCCCTTCTTGCACCCAGCCCCTCAATTAAGTTTTCACAATTTTTGGTAGGTAGTACTTTCCGGAAGAAACTCATAACTATTACGACAGTCAGAGATGGATACTGAATCAGTTTTTAGATACTTCCTTTCAACTGGCTCAATCCAAAAATTATTAAGGAAAGACTCACTGAAATATATCCCCACTAATGAAACGTTGAAACTTTTTTTTTTCGCAGAGCGTAGACAGTTTTGGATCAGAAGAATGCAAGAATATATCGAGTTTGCAAAAGAAGATCTTACATTTTTATAGCATTTTCAACCTCTTATTTAAGTAAACTAAGTTTCTCGTCTGTGAATGCTGTCAAAACAAAAGCGAGAAATTTTTTGAACTTGAAAATGATATCACTGTGTGTATCGAATACAGAGTTTAGATTTGAGAATTTACTTTCTGGAAAACAGACACATTTACCGCATTATTTATTTTTTACTTTATAACTACAGAAACTTTTTTTATTTTCATGTTCAACATAATGTAAGTTAATAAGGCGTTTTTATTTTATTTTGTAAATGATCTCGCGACCCATTTCGGCTGGGGTCGCGACGCACACTTTTGGAACCACTGTAATGTTGGATATCAGTTACATGGGATTGTTCGTAAATGTGTTCGTTTATCCTTTAATAAATACTTAAGAGTCTGTTTTCGGATACTTAAGAGCGAGCAAGGAATACTCTTGAAGAGTTAGAAAAATAATACTTACTTTAATGATGATGATGATAATAATAATAATAATAATAATAATAATAATAATAATAATAATAATAATAATATTTTATTTATTTATTCTAGTAGAGTTAAGGCCATCAGACCTTCTCTTCCGCACCACATGAAATAAAGAGAACAGTAACCAGTCTTCCTTTGCCTCTCTGACTTCATTAGAAGCTATTTAGTTACGACTTCAGCTAAAGCATGTTCGACTCCCCGCATAAAAGTGAAGATGTATTTTATCCCTGAAAGGTGTAGACCTTCGACTTATTACGCAGACTGTCAGGGTTCGAGTCCTGGTCATGCTTGGGATGTTTCGTTAAAAATCCATAGTGACGCTTGTGGCTGATAAGATCGCAGTTGGGAGTTTTCTTGGGTTCTCCCGTTTTCCAACGGTAGGCATCGATATCATTCCATCCGTTCTCCATTCCATAAATTTCCCGATCACCAGCTGGCGACGCACGGAGAGGGTCTAGGAACGAGTAGGGCTACCTGCGCCGCCCAGGTAAATTTTTTTGCAACCTGGAAACGCTCTGCTATTTTTTTTATTTATTAAAATAGGCCTAATATTTTTCTTGCTCGAATCTTACTCAATTTTGTATTGTATAAGTACGGATTAGTAGTATGTATAATAGCAGCTGCATTACTAATAAATAATACATCTATACTAATAATAAATCTGTAGCCGAAATTTTTCTGGTAATTTTCGATTTTCCAAAAATAATTGGTCCTAACATATATAATTAATCACCCTGAAACCGAAAATCGCTTTTTTGAAATTTTTGTTTGTCTGTCTGTCTGTCTGTCTGTCTGTCTGTCTGTCTGTCTGTATGTTTGTTACCTTTTCACGTGATAATGGCTGAACGGATCGATGAAAATTGGAATATAAATTAAGTTCGTTGTAACTTAGATTTTAGACTATATGGCATTCAAAATACATTATTTAAAAGGGAGGTTATAAGGGGGCCTGAATTAAATAAATCGAAATATCTCGCTTATTATGGATTTTTGTGAAAAATGTTACATAACAAAAGTTTCTTTAAAAATAATTTCCGATAAGTTTTATTCTTTGAAAAATTTTGATAGGACTGATATTTAATGAGATAAATGAGTTTTCAAATTAAAATAACTGCCATCCAAGGCCGTGTAATGAAATAAAAAACAAATGACTTCGTCTATAAGGGGCCTTGGACAGCAACAATCGAAAGCTATGAAAGATAGCCTACAGATAATGTTTCTGTATTTCTATGAAGTAATATCGGATGCTAAATTAACCTATTTGTATAATTAATTATTAATTCACCATTGGAAAGTGTAGTTTCTCTAGATGGACATAATGCTATAATGTTATTACAGTAACTTCTGAGTGAATCGAGGACAGGTAAGATTAAAATAGCTTCTTATGCACAGAAAACTTGATAGACTATTCTATACATTCGTTTCCTGTATTTCCTAAAATAATTTTTATGACCAAATGAGTGGTCTCTGGATCAAAATGATCGCATTTTAATTATTCAAATACAATTTAAATTAAGTAACATAATAAACGATTTATCCGTCTATCATACACGAATGGATCAAATGTCCTGTTTTAATTATGTAATTACTTTATATTTATTTCTAACGGGTGCAGCGGAGCGCACGGGTACGGCTAGTGTAATAATAAAATAATAATAATAATAATAATAATAATAATAATAATAATAATAATAATAAAAATAGCTAATACAGTATTTACCTACGCACTTAAGCCTACATACAATATCCCAACCTCTTATTCGATCCTTCAGCTGCGCGCTTAAACCTTCTTAGGATTGCAATACTCTTTTTCCTACACTCTCTTTATCAAATAACTTTCCTCAGTCGGCCTTAATTCTGGAATATTTTTGGTCACTTTGTTTTCTTTGGTGTATTGAAGTACCTGTGAACTGTGATTCTCATTACAGTAAGTGCTAAACGGAATGCTCTGGTTCTGATGATATGTCATTCAGTGTAAATTCATATTTTAAATCGTTTTGAAAATGCGATTATTCATTGTAGGGGTTGACCAACCAGGAAAACAACTACTTAGAAAGACTTTCTTTTTTTTTAGAAAGTAGGCATATTAAGTACATACCGGTCCTGTAAATATCTTAACATATTACATAATAGGGTAATACTGTCCATGAAATGCGTAATTCAATAAGAAACTGATACCGTAACAGATACTGTACATAAGTAAAAATTAGTATACCCGCCTAATATGCAATCCCTGTAAATACGCTGTTTACATTCAGCTTCTTGAAGAGCGTTTTGTTGGGGTTTTACTTTAATATAACAATGATGATGATGATAATAATAATAATAATAATAATAATAATAATAATAATACTTACAAATGGCTTTTAAGGAACCCGGAGGTTCATTGCCGCCCACACATAAGCCCGCCATAGGTAATAATAATAATAATAATAATAATAATAATAATAATAATAATAATAATAATAATAAACTTCTCATGAAGCGTCCTGGTACTTTTTTATTTACGACTACAGACACCCTGGGTCAATGTGACAATTCTCTCAGACAAACGCATGGATATAGTGCACCCGCCTCCTTTACGATAACAGAAAGGTTCCTTTAATTCGGACTTAATGTGTATTCTTATCAGAACAACGGCCCCGTTGTGGCTATATAGTTGTGTGTCAATGACCCTCACAGAAGAACAGAATGGGCCAGAGAACTCAATACATGAAGCAGACTATTATTATTATTATTATTATTATTATTATTATTATTATTATTATTATTATTATTATTACAGCTTAAAAATCATGAATTTGTTCAGATTCGTAACAACATTAAACATACACAATTAGACAGTAGGACTTCATGTTTATATGGTTAACGTGGTGCAAAAATACCGCTTATGACAAACACAGAGCAGATAGCCTACGTATATTTAGCTTTTTTTTTTATTAAAAAGAGTTGAAACTCCATTTCACTAGCGGAATTCAAATACGAGGCCATTGGGTTTCCTGCCAGAAATGCGACAAATTGAGCTACAGAAGAGGGGATGGTTTTAAATTCGATAACTTGTAGCCCTCTACTTTGCGGAACCGCCACTGTGTACTGTACTTGGACCGACGGTAGCTACAGAGTGGTGGGTTCGGAGCAGCACCGGTCGGCGCCTCCCCAGCCCGTGTGCCTGCCGTTGGAGCCATGGCTCCAGATAGAGTGGCGCCAGACCAACACTGCCCGAGAGGTGGGGGTGCTCAGGGAGGTTAAAGCGCCTCTCCTCACAATACGACGGCCTGAGGAGAAAACGGTATTCCGACTTGAAGGGTGTCTACAATTATATCTTAATGTGTATGTTTCATTCTTTACAGATCTGATTGTAGTGTTAACCGCAGCCTGGTTAAACAGTACATGAAAGAAAGTTGTAATTCATAACATTAATACGGATTTGTCCTTCTTTTAAATTGTTAGACTACTTATATCTCAGTTAACCGATGATCTGCTTGTAGCGCTAACTCAGTCTTGGTAAACAGTGCATTGAAAAAAGTTTTAATTCATAGCATCAATACAAACTAGTCACTTCTAAATTGTTAGACTACCTATAGTTCAGTTAACTGACGATCTGCTTGTAGCGCTGTCAGTCTTGGTAAACAGTACATTGAAAAAAGTTTTAATTCATAGCATCAATGCAGACTAGTCACTTCAAAATTGTTAGACTACCTATAGTTCAGTTAGCCGACGATCAGCTGTAGCGCTAACCGTCAGTCTGGGTAAACAATAATCCGTGGCGCTACAGCCCGTGAAGGGCTTAGACCGACTAGCCGGCTGCTGGCCTCACGCCCACGTGCCGAAGCAGAGGTGGACGATCATCCAACCAGAATGGAGGTATCGTGTGGTTAGCACGATGATCCTCCCAGTCGTTATAGCTGGCATTCGCAACCGGATTTCGCTATCTATCGTAGCTCCCCAAGTGCATCACAATGCTGGGTGGGCACTGGTCCCATACGCTGGCCGAAATTTCATGACAAAATTCTTCCCCCACGAGAATCGAACCAGCGCGCATTCCGTAACGCGATTCCTAGGCAGGATGCCTTAGACCACGACGCCACGGAGCGGGACAGTCTGGGTAGACAGTACATTGAAAAAGGTTTTAATTCATAGCACCAATACATATTAGTAACTTCTTTTAAATTGTTAGACCACCTATAGTTCAGTTAGCTGATGATCTGTTTGTAGCGCTAATGTCAGTCTGGGTAGACAGTACATTAAAAAAGGTTTTAATTCATAGCATCAATACATTATTAGTCACTTCTTGTAAATTGTTAGACTACCTATACTTCAGTTAGCCGACGATCTGCTTGTAGTGCTAACGTCAATCTGGGTAGACAGTACATTGAAAAAGGTTTTAATTCATAGCATCAATACATATTAGCCTAGATCATATATACCCAGATTGCTCGGCCTTATAGGCTTTGACGGTAACAACTTTTGTCAGGTTTACTATGCTGCCATCTAGTTGTTATATAAGGAGCCACGTCATAACTCCCATTTGAATTGCATTAGCGTCTGTAATGCCATCTCATGTTCGTTTACTGCGGACAGGTGGCGATCCTGGCGGTTGTTCTCTTCAAAGGGCTGCCGATTTTAACATAGGGATGAATAATCTGTTACGTATATTATGATCTAGGATATTAGTCACTTCTTTTAAATTGTTAGACCACCTATAGTTCAGTTAGCCGACGATCTACTTCTAGCGCTAACCGTCAGTCTGGGTAGACAGTACATTGAAAAAGGTTTTAATTCATAGCATCAATACATATTAGTCACTCGTTTCAAATTTGTGTAGCCTACTACTTATAGTTCAGCTGAAGATCTGCTTGTAGCGCTACCGTCAGTCTGAGTAAACAGTAGGCCTACATGGAAAAATGAAATTCATAGGTAGTATCATTACAGATTACTCACTTTTAAATTGTTAAGCTACTTAAAGCTCACTCAAATGACGACCTGCTTATAGTGCTAACTTCAGCCTGGTTAAGCAGTACATGGCAAAAATTTGTAATATATATCATAAGTATAGCAAAATTGTATTAAAGTTTTTTCTTTGAAACTTAGCGAAGAATAACCCCTTGAAATTAATTACATCACTTACGGTTCACCCGGTATAAAGCACAATTTAAAAGACAGTTCAATTCGATAAACTGCAAATCACTACTCTCTTTTATGTTTTTGTTGAAAATGTACAATTATTCAAAATTTCACCTAATAACGTTCAAAGGCTTCAGAAATACGATTTTTTAAGGAGAAGAAATGCTAATTATAGTATTTAGGATTATAATAAGAGAAATGATCAAATAGCAGCTGAATTAAAAATAACGAGTCCTGTTTAAAATTTACAAGAGTACAGTACAGGTATCATTGATTTCAACACGATTTTTAAAAGAATGGAACGTTCTAGAATACCTATATCGATTATTTGCTACAAATACAAGGGAAAATATATTTTGGGAGGACGAAGATGATTATGATTTTAATCAAATTTGATTATTCAACATTTCATACAGTTATGGATAATACTGAATGAATCTCTGAACTGTTTATGTTTGATTTGTGTAAAATAGGCTTATGTACAGTTACGAAAGTAATTTTATAAGGATATGTATGAGTTCAGATAATTTTTGTGAACATAAGCTCTAAGATTTAAAGTAGCATGTAGACAGAGAGGAATTGCCTCGGATTTGAGTCCATGTTACACCAAGTCCCGCAATTCGCCACTCACCTTGCCACCGATTAAAATCTCTTTGCCACTTGTTTAACCACGGCTTAGAATTGCTGTTTCTATTACCTGAACACATCTTGAGGCGAACAAAGTTCCTGACAAACAATAACCGAATCCCCGCCATCTCCTTGACAGCACGCTCGGCGAAGTTGGGTAATCATTCCGCTCGCTCCTCTGATCGCTTTTCTGCTTGGGATGACCTTTTTCCAGGAGGTCTTGGCATGTTCGTCATCACATCTCCGGCTTGATACAACTTTATGCTATCTTCTATACATAGCTTAGTTTCTGATACTTGTACGATTTCCTACTTCCTCATTACGAAGAAAGAATGTTGTGACGCTGCGTAAAATCGATTCTGAAACTTTGACCGAAATACGAGTACGAGTTTTCGCTATCTCTAATGACGAAGAAAGGACATTTAACAAGTCTATCTTTTTTTTTTTTCTATCCTCACGTCCGTCTGACGAGCTGTCCGTTTTCTGTCCTCATGCTCTTCTATCTATTCGTCTGCCCGCCTGTCTGTCATCTACCGACAGTTTGTACGTCTACACATCCATCTTACCATTTATCCTTCCTCCATGTATTTGTCTGTTTGGCTTTGTTTCAGTTCATCTATTCTGTCCATTCTTCTTAAAGTTTGTCCATCTGTCCATCCCTTCGTCTGCCCTTCTGCTCGTCTATCCATCTGTCTGTATGCCTGTCCATTGTATCAGTATTGGTAGTTACGAGCCATCATGAGTACCCTTATGTACTGCCAATTGACATCTCGTATCTCCGAATTTGCCGGTTAATCAGAAAATCTGTTTAAAAATTAATTTCTCATATTCGTTAATTGTCCAATTTCGTGAACATAATAATAAAGTAGTTATTCTAAATAAAACTAAACGAGCATTTTTGTAGATACGAGGTATCACTTCTTAACCACCGTTGTGCTGCCCGGCTAAGCCGGTCTCATAATCTTCCACACCACGTTTTCCTCTCCAGCCAACAAGTCCGAATACCATATCTTTGGTGAGAGTCTGCCGTACCTTAGATATCCATCTGAATCATCATGTTCACGCCAGAGTAAGAACATTGTGCTCTGGTTCCAGCTTTTCCTTTCTCTCTGCCAATCTCTGAGTTATCTAGAGTCATCACTAGGGCTAGGATTTTGATGACCTATAAATCATGAAAAAATGTCCTAAAAACAATGCATTTATGACCTAAAAATCTTTAAAAAAATGCCCTTAAAATGCCCTAAAAATTGATATTACATAATTGGCTTAGTAGAAAAAGAGGTTTTGTACTACTTAATGTTTAGACTAGTAATTAAATTAAATTTTACATAATTTTTTCTAAGTAGTGCACTTTAATTAATTATTTTATCTGATGTAGTTTCCATGTATGATCGTTCACCTCAGCTTCGGCATGTGGACGTGAGGTCAGCAGTCGGCTGGTCTGTCTTGGCCCTTCATGGGCTGTAGCGCCATGGATTTACTTTACTTTTAGTTTCCATGTAGTCTACCACAAGGCCACTTTTATCCGGAATTAGCAGGTATAGAGGAGTCTATATTGAAGGAGTGGTTGGACTGATCCATTACATGGGGTGTACTACGTTAAAATGGCGATATTTGTGTAGAAAAACGATTAAAATATTATACAAAATAATGGATATTAATGGACAAAATATGTAGAGAAAATATCAAAGGAAATAAACATTATTTTACATTAATAATTGGGATTTATGGCCAAAATTAAATGAAAATGCCTAAAAAATGACCGAATAAAACAAAAGATGCTCTTATGAGTTGAAACAGGCAAAAAAATGCAAAAAAAATGTCCTAACAAATGTGTCTTAAAACACTCAGTTTATCACATAACATATAAATACTAAAGCAGCTATGTTTCTGGTTTACTAGAAAAAAGATGCAATTTCATCAAAATCCTAGCCCTAGTCATCACTATTGCTGTCTATCAATATCTGTATAAACCACAAGAAAACTCGTTACAGCGGACGGCCGAGACGACGCCGAAGAAACACAAGTAGTGGTCCGTATTTTTCGAAACGGGAATGTTAATGAAGAGTAGAATTGTGGAGAGTGCTGGTGGAATGAAGTGAAGAAAACGGGGAACTACAAGAAAAACTCTCATATTTGCTCTGTCTACGACAACAAGGCCTACAACTCCACCATCTCCGAATTTGAATTCGGGTCCGCGATCGTCGTAAATCATCGCTCTGCCAACTGAGCTGCCATGGTAGCTCTCTACCTCTCCATCCGCCCCTATGTCTATACCTGTCCGCCTGACTACAACTGTCCGTCTGTCTCCGTGTTTTCGTATAATCTCCTTATGTTCGTCTGTCTCTCTATATTGTCTTGAACTGTCTGTCTGCCTCTGTCTCTCTTGTCTAGTTCTGCCTGTTTCTCCATCTCTCTATCTGTCCGTTCTTCTGTCTGTCTCATCCATCTTTCGGTCTTTGTCTTGTCTCCGTCTGTTTGTCTGATTGTCCGTTTGTCTGATTATCCGTTTATCTGTCTATCCAATTGTCCGTTTGTCTATCTGACTGTCCATTTCTTTATCTGATTATCCATTTATGCATAAAGATTAAAGATTATGTTTTATTTAACGGCCATCCTAACTGCCGAGGTTATATCAGCGTCGCCGGTGTGCCGGAATTTTGTCCGCAGGAGTTCTTTTACATACCAGTAAATCTACTGAATAAGCCTGTCGCATTTAAGCACATTTAAGTGCCATCGATCTGGGCCGGGCTCGAACCTGCAACCTCGGACACAGAAGATCAGCACTATACCGACTGCGCCACCCAGGACGACTCGTTTATGTGTATATCTGTCCAATTGTCCGTTTATATAGGCCTAGGCCTATATATCTATCCAATTTTCCGCTTGTCTGTCTGATTATCTGATTGTCCATTTATCTGTTTGCCTATTCAATTGCCTCTTTGTCCATATGATTATCGTTTATCTACCTGTGTATCCAGTTGTCCGTTTGTCTATCTGATTGTCCATTGTTTGTTCATTTATCTATCCATCCAATTTTCCGTTCATCTACCTAATTCTCCGTTTATCTGTCTACACAATTGTCCGTTTGTCTCTCTGATTGTCCATTTAGACTTATCTATCTGTCTATACAATTCTGTGCTGTTCGGATAAAGGGGGGATGTCATTTTTTGTGCAGATGGAATTTTGTTCCCCAGATGAACTTAAAGTTAAATTATACTAGTGTGTATATGTGTGTGTGTGTTTGTGTGTGTAAATCAAAAGAATACTAGCAGTTTGTGTGTTTTATTTATGTAGAAAATGATTTGCAATAATGGTCCGAAGTTTCATTTTAATTTGTCTCCCTTAACCCAAACAACACAGAATTGTCCTTCATCTATTCAATTATCCGTTTGTCTGACTGTCCGTTTATATATATATATATATATATATATATATATATGACTGTCTATTTATCTATCTGTCTATCCAATTGTGAGTTTGTCTATCCAATAGTCCGTTTGTCTAATTGCCCCTTTATCTATCCAATTGTCCGTTTACTGTATCTGTCTGTTTGTCCGCTAATCTATTTGATGGTCTGTTTGTCTATCTGCTTGTCTGTTTATCTATCTGTCTATGAAATTGTCCGTTTGTCAGGTTGTGTCACTGACCGTTTCTTTATCTATCTGATCATACTCTGCCTATCTGTCTGATTGTATGTTTGTTTAGCTGAGTGTCTGTGTATACGATTTTCCGTTTGTCTATCTGTTCGTTTAATAACCCTATGTGTATCTGTCTTGCTAGCCGTTTATCGCCCTCTCCGTCCGTCCGTCCGTCCGTCCATCCGTCCGTCCGTCTCTCTGGCTGCCTGTTCTTCCGTACTTCATCTAAGTGTTTGTCTACTCCTTACCGTTAATTAAACGTTGCACTGTGGCCCTCACATTTTAGCTCGGAATGTACAGTTTTCTTGCTCGTTATAATTCAGATATTACATAAATGTGTCATTCAGAATTTGATAATATTTTGCACATGATGAAGGCTCGTGCATAAATAGTCCCCTTGTCTGTATATCAAGAACCAGCGTTTATGTGTAGAAACAGCAACACTAGCGGGAATAAATGAAAGGTGACAAGTTGACAAATGTCAGTATTATCCATATTTTACATAGCCACACCGCACAGGGGACGTTGATTATAGATAATCAATATGCCTACGTCTTAATGTAATAATACGAACAGACCACTGTCCAATTCCGCAGTCCGCTTTCACCTTCAATTGCTCTGACCTTCAAAATGATGGTAACGATAACAATAACAAGTGAGAAACAATTAATTCAAATGACTCAATATCAATACTGCAGACATGAGTTCTCGGTGAAACGCACATAATCTACAAGGAATAATTAATAATAATAATAATAATAATAATAATAATAATAATAATAATAATAATAATAGATGTATGTATGTATTTATTCACACTGCAAATGCGTAAATACCCGGTGGCAGTGGTAACTAATTACACTCAATAATGACAATTAATAATAATAATAATACTAATAATAATAATTAATACTAAAATAATAAATAAAAATAATAATTATTATTATTAATACTAAAAATAATAAATAAAAATAATAAATAATAACAATAGTCATAAAATATTAAGGCGGAGCATCCTTAATTAAATAAAGCATGATCACTTAAAATAACATCTAATTTGTATCTTAACCCTAAGCTCGAACTAAAACCCATGAGTATGATATGTTCATACATGCGCAAGTAGGCCTACCTTTCAGCACTACACTCATTTCGCTGTCAACTCACTCACTACACTGTAACTACGACACATTTCTCTGATACTATCCTGATCTCACTAACACTTCAGAAATATTTCACTGTTCAAATACTTTACTCTACCACTATAAATTTTAAAACTTCACTGACACAAACACACTTCACACTTCACTGACACAACACACTTCACACTTCACTGACACAACACACTTCACACTTCATTGACACAACACTTTAAATAACAAAACATCAATTACACTCTTTAAATAGTGTGTATAATACTCGTATAGCACCGTCTATTAGTAAAGCCCTTAAGCCTATTTTAAATACATTTTTGGTTATTGGTAAAACCTCAATAATAACCATAATACTTTTAAAGTTCTTGCTGAAACTAGCAGTCCACTTCTATCGAGAACGAAACAAATTAAAATTGATTAAGGATCAATTGTAAAAGCAATAATTAACCTGAGATTAAGATATAAAATAAATCTTCAGTTAAGCTTAACTATAAATTTTTGATTGAATAAATAATGACTCCAGCTTCTTTCGTCTTAACTGTAAGTTAATATAACTGGCTATTCTTCTTAAGTTAATCATATTAACTGAAGTTTACAGAAAATATTTCCGAAAGAAAAGAGAAAAAAATTCTCCTTATAAGTAAAGTGGTGAGTGAAGTTTACTTTCATTGTATTTAGACATTTTTTTTGTTAATTTTTAAGTACCGATTGTTGTGAAATGATGTTATACAAACGTTTAATTTTTTTTTTTCTGGGTTAAATATTAAACATTCGTATATCTATTTCCCGATTCTGATTATTCTGATTCCACATCTGTTGATGATATTTAATTTGAAAACCCCTGTTTTCACGAGCGAGGAAATCCATTCATTCAGCTTGATGTTAAAAAAATTTTAATGAGATTTCGGTTACCAAAATTTGTAGTGGAAGAACTTGAACAAGGGCTGCGTCCTCGGTTACATCCACAAATAAAACGCACTGAATCAATGCTCATGAATCATGATCCTCTTCACACGTATTGAGAAGCATATTCAGGAGGCAGTGATGATTATGTTTTCTCTCATTGGCGAATCATATGAAAATAAATTGGCTTTACATACGAATTTCATTCATGTTACGCGATGTTGCCACATATTTTACTGCAAATATCAGTTTACATGTTCATAAGTTAATTTTATATGTAGAAACCACGAGTTACTAATGTTCAGTTAAAAATAATCTAAAGTTAGTAACTTTTTTCCAATTGGGCCTAAGAGATATAATTTTGAAGTTCTTACTGAAATTACAAACTCAGTTTATACATAACGAGAAATCACTAAAATTGTTTAGTAATAATAATTCATTATTATTATTATATTATTATTATTATTATTATTATTATTATTATTATTATTATTATTATTATTATTATTATTATTATTGAATCTAGAAAATTTACAAATGATCTTATTGTACTTGAGATAATTTGTAGGCATCCAACAAGGAAAACTCAGTGCGCAGAAACCAGCGGACGTGACTGTCTCGGTCAGACGACGTATGCTCCCGTTCCCAGCATGCTCTCACGCCTACTGCAGGGGAGTAAGAGGGGTATAGCATGCGCTCCGCGAGGAGTCCGAGCTGAGTTTTGCTTGTAGGATACCTATAAAAATAATAATGAAACATATGTAGACTACAAATACGTTTGCAATATGTTAAAAAAAATATGGCAAGTGAAATTGAAAAAAATATTTACTAGAGCAAGGTGTAACAAACACTTTGAAAAGAGGACAATATTATGTAATGTGACATCCGTATAAATGTAGTTACATAAGTAGTAGGTAAAAACTATTTTATAAACGTTGTATTTTAGTGATATTCACGATATGAAACTATTAACATCGTCTGAAATAGTAGGAAACAAAATGCTGTGTCAGGAATTTCAAATTGCAGGCTCTGTGACGTCACGCGTCTCTGCTCTCGTGCTCTTCGAGAGGGGAAGCATAGCGAAAGAGCAAAGTAAGGGGAGTGACAGTAGAAGGGATGTAGCTGTTTAAATAGCGGAGACATAACATTACCCTCCCTCACGTGCTCTACCAGGTCTGTTCCGAGAGGGGAAACGCGCTCCGACGTCATAGGTTGTCCAGTTGGAAGTGACTGTATGCCTACTCGTCATAACTACGGAAATGAATATCTGTACCGATACAGATAGGTCTAACACACGGTAAATAAAATTTTTTTATGTGGGAATAGAACAAATATATTAACCTACTTGTAAATTTTCAGTAAATGTTTCTTTAAATTTTCAGTTACAGATTTGATTAAAATCCGTCCAATGGTAATTGAGTTCTTTCACGCAGAGTCTATCAGTCAAAACCCAATAAAGTTCGTAATTTCTTCGAATAGCCTATAGCCAACATAATAACTCAGACATTCCATCCCTTCCCTAGCCCAACATTCTAAATTACGTTTGTGATGTGGGGCATTTCCAAGACGAAATTCATTAACATTGTGGCAGGATAATAGGCGAGTACGATGAGCAGGACTAAACTTTGACAGCTCAGATGGCATAACGCTGGCTGGCTTACGACGAGTGCGAGCCTGAGTGCAAATTCCGGCGATGACATTGTGATGGGTGAAGCCAAGATTGTGAAGGTTTTTCCCTCCTCAACACACTCCACAATTCCCATTTCATTATAATTTCCGTTACTAAAAATATATCACTTGTGTGGATGCTTCTCTCGCCTTCTCCAAAAATTAGACTAATATTTACAATTTAAATTATTTATTCTATGTACACTAGAATACGCCATTTTATAGTTTACAGTATCATAAAGAATGCGGGCCTACATTGATTAAACATTATTTACACTATTATGTACGAATGTTGTGTATTGTAATGCAAGGCATTTTATTTCATACTACTATAGCCTACTTATTTTGTAAATTATGTACAATAGTGTAAACATATTTTATCAATGTAAGCCACATTCTTTATGATAGTGTAAACAGTAAAAATAATGTATTCTAGTGTACATAGTAAAGATGAACAAAACTAACTGCCGCTCTCGCCCGCTGTGTTCGTTGCATTTGTCTTTCGAGTCTCGTCTCGTCATTCTCATGCGCTTCGAGTCTCGCTCATCATTCTCGAAATAGCATTGGTCGGCGTGGAAAGATTTCGTAACTTTGAATAACATACATCATTGAAATTAATAACATTATGAATGTTTAAATGAGACAAAAAGACAAAACAGAACAGTATCTTAGTTATCAAAATGTTCTCGTATTATATATTACCTATGGTTATACAGGGTGTTTCAGAAATACTTTGACAAACCTTGGGGGCATGTTCCTCACACCAAAACAAGAAAAAAGTTCATATAAACATATGTCCGAAAATCCTTAGTTTTTTAGTTATTAATGAAAGAACATAATGAAACATATGTTAGATATTGTCAGCTTGGTAGAAAGTGTTGCAACTTTAATCAATTCAGAAACTCATAACAATGAAAGTTTACATTCAACGCGTTTCGAGGTTCAATCCAACAACTTAAGTTTGTAACCTTTCATTTTGTTAGATAATAGAATGTATGTTATCGATACAAGTCTGCTGATGCATCCATTATATTCTAGATGGCTGTGTGTTGCCAAGGAGTCCATGATCCGACGAGTGCATGTGTGTGTGGAAGCAAGAGGAGAACATTTTGAACATATGTTATGAGTTTCTGAATTGATTAACGTTGCAACACTTGCTACCAAGCTGACAATATCTAACATATTTAATTATGTTCTTTCATTAATAACTAAAAAACTAAGGATTTTCGGACATATGTTTATATGAACTTTCTTTCTTGTTTTGGTGTGAGGAACATGCCCCCAAGGTTTGCCAAAGTATTTCTGACACACTCTGTATAAATAGAAAAAAAAATTTCAAGTAAATTTGCATTTCTAAAAGACATAAAACATACCGGTAACGTTAATATCTTTTTACTTGAGATTGCACACTTGATCTCAAACATATGAAAAGAAAATTCCTAGCCTTTTAATAAGGGCCTAGTAATTAAATAAAGACTGGGGAACAGATTATTATACACTGAAAGGTAGAGATAATTTTTCAAATAGGCTATTGATCGTTTATATAACAGTTGCCAAAGTAGATAAAAGTTCAGTTAGGTATAAACAACTGTGGCGATTCAAACTGCTTGTCGTTCGGGACTTCAGGAGTGATCAATCTCGAAGTCTCGAAACACTCACAAGCAGTCTTTACGTCAACGACGCGACGTATACAACATTGTCGTGCGGGTTTTCGGCTTTGCGGGCGCTGTTAGTCTTGCTTTCTCGATCGTTGTTCATCTCTAGTACATAGTATAAAGGGACTGTCAGATATTGGACGACTTTCAAAAGTCAATTGTTAAAAAGACTGCTTTTCGTCTCTAGAATATGATCTTTCTTCAAATATTACTTTTGTAGAATATGATTTTTTTTAATATAACAATTTTCCTTCATTTTGTTAATCATTCCTTTGGTCCAAATTATCTCATTTAACTGTAAGTTGCAATTGTTTAACTTTTAGAATTACATGTAACTGAATACATCTACATTTTGTTCTATTATTATTATTATTATTATTATTATTATTATTATTATTATTATTATTATTATTATTATTATTTCTATTTCTTATAGCCTTAACTCCGCCAGTAAATATGAATCAATAAATAATTTAACTTTTAGGAAAGTCACCGTGGTATCCGTCTTTATCACTATAATGCATTGTGAAAAGTCTACGAGGTACGGTTTTGAATCATGAATAGAATGTCTACTGCAGCACAAACAAGATGCAAGTATTCTCTGATAGTACAAACCTGCGACACGCGCCAAAGATGACGTCACGCTAAAATAGTCTGTGAACTAACCGTAACTATGATAAACATAGTTCAGTTTTGATGTGGTCCAAATATTACTAGTAGGCTAAATTTTTGTTAGAGCTCCTTATGGGGAACAGAATTCTTTCATACGCCTGAAAGCCACGGCACTGAACTATGCTTCATTTTCCTTTCGATGGATGCCGTTTTATTGAGAATACATTGCCTTCTTTCTAATTCAAACTCTCAGCTTCGAGTCTAATTGCATAAGAATCGACTTTTGTAAAAAGGACACATGTTACAAATTTAATGTTTTGAGATATTCAAGAAAAAACATAATAGCAGGTAGGAAACTTAAAATTGGAACTTGTTATTCTTGTTACATGAAGTTAGCTACACATGTGGCTAATATATATTATAATTTACTCTTATTATTAGTCCATTGGCCATCCATTAAGTTACAGTTTCCATGAAAAAAAAACGATTTTGACAAAAGTGTAACATATGTCCTTTTTGCAAAAGTCGATTCATAATTGTTTCTCGCATGCACCGCGGAATATTGTAATTTTGCCTCATGTTCGTTCATCACTACCTGTAATAACTGAGTTAGGTAGTTTGTAGTTACTTGAAATCACTTGTTAAATCTTGATTATCCACAGAATAGAGTAATGAAGGAATCTCATTTCACATAACTGAATTATATTTACTTAGTGTCAGAATATTTAATAAATTGTGATTAATGGCAAGATGCATTTTAATTTCGTTAAAGTTTTTGTTTTCTAAACCACATTTAGACTTTGACGCTAACGAAGTTGAAGGCTTGAGGTAGACTGCAGGTTTATAATTAGGGTAATGATGATCTTCCTTGTCTTCCATTCATTTAGCCCCTTACGTGAGTTGATATGAATACCAAGTCAAAGTATGCTGGGTCAGATTATATATCCCGTAACACTGCCTAATCCGTCTGTTTTGTAGGAAAACTTGTCATTATTTATCACTTCTGCTTTCGTCTATGAAATATAATAACGTTAATATCTTTTTACTTGAGATTGCACACTTGATCTCAAACATATGAAAAGAAAATTCCTAGCCTTTTAATAAGGGCCTGTTTTTATTTCTTCGTCTGCTCACTGTTTCATTTTCTGTGTTTCAGGTTTTGCTTTCACTCCTGTCCTTCCTCACTGAGCAGTAAGTTTAAGTTTAACCCACTTCACGATTACTGAATAACTGATAGCACTAATTCTCATCAACGATATTGTGACCAATATGTATTTAAAAATTTTCCGTCAGTTCTTTTTCCACAGTTTTTACGAAATTTATTTAACAATTTCACAAAATTGGAAAGGGTAAGCCTATCTTCTTCAGAACGGAGCGGGTCAATGAATTTAGTCTTTGATAAAAAAAAAGAATATGAAAACAAAACTTTATTAGACAAAGTTCAAATTTGATATTATAATATAAATAATATATTATATAATATAATGTTATATAAAGTCTCCAACAAGCAGTGCAAAAGTCGCTAAATAATTCCTAATCGATTGCTTTGGCAGAATGTAGAATAGGAGAGAGATAAATTAGAAAAGTGCGTTTATTTTATTGTTTTTCCCTTCGAACTATTTTAACAAAGGACTCGGAATAAATATAAATACAAAGGGCTAGCGCGAGCCCTTTGGGGGGGGGTTCTTCAGTACATCCCTTGTCGCAACACAACAAAAGAGAAGATCAGAAGCTTAACACTGCAGAAAATAAAAATGAGTATGATTTATTTTGTTTATTTGTTTGGTCTCCGATCATATAACTATCACTCACTTATCAACATACAATTTTTATATACACATACATAGACCTTTTTATATTATATGCATACATACATTTCAGAAGTTATGTTACATGTCTTTTAACTCATTTTTATTATCTGTTCATTTGTGATTCTTGATATTTTGGGTAAAACAATTTAATTACTAAAATTTTGCAATTTTCTTTTCATAAAACTGCGATCACTCCAATCTGTCTCCACACATGTTAACAATATATACTTTATAGTTTCTATTTCGCCACATAATATCCTTCTCTCATTTTCTATATTACCTCTAAGACCTCTTAATTTCCACACTCCCAAACTAATCCCTACAAAACCAATTCTAGCATTTCTATCACATATCGTTATGTTAAATGGTTCTTGACTCTATACAGCAGGCCTTCACAAGGTTTGCGCTCTCCGAGCCGGCTCACAGCTCATGAGCGGAATGCAGATATTAGCTGCGCTCTGTATAAGGGTAGACTGGAAGAAGGGGTGATCTCGTACAAAATATACACAAAAGGAAATACAGTACTAATAAGACTGTTTATGAAATGAATTCCCGTTCAGTGTTTGTAAAACTATCTTGGACTATTATTAATTAATAAAGAAATATTTATTTTACAGAAATAATAGAAATTCTATAGCTACTTAAATGTACAATATCATTTTGTTATATTTTTTATTTATCAGTACATCAAAACGGGGTTTTATGCTGTTGGCAGCTGAAAGGAACAGTACTGCTCGTAATGAAACATCAGTTACAGATGTTCGATGTCTGCCTTCATTAAAGTTGATTATAGAAAACAGTTGCTCACAAATATAAATGTTGAGCCAAACATAGCAATCATTTTCACAGCCAGCCTGTATAGTCGTGGATATTATTGCTAATGTTTAGTCTTGTAAAACTCAACCAGGCTAGTAGTATTATTCAAAAGATCTTTAGCCCTTAAGTCACATTGAAGATCAATAAGTTCGAGCTGTAAATCGTTAAATGTTATGTTCCGTCTTTTAGATTCCTCCATACTGTACTGTAGCAGTAGGTAAGCAACGTGAAACAGTTACTGAGAATAGGCCTACACACTG
Organism: Periplaneta americana; assembly: GCF_040183065.1. Lineage (NCBI taxonomy): Eukaryota > Metazoa > Arthropoda > Insecta > Blattodea > Blattidae > Periplaneta > Periplaneta americana. The sequence continues at coordinate 109,086,092 of NC_091128.1, forward strand.
CACTCCACTATAGATAACTGAGTGGCCGTTTCCCTCTCCTCTACCTATAGCAAGTCTATGTCATTCTGACGTATATTTCTCTCCGTTTCGGCGAGCGGTAAACACTGCTCTCCCGCTCCGAAGGAGCGCGCGCTCGTTGAGCGCTGTTTGTGCAGGTATGCTATACAGTTTTAACTTTCGTGTAATTTTGTAGTGAAGTATGAGTATGATTATAATGGTGACAATTAATAATAATAATAATAATAATAATAATAATAATAATAATAATATGATGATGATGATGATGATGCTGATGACACGCGCATATCCTACAATCTGTAAGAGTTGCCGTGCCACAACACACGCGAATGTTCGGCTAGAATTTATTACCAAAGCAACTGTAGTATGTATTTGTTTCAAAATTCGAGTTAGACTACGTGAATAATTTGATCCATAGCCTCACCTGGACTTTGGTTTAACTTGTCTCTTCTTATTTAGATGCTCAGTTCACAATTCAATTTAGTTCACTTTCCAAAAAAATTGTGACAACGACATCTGTTAGAATACCAAGTTCCTGGCGTGCAGATGAAGGGAAATTGTTAGGGGGAAAATTCGACAAGCCAACCTGCGCGATCGAGCGCGGCAGGGTGACAAAGCATAAAGAAAGATGGAAGCAATGCAAGTCTCCAAGTTAGTAGAAAAGAAAGAGAATTGTTCGTAGTATTTTAATTAAGTTTGTCATGCATAATTCTCTTCCCCTTTTTTCATATCAGCTTTTTTTCTTTTTTTCCTTCTTTCTTCTATTTGAATAAGAAAAACTTTTGTGACACTATTCCAGTCCGTCTGTCCGACCGATTCTCCACACTTTGCCCGGTTTATTTGTTCGTCCTGTGGGAGTGAAACTCGGATATGAGTGAGGCTTTATACTTCATCTAACTTTTATCAAGTCTCTCCTTTTTTTACACAGTGAGTGTTCTTTCCTAAATATCTATGTTAATCCTTCCTTTCTTCTTGATACTTAAGTTTGAGAGTATGGAATTCTCTGAAAGATATATGAGGTGATGTTAGAAACTAGCACCAAGTACAGTACTTCAGATTTAATCTGCGAGTCATCGTTTCAGGATAAACGTTATTGTACATTAAAACTGAATAAATTTTAATTCATTCTAATAAATCGGTATAAGCCAACACACCACTATATACATCCATATATCTGTGATGTTCATTGTATCGAAGTTTTACTCCTGGTTGAATATTAGAGAAGGCCCTGTGATCTTAAATCTGCCAGGTTAAATAAAGCCATTATTATTATTATTATTATTGTTATTATTATTATTATTATTATTATTATTATTATTATTATTATTATTATTATTATTATTATTGAGTTTGTACGAACATTTAAAACGGATGACTGAGAACAGAATACCATGGAAGATACTGAATTGGTTGCCGGAAGGGAAAAGAGGAAGGGGTAGACCACATGTTTTATGGAGAGGGATTTTTGGGGTCAGCAAATTGGTTTGGGTTGAAAAAGAATCATTTTATAATGGAATATTCCTAATAAAAACTATTATATTATATTATATTATATTATATTATATTATATTATATTATATTATATTATATTATATTATATTATATTATATTATATTATATTATGTGCGCGCGTGCGCGCGGAATCCCCTTATGTATAAAAATGGCCTCGTTAATATTACTGAGTTCATCGCATAATGACGTAAGCATTTCCGTGATGACCGAAGTTGAATGTAATGTCCGTTGAATCAAATCGTTTGATTGTTTCTAGTGATGTAAGTCGAATATGGACGTTATGCGTCAAAATATTAACACTACTCAAGATCTGTTTTCTGTGTTTGTGAGTATGTGCAGAAGGGGCGAATGAATGCCCATCCATATGTAAATTACCTGTACCCTCTTGAGTCTATTACACGCACACCTCCCAGAAGGTAGGGATAAGTGAATGATCTTACCGGCTTCTTTTCAATTTCGGAGACGACATAGGCAGATCCCTACGGCCACAGGATGTTAGACAATACAAGTCGCTCCCCAAATACCAACAGAGCGCCTCCTAAGTAGTCCCCGACCAGCGTGATCATTCCAGAAACACCAGCGGGGAACACGGCAGCGTTTCTTGTTATTACTCGACCAAAGCCAGTGGAGTCCTGCAGTCCGGAGCCGTGGCTCCTGCGTTCGTAATACTGCATCGCGACAGTTCACATTACGCCCACGGCTCCACTCGCCTTGGTCGAGTAATAAGAATAAGAGCCTGCACCAATCCTCTCTCTTCAAGCGGTGCCATTCAGCGTCTTTCGCACCCCCACGGTAGCTGAGTGATCAGACCTTGAGCCTGTTACACAGGTGGTCCGAGTTCGAGTTCCAGTCAGGCCTGGGATTTTTCATTGAAAAATCCATAGTGACACTTGTGGCAGACAAGATCACAGTTGGTTTTTTTTTTTCGGAGTTCTCCCGTTTGCCCATATTAAACATCTACATAACCTGTCAATATTTCTCTATTCCGCCATAATTTCATATCATTCCCCGAAGGCAGGATGGTGACGAGCGGAGGGAGCTTACCTGGGGACGAGTGGCGTTGCCTACTCGGAACTTGGATATGCAGCCAACCAAAGTGTAGCCAGCCGGTGTGGGTTTTGGGAATTCGCCTGTAACTCACGAGATGAAGAGCGGGAGGTGAGGCAGCAGAGAGAAGAATGTTAGTGATATGAATACTTACATTATGTGACTCAGTAGCGAATACTACTCATTAAAACATTTGCAGACTTCATCAGTTTTGGTCATTACTCTTGTGTGGTTAGGAAGTGAGAAGTTTAGCTATTAATTACAATTCGTACTAGATTAAGAAATTATTGAAAGGTCGCAGTGCTGCGTCGTAGTGCCCCCTTCCGAAAGTTCCTTGAAAATACTAGGTTTCAAATAACAGTACCATATGGGCAGGTTGGCTGCCAAGTGTTGTAAGTCACAAAAATTGAAAAATGGACTAACACCACTTATAGTTACTAGACATCCAGTTCTGTGTATCCGACAAGTAGTGTGTGTCCAAGTTCAATAGTTCGCTCACAAAATAGCGCAGACTGTTATTACACTGAACGAAAGTGCTGAGCGCCTTGGCAGTCAAGTGGTGTACGTCCAAGTGCTCCTGCCAGTGTTATCAGCACAAGATTCTGTGCTGTCGCCGCCTGTGGACATTGGTTACTCTGTTGTGTTCCAAACATTCTTATTATTAGGTAAGTGTTGTTCAAGAATAAAATAACGTAGCCTGTGTATGAACCATTCATATTAAGTGCAAGTTGCTCACGACTGTAAATAACGTAGTCTGTATGTGAAACAAGTGAGTGATAAGAGACTGTCGCGAGCTTTGAAAAACTACGGAGAAGGCAAACCTCCTGATGAGGACTTCAGAGGACGCAAGCCTAATCCACGTAAGATAGACCCAGATAAAATAGCTTTCATTGAACAGCATATAAACAGTTTTCCTGTTAGTGACTCGCACTATACCCGAAATGTTAATGTAAGCAGGAAGTACTTGAGTCTTCTTCTGAACATTCGAAAGATGTATGATTTGTACAAAGAAGCATGTCTTAAGGGCAATAGGGAGTTTGTAAAAGAAAGTTACTATCGTCACATTTTTAATACACAATTCAACTTACACTTACAAAAACCGAGAAAATATACTTGTAAAAATTGTGTCTCTTACAAGAAAATGGATACAAATCTCTCAGTGGAAGAAAAAACAACATTGGAGAAACCCATAAACTACATTTACGGAAAGCTGAGAGAGCCCGTGAATGTATGAAGCGTGATTTTTCCAATCCTAATACTGAAATGTACGTGATATCCATGGATACACAGAAGGCCCTTCCATTCCCAATACTGACAGTCAGTGATGCTTACTACAAAAGAAACCCATACGTCTATAATTTTGGCATTAATGACATGAAAAGTAATACGGGATATTTCTGTTGTTGGGATGAAGCTATTGCAGCTCGGGGCTCCCTGGAGATTGCCTTATCTTTGCTTATTCACTTCAAGAAAGTGTTGTCTTCTAAACCAGCTATAAAGCATATTGTGATTTAGTCCGATTCTTGTACTGGACAGAATCGAAATTTGAATGTAGCCCTCACACTTCTGCGTAATGTTCTGTCCAGTGACAATGACATCGAAACCTTTGAACAAACATTTTCGGGTTCGAAACATTCATACCTTTCCAACGATGGTGATTTTTGGTGTGTTGAAACTGCCAGTAGAAATAGAACCATTTATGTACCAAAAGATTGGTACAACGTAATGGAGGAAATCCGAAGAACCAATAAGTTTGTGTTTCATGAGATGCAACGTCCAGATTTTCTGACAATCAAAGGTCTTCAACAATGTCACGAAAAGGAAACAAAATCTGGCTGGAAATGAAAGCAACTGGCTGAAAATTCGTCATATCAAGTACAGTAAGGCGCATGGTACCTTGATCCTTTATAAAGGAAATCTGAACGAAATAGTTGAGTTCGAAGAGCTTGACTTGAGAAAAGGTCGTGACAGAACTGGACGACCGTCAATGTGCCCGACTCGGCATCAACTTTAAACGACTTACCCTGATGGAATATTCGTCACAAAAGCAAAGAAAAAAATGTAGGGGATCTATAGCAGTTTATACCCCCTTGTCACAATTCTTTTTTTCTTAGCTTAAATTCTGATCCTTGAACTGTTTCCGATGACGATGAATAAGTTGATGAGATCATATCGGAAGACATCGTATGAATTTTAATTTTGTTCTTTTCAATGTTCATTTTTATTTGTGTTTATTAACAATAAACAACAATTCTATTTTTGAGTAGGCTTTCAACTTTATTCAATCTCATTTCCTTTCCCAATTTATTTTTGTTTCAATTAGGGGAACGCTATTTTTTTTCAAGATCATGACTTTGAAAAGTTCACTTTTGTGGTAGTTAGAACAGTTGCAAGATAGATTTATAACTTTTAATTGAAAGTATGTATGTTCCACTTATTGCCAAGCCATTATTTACTCAAGACATATACAATTCTGAATTTACAGTGAATTGCAAACTTTAAATTTGCTCTCCTGAAAACTTAGCAGTTTGGACATACACCACTTGGCAGCCAACCCGCCCATATGTAACTTGTGTGTAACTACAAGGTGCACAGTGGTATCTTGGAACAAGCACGTATGACTAGTATCTCATGAAAGAGTAGTATTTCGGAACGGGTACGTACTACTAGTATGTAATATAACAGTGGATTTAGGACGCTAAATTATCACATACTTCCCTGTATGCCATGTGATGCAGTATAATGTCATAATGAGCAGAGATGTGAATTCGTGGAAAAGAAATGTTTTCTAATGCCAAATTGAATTCGTAGATCAGTTTTGTTCAAAGCAGGAAATGTAATGCAATTTTAAATTATTTGTAAATTTTATTTGCCTCGAAATCGAAGTGGATCCCAATGGTAAATAAAACCTAACATATTCTTTCTCTTCTGCTCAGCTCAAGTTCACAATAGTGTTCAATTTCTTCAACAATTAGTAAATAAAAGCTATAATCATTTCGGCCGTGTTAAAATTCATATTAATCTCGCCACGAAGAGTAATAATCTTATTGTAATGAAATATGAAAATTTACTGTTGTATTTTTGTAAATAAAAAACTTCAACAATACAGTCACGTTTCAACAGAATTTAGTTTAATTTCAAGAATTGGTAATGAAACTAAAAATGTAAAATATTTGTAAATAAAACTTAAGCTATATATTTTTATCTCGCTTGATAAAATTCATAATGTACTGTAGTTACTAGGCCTATATTCTAATACAGGCATTATGTTAATAATTGTTTGATAGAATCCTATACTCAGTAACATCAGTTTCAAGATAATGTGTACATTTTTTAAAGAGGCTGTTCATATCTTTTACTTTACATTCCAACATTTCTTTCAATGCGACGAAAGGATTCCCAATTCTGCTTTCAAACAGCGGCGCCAACTTATGTATATTGGCTCGTGGGATCGGAACCCACCCAGTAATTTATCGTATTATCATATTATACTTACGACATTTATTTAACTTATACCTCAAATGTTTGAGCCCACCCAGAGTTTTCCGAAAGTTGGCGCCACTGCTTTCAACAGTACCAAACATGTTCCGTTCTGTGGAACAGACATTGTCATAATCCTAGATCATATATGTAACAGATCGCTCATCCCTATGTTAAAATCGGCAGGATCGCCACCCGTCCGCTGTAAACGAACACGAGATGGCAGTACAGTTGCTAATGGAATTCAAATGGGAGTTATGACGTGACTCCTAATGTAACAACTAGATGGCAGCATAGTAAACTTGACAAAATTTGTTACCGTCAAAGCCTATAAGGCCGAGCAATCTGGATATATATGATCTAGGTCATAATGTAGTTCCAAAGTGAAACGAGTATTTCGTACTAGCTTAGAACAACACTGTTATTTTGGAACGTAGTATTCCAAGGTGCTGTTACTGTTTGGAACAGTTTCAAGCAAGGAACGAATACTCCTGACTCCGACAGCAGGAGTAACCATCGGACGCCCCGGCCGGCTATGGGCTCGGTCTTGAAAATTCTCAAGTAAGAAATAATTGGCTGTTTACCTCCACTTAGCAGCACCGAAGCTCGTAAGCTTATCCTGAAACTATGTATTTTTTATGAAATTCAGGCAAAAGTAGAGTGAAATGAAAAGTGTTGATGGAATTTAATTTGTATTGTTAAGTAAAACAGGAGAATCCTGAGAGAATCCCTCATCCTCCGACCATGTCCACAACACAAACATCACTCCAGTCTGCGCCGGAAATCGAAATTTAGTTCGCGAAGTGATAAGGTCCCGTTCTAACACGATATTACTCGTAAATCAGTCCTGAGGCATATCGTTCTTGGTAATCAACGCAGTCGCTAAGATATGTTTTCGTGATAAGCAAATGTATCGAAGCTAGAAATTGTGATCAATTTGCCAACAGCTTTCTTATTATATCCACGAAGCCTTCCATCCATCTAGACTGTACTCTCCGGTACTTTCATTCTTCCTTTTACATGTGTTTCCCTATTCCCGTTCTTTTCCCTTGGCTTGCTTCTTTGAGTTGAAAACGAGGACGATGTTGGTTGGGCGTCGGAACACCCTCCTCCCACCTCCTGCTCGATTCTTTGCGAAGTGATCAGTCATCGTCAGGACCGTGACAATGGAAGGCGGCTCTAACGCTTTGTTCCGGTCTGTCTCGACGGGCACAACTACTGCATTGTCCAATCTCAAGACCGTACTGCAGCGAATGCTTCAAGAATAAAGAGTTGTAGATGGCTGTGAGAGATGAATCCTAAGGCTTACATCGGGAACGCGAGACTTTCTTCGGACGATTCTTGCTATCTTCTGTAATTGCCGTGCAGTCCACCGCTGTGGAATAACGGTTAGCACGTGTGATCGTGAAACGAGCGGGCCCGGATTCAAATCCTGGTTGGGACAAGTTATCTGGTTGAGGTTACTTCTTGGGTTTTCCCTTAAGGGGTTAGGTACAGCTTACAGCAGTAAAATTCTTGGAAATATTCAATATATTTTTTCTCCATTACTGTATCTTGTACAATAATGAAAATTGGTATGAGTAAAACACTGTCCTTCTACTAGGCCTACATGAAAAAATATTTTTACGATTAAAAAAATTATATATATTTAATTCAAAATGGTGGCAGTTGACTGTGCAGTGATGAAGTGTTTCCCTCATAACTCATAAACTTGATAACTTTTTCATGTTCTCTCTCTTTTATTTTATTGCTGAAACTCATGTTTACAATATCATGCTCTTTCAACTACGTTCCTTAATAAATAAAATTTTTCTTATTTTATGTTACAAGGAAATACTGATATTTGACCATTTTTTTAAATGAATTTATTTTTATCAGACAATCTATCGAAGTTAGAGAAGTGATTTTGCATTAAATTGTAGATTTGACATGCATAAATACACACAAAAAATTTCATCACAGAATGTTGGATAGTTTTTGAGTTATGAGGGAAACGCTTCATCACTGCCACCATTTTATATATAAATCATTTTTTAAATCGTAAAAATATTTTTTTTTTTCATATAGCAGAAGGACATTGTCTTACGCATACTAATTTTCATTATTGTACATGATATAGTATGGAGGAAAAAATGTTGAATATTTCCAAAATTTTACTGCCCTGAGCTGTACCTAACCCCTTAACCCATTAAGAGCAAATGCTCTTAACTTTCGGCGCTGGACCTTGGACTCGTTTCGCTGGTATTATCACCTTCATTTCATTCAGACGCTAGATAACCATCGCAGTTGATAAAGCGTTGTAAAATAAACCAATTGAAAATATTAATTTCTATGTTTACTCAGTTCAGTCCGTCTGTAAGACAGCTCTTAAAATTGGCATCCTATCACCAAAATCTGAATTGGTCTTATCTTCAATGCACTAACAATGATCATGCGTGTCTCACATTCCGGATTTATAAGCTTAAAATTTGGAATGGAATGAGGAAAAAAATATAACTATTTTTAAAATAAAATAAGTCATGGAGATAACACACTCTCACAATGTTTTGTAACAATTTATTTATCTTGCAACTAATCTCACTGCAGTTCATATTTTATTTTCTATAAATATAATTGAAAACACATTTATTTATTTATTTATTTATTTATTTATTTATTTATTTATTTATTTATTTATTTATTTATTTATTTATTTATTTATTTATTTATTTATTTATTTATTTACTGAATTACTTACTTACGTATTTACTTATTTACTTACTTTATTTATTTATGTATTTATTTATTTATTTATTTACTTACTGAATTACTTATTTACGTATTTACTTACTTTATTTATTTATGTATTTATTTATTTATTTATTTATTTATTTATTTATTTATTTATTTATTTATTTATTTACTGAATTACTTACTTATTTACTTACTTACTTTATTTATTTATTTATTTATTTATTTATTTATTTATTTATTTATTTATTTATTTATTTATTTATTTATTTATTTATTTATTTGTTTATTTATTTATTTATTTATTTATTTATTTATTTAATTGTTTGCTTTGCTTTGCTTTGCTTTGCTTGCTGTTTCCAACCTGCGGTCCGCAGATCTCCAGGTTATTTTTAAGGGATCCGCGGAACCAAGATGTCTTTTCAAACGGCATTATAACTAAAATCTTAATTTCATCACGTTCTCTGATTTTTATCAGCTTGCTGGAACATTTTTTTGTTTATCTCAGACTTTTGTTACACAGAGTTTAATGAGGAATGAATTTTCTGACTGACTTCTAGGCCTCTTGGCATACCTCTCCAATATATATATTTTTTTAATTCTAGTCTTCAGGGTCCAGTCTTATCTGTGTTTACCATTCTGTTTGAGACTGAAGCAACGATAAAGAAATTAAACTTGTGGTCTCGCTGAGTTTTCAATCGCGAATTTGATTCATTCCCCACCCTCAGTGATTTTCTAGCATGATGATCAACTTTCGTTCGATAACTTTGGAAGTATAAAAAATCGTCATTGATTGACATCGAAATTAAGCGACTACTATACTTTCTGCAATGGAAAAAAACAATTGAATGAATAATCTCTTCTTGGTAACAAATAATAGTTCGCCTTGTGAAATTAGTACCAATAGCAGTGAAATGTTACTAATTCTAACATTTAGCCACATTAGCCGAATATCAAAATCTACTTCGGCTCATTTCCATCAATGAAGACATTGGCCGCCTCTGAATTGCGCATCTCACTTCTTAGTATCTGCCAGCACTTCCCTCGTCCGTTGCTCCAAATCTCGATACATATGTATGAGTTCAAACAAACAGACAGAATATAACATTTAAAATTGAATTCAGGAACTTGTCTAAAGAAGATTTTTAAAGAAAAGTAAATCCCCTCAGAGTCTCTGATGGAATTAGCCACGGCATAACCTGACTGGATTCTCTGTACCCAATTCCGGAAAGTGATGGCTAATGGTACTAAAGAATAAAAAATGCTTCCTACCTGTAACAAAACATATTTCTTGTGTTAAATTACAAATTTCGTTTCGTTATCTAAAGTTGACTTCAATTAAATGAGTCTTTCTTTCATGTAATTTCAGTATTTAATTTGAAACGTGAATTTCTATTATTTGCTTATTATAATACTACTGGTAGTAATAATAATAATAATAATAATAATAATAATAATAATAATCATAATAATAATGATAATAATAATAATCATAATATTTTATTGTCAGAAAAAAGATACATATTGCTTTTTTATATAAAAACACTCTAGCACCCCCAGAAAGAATAACTTACATGCTTGTACTCAGAGGGCACCCCGCATAATGTTAAGACATTTAATTAAATAACAGAGTAAAACAACACACAGATATCATAATAATTGAACTTTAAATGTTCTCTCTAAACAGCAATCTTTTAATTGTTTTTCTTTAATAAGGAGCATTAGCAAATTGTATGTTTGGTAATTTAGCTATTATCTTGTTATAAAGCCTTGGATCGAAGTTGCTACTGTGATTATATGCTACAGTTGTGATACACTTAGGTTCTGTCAAGCATACATTGTCTGATCTTTCGGTACAGGATACATGAGTAGTTACAACTACGGTATCTAGTATATACAGTCACGAAGCTCAATACGTAGTAAATATGCATCCATAGACAGTTGCTAACCACTAGGATCGCTAATATCGCCTCATTACAGACAATGCGAAATAGTACCGGCACAGTCTATTGTTCCTAGCACCCTCAAAACTCAAGCTTCGTCACTATATACTAGACTGTGGTGTTAGTATATGCTGGTCTTGTGATATGAACATTTTAGTTTCTTCTATTAATATAATAATAATAATAATAATAATAATAATAATAATAATAATAATAATAATAATAATAATAATAATAATAATAATAATAATAATGTTTTCTTTTTCTTGTCTTCATTTTTACTTTTTCCTTACATTATTTCCCTCTGCCTGTCTTCCTTCCAATCTCTCTTTCTTTATTATTTTCTATTTCTTTCCGTCCCTACTTCGTTTCTCTTTCCTTACAGTTGATTTGATTAATTTTTATGTTATACTTCCTTGCCGTCTTTCCCCGTTTTCTTTTTATTTAAGCCTATAAGTTATATTTTTAATTATTTCTTTTGTTTCTTTTTTTGAATTTTTGTGTTCTTTTTTTCTTGCCACTTTCTTCCTACATGTTTTTTCATTGTTGTTTCTCCTTTTTTCTTCCCGTTCTCATTCTTCCTATTTTCCTCTTTTTTTCTTTCAGTCTTTCTTTCCTTTGTTATTTTATTTTCATTTCTTATTTCTTTCATTATTTCTTCTTCCGTTTTTTTTATTTTATATTTTTTAGTGTATCATCATGTAAGCACTACAAACCAAAATGGACCCGGCTTCCGCAGAACTTTCTTCCAAGTTTCCTTATATTTTGTGACTGTCCACCAATATCTTTTAAAATTATTTCACTCTCTCTACTTCTCAGTCTTTTTGTTTCTTTCATTCTTTCTTCTTTGTAATTTTCTCTTTTCTTTGTTGCTGTTTATATTATTTTCCTATTTCCTTTCTCACAAAGTATATTCTGTTTCTCTTCTCTTCTCTTCTCTTCTCTTCTCTTCTCTTCTCTTCTCTTCTCTTCTCTTCTCTTCTCTTCTCTTCTCTTCTCTTCTCTTCTCTTCTCTTCTCTTCTCTTCTCTTCTCTTCTCTTCTCTTCTCTTCTCTTTCCCCTCCCCTCCTCTCCTTTCTTTCTTTTTCTGTTTTGATCCATTCTCTTTCTTATTTCTTTTTCATTTTTCTTTCTTCGTATTTTTATTCTCTCTTTATTTTTGTTTTCCCAGCCTTTATTCTAATTTTCTTCCCTCCTTTTTGTTTTTCTTCTCTAGATTTCTTTATTTTTTCATACTTTTCCTACAATAAATAAAGAAAATTGAAGTACACGTAACAATTATTGAGATATATTCGCAAGTCAATGCTCTTTTGTAAAATAAAATGTAAAATTATCTTCGTGAGAATTAAAACACACACACACACATATACACACACACACACACACACACACATATATATATATATATATATATATATATATATATATATATATATATATTAGAGAATCTTACAGTGATTTAATTAACACCTAGTGAAACAATAATTCAATTTACAATAATTTCTAACTGCCAATACTCTTATTTTATAAAAATTTCAGTATTATATAAACTGATAGCGATTTTCTAATTGTCTATCATTTTATTAATAGGCTAAATCTCCGTTTATTCCTGTGTTCTACAATTTTCCTACAAAAAAAATACCGTTAAAATTGCATTGCCTTGCCATCACCAACTACGAGTTCATTAAGTATTGAGAATTAGAATTAAGCTTGTTCCGGCTTCATCAGACATCATATATATGTATATATATATATATATTACTGGATATAATTATTAATTATATTAAACAATACTGATCATATTAAATATTAAAACAAAATTAAATTAAATGAATTTACCCTCGTATGAGCAACGACCGTATTCTGGGATTCAAAATTGATAAATTACTAAATTAAAAATTTAAAATTAGTTGTCTAAATTAAAACGTAACACTATTATTTGAGGTTCTTTATTACGTCCGAAAAGAAAAGAAAATTAGAAAACCCTTAGGACAAACTTCTTTCTATTTTTGTCAAAGTAGCATACTACCTACTACTGAGTAAAATTCCCATATAGATTACCTTGTGAAGTACTGAATACAAACAATAATAGATCTTTAAGGTCGCAGTGCTCTAAGTCATTTACTTCCTCTTCACTCCTTTAAATTAAATCGGAAAATAATTATGAACACAACATGCCAAAAAATACAGGCGTAAAGGTAGTACACAGGCGAAAAATAGCCAGAAAGATATTTTAACGGAGGAGAATTCCGGATGAAACTTTCGTTCTCCGACCTTGTCCGCCAGAATTATTGTTTCAATCAACATCAGTGTTCGAACTAGAGTCCGCGGAGAGATGAATTTACTCTCTAGCACTGAGCTACTGGAAGAGAAATATCTTTCTCGCTTCTTTGCCTTGTAAAATAGTAATACTAGTAAGTAATAATAATAATAATAATAATTGTTATTATTATTATTATTATTATTATTATTATTATTATTATTATTATTATTATTATTATTATTATTATTATTATTATTAATTCCGATTTCCAAGCCGCTACTGAAAGTATATCAAAAGTGTTGGAGATGAAAACAGTCTTATAACAGAAGAGTGTGGTGGAAGTATTAATGCAATTTTCTTTCTCTTACTCTTTCTGGCCTCCCCATTCTTACTTCTTTCTTTAGCAAACGTAATCTGGTCCTTGTACAAGTCAAACTTTAATATTTCAACATTTCTTAACGTTAGAAGTACAGAAAGGAAACTTACTTCGTTTTCCGGAGTAGGGTGACAGGAAACGGAGGGAAAAAATTGACGAGAAAACGAATACATTATATTATTATTTCATCCCATCCGTTTTCTTTCCATTCTACTCTCAAATGAACCTTTGAAGGAAAAAATGTTTTACGTTCACAGATGCTGAATGAGAGTTTGTGTCAGTTCATATTCCAGATACAGTATTATTCAAATACTACATAAACACATAACATTATTGCGGTGCTTTAAATTGTAATTCAATGTAGTATTGGTGGTGGTGGTGGTGGTGGTGGTGGTGGTGGTGGTGGTGGTGGTGGTGGTGGTGGTGGTGGTGGTGGTGGTACAAAAACATACTCATTTCCTTCTACAAGACAAGCGCCCAAACTCGTTCCTTTTAAAAAGTAGGCTAATTCCTGACATTAAAAACGGGATCAACTCTAAATCCGGAGATTGAAATTGTGTCAATGCGTGGTCTAATTGAAGACCTCCTCGGAATAAGGGCGTAACCAACAAAACTACAATTCATGTTTCAAGAGAAAGGAAAATAATTTCAGGGGCATGTTTCGTTAGGCCTATATTTACTAGCAGAATCATTTGATTAATCAAGGATACAAGTTTACTCAGCTACTGGAAGCATTCATTTATTGTTATAGATATAATATAGATAAATGCTTCAAAATTATTTTGTGCGATATCGTGCGTATTTGCTTGGTTTCCGCACAAAACCAATCCGTGGAAAGTCTAAATTTCCACATTCAGTATTCCCAACCTAACACACATAACAATTTCCCTCTTCTTACCGCTTAAGTGACGTATTGATTTTACTGCTTTAGGCTTTTAATATATTATTTTTAGAGACGTTCAATATAGTAATAATTATAAATTGGAAACTTACCACTGCAATTTCACCTAAATTGCACTGTTAATGAATGTTTTTAAATATTTGCAAAAATTAAGTAAACTCTACAACTCCACTAAAGTTACTGCATTCGTGATGCAAGTAACATTAAGGAAGCCGTGAAAAAATCAACAAGATTCCAGACTCATCATAGACTGGGGGGGAAAAAAGACAGACGTATATCACGGCCTGCTGGAGTATAGTAAACACAGAAAACATTTTAAAGCAACAATGTTGAAGATAGATGTTTTTGTTTTGCAAATTTGCCGTCATTGAACAGAAACCAAGATGGAGATTTCATTGCAACTAATTAGAAATTCCTCTTTCAGGTACGTAATAAACGATCTTCGCACAAAATAATGTACGATACACGAGCGGTATGTTTTCTTTCAATTCTCGGAAATTAAAAAAGCTCAACTACGTTTCGCTTTTTCAAATTTTTCCTCGAACATGAAAACTTCAACATACCGCTCTTGTAACGCATATTACTATTTTTCACCTAAGTCACATATTATAAAATACATAAATGTTAAATCACAGTCTAGTATATACAGTCACGAAGCTTGAGTTATTGGGGATACTAGGAGCAATAGACTGTGCCGGTACTATTTCGCATTGCCTGTGATGAGGCGATAGTAGCGAGCCTAGTGGTTAGTAACTGTCTATGGATGCATATTCCCACGGCCGACTTGATGCGCCCTTCGCTTTTTTGTATACGGCCTTGACAATAGTAACCTTATTCTGAAATTCGTTAATTTCGTAATTCCGCCACGAGGCGCTGTCTACCATGCCCTGTCCATCTCAAACGTCTGGATTAATGTTCATAATTATGTCAGGTGAAGAATACAGTGTGTGCAGTTCTGTGTTATGTAACTTATTCCATTCTCCTGTAACTTCATCTCTCTTAGCCCCAAATATTTTCCTAAGCATCTTATTCTCAAACACCCTTAACCTCTGTTCCTCTCTGAAAATGAGAGTCCAAGTTTCACAACCATACAGAACCGGTAATATAACTGTTTTATAAATTACAGAACAATCGATATTATAACTGTTTCATAAATTCTAACTTTCAGCTTTTGTCAGAGCAGACTGGATGACAAACGTTTCTCAACCAAAGAATAACAGACATTTCTTAATTTCCTCCCGAGTATTATTTAAAATAGTACTATTACCGCTTATTACTACCACCACTACTGCTGCAACTATTACTGCTTTTACTATCATCTGTATCACTATTGCTATTTTTCATAACACACTTCCAATATTATTACTACTACTATTACTTAAACTGTCAGTATTGCTGTTACAACTAAAATAATAGTATTAATATTGTTGCTATTATTGTATTGCTGATGCATTTACTGACATTGGCATTAGACCTACTACTATTGTTATTAGTACTAAAATGGGCATTATGATTGTTACTACTTCTACTACTACTACTACTACTACTACTACTACTACTACTACTACTACTACTACTACTACTACTACTACTACTACTACTACCACCACCACCACCACCACCACTGCTGACATACTGTTGCTACTACTAAATGTCATTACTATTATTATTAATAATACTAAAATTTGGTTATTATAATTGTTGCTACTATTACCATCGCTAACGTTACTACTTACTACTACTCTCCCTCAGTATTATTGTTGTTAAAAAACTAACAGGGATCAGTGTATTGTTGCTTCTACTGCCACCACTACTGACTATTACTACTACTACTACTACTACTACTACTACTACTACTACTATTACTACTACTACTACTACTACAGTCGATACTATTGGTGCTAATATTGTTGCTACTGGTCACTATTGTCATTACTTCTATTGTTATTACTACAAACATTGCACAAGATTTTTATATAGGTCTACTATCACCCTTGCCACTATGAAAAATTACAACAGCATTGTCCTCCGTATTTTCCTGCAACTACGACCTTTTCCATAAGATGAAAGAACCACCTAGAAAGATACGCTTTAGAAATATATATTTCATTATAACAGCTGTAGAACAGTCAATTTGAAGCACAGAACAAAGTGACACAGTGGAATTTGTGGTGGACAAACACGGTGTTCATTGGTACGTTTTCGCGTATTCCCGTTTCCCCTAGTCATATTTTTCCATTGTTCTATTAATCATAATCATCATTCGGTGCCATATAGATCGTGTCCTATGGTGTACCGAGGGCAACGTCGATGGCGGCATGGAGAACTTTGTCGCATCGCTCATAGATGGGAACGCTTGGGTAAACGACGCAAATTTGAGTATTCGTCATCGGATATAAAAATGTGATTTATTTAAATTTTTCCTTGGTTACAATTAATTATAAGCAATCATTTTATAATAATTGCATATCATAAGAGTATTAATTCAATTTAGAACTTTCTTCCTTAAGTTTCCTTTATGTTATAATAATAATAATAATAATAATAATAATAATAATAATAATAATAATAATAAGCGTAACTTTCGAGGAATATCACTTTTGTTGACGTCGTACAAAATGTTCTCCAATATTCTTTTGAGAAGATTAACTCCATAAAGTAGATGAAATTGTTGTGGATTATCAGTGTGGTTTTAGACGTAAGAGATCGACTATTGATAAGATTTTTTTGTATTTGACAGATATAGGAGGAAAAATGGGAGTATACGGGTATAATACATCAGTAATTCATAGATTTCAAAAAGTCATATGAATCGGTTAAGAAAGACGTTTTAGCCTATATACCATTCTTATTGAATTTGGTATTCCCAAGAAACTAGTTCGATTAATTAAAATGTGTCTCAGTGAAACGTACAACAGAGTCCGTATAGGCCAGTTTCTATCGGATGCTTTTCCAATTCACTGCGGTCTAAAGCAAGGAGATGCACTATCACCTTTACTTTTTAACTTTGTTTTAGAATATGCCATCAGGAAAGTCCAGGAAAACAGAGTGTGTTTGAAATTGAACGGGTTACAACAGCTGTTTGTCTATGCGGATGACGTGAATATGTTAGGAAAAAATCTACAAACTATTAGGGAAAAACATGGGAATTTTACTTGAAGCAAGTAAAGAGATAGGTTTGAAAGTAAATCCCGAAAAGACACAGTATATATTATGTCTCGTGACGAGAATATTGTACGAAATGGAAATATAAAAATCTGAAATTTATCCTAAGTCAAGACTTCTTACAAGGGAAACAAAATGCAATATTTATAATGTTTTGGTAAAACCTGTATTAACATATGGCAGTGAAACGTGGACCCTCTCAAAGACTCATATGTCAAGATTGAGATCCTTTGAAACTAAAATTCTAAGGAAGATATATGGCCCAATATGTGATAATGGAGAATGACGAATAAGATACAACTTTGAACTTTACCAACTATATATGTCCCCTGATGTGGTTACAGTCATTAAAATATCAAGATTACGATGGGCAGGACATGTGCAAAGGATGGCAGATCATGAGATACCCAAGAAAGTTATGGGGAATAAATTTGAAGGAAAAAGGAGTGAAGGACGACCAAGACTGCGATGGATGGATGGAGTGTTAGAGGATCTAAAGAAAGTGGGAATTAAAGGATGGTGGTTGGTTGCCAGGGACAGAGATCCATGGAAGAGAGTTCTAAGGGAGGCCGAGGCTCAAATTGGGCTGTAGCGTCGATGATGATGATGATGATGATGATGATGATGATGATGATGATGATGATGATGATGATGATGATGATGATGATGATGATGATGATGATGATGATGATGAAATTTATCCTTTGAAGAGGTGGAAAAATTCAAATACCTTGGAGCAACAGCAACAAATATAAATGACACTCGGGAGGAAATCAAACATAGAATAAATATGGGAAATGCCTCTTATTATTCGGTAGAGAATCTTTTGTCATCCAGTTTGCTCTCAAAAAAGCTGAAAGTTAGAATTTATAAAACAGTTATATCACCGGTTGTTCTGTATGGTTGTGAAACTTGGACCCTCACTTTGAGAGAAGGACAGAGATTAAGGGTGTTTGAGAATAAGGCGCTTAGGAAAATATTTGGGGCTAAGAGGGATGAAGTTACAGGAGAATGGAGAAAGTTACACAATGCAGAACTGCATGCATTTTATGGGTATTCTTCAGCTCACATAATTAGGATCATTAAATCCAGACGTTTGAGATTGGCAGGGCATGTAGCACGTATTGGCGAATCCAGAAATGCATATAGAATATTACTTGGGAGGCCGGAGGGAAAAAGACCTTTGGGGAGCCCGAGACGTAATTGGGAGGATCATATTAAAATGGATTTGAGGGAGGTGAGATATGATGGTAGAGACTAGATTAATCTTGCTCAGGATATGGACCGATGGCGAGCTTATGTGAGGGCGGTAATGAACCTCCGAGGTCCTTAAAAGTCATAAGTAAGGAGTGGATTCCTATGTAATTAAATATTCTTTTTGCGTGTGATAAAACACAATTAACAAAGTTGAAAATTCCGAACATGAAGTTTCAAGTTTAAAACCCGAATTTTATTTCACATAAAAACACATATTTTCACAAAAAAATTATGTAGGCCTAAATACATATTTTCAGGAAATCTATTATAAACGTATAAATCTTGGAGTTTTTTTTACTTAAATAATTTCTTACAAGAACTTTTAAATATTTTAGAACGAAATCAATTATATCACTCAGAAGTACGTTATCTTTTTTAAGAATTCCTGGTTTCTTCGTGTTTCTAAGCGCCTTAAGTTCTGAGAACTGCTAGGCAGCATAACAGTGTTATTATTGGAGAATAAATAAACATAGACACTGAGTAGAGATCTTGCAACATATAATTAGGAATGTTTATTATTGCTGAAGATGATTTCATTCCATGCTTTGTTTGTGAAACATAACAGATAAGAGCTCGGGTATGAACATTATTTAATTTAAACAAATCTCTCGCCTCTCGCTCATGTCTATCAATTTAAGGCAATATATCTTGTTGTGATTCCCTGTTATCGGGCTTCGTCAATCGATGTCCTTCAAGATATACTGAAAGATGGTTATTTAAAAAACGATTTGGCTTTCTTATTAGCAAATCTAAGGTTTTTGTGTGATACCATAAAAAAACTCGAAACATCCAAAAACCTGTTGTTTGAAACAGGGAGGTGTGTGCCATGGAAATTAAACTAGACTCGCTACCAGGTTCAGAAGCACAATTACCAAGGGACAAATTTCAGAATGTGTTTGGGAAAAACATTGGATATAAAAAAATGTGTAAAGTTGCTCAAGTATTGGAGGGTGTGCCTGTAGGTGAAGTTGACGGTGTTTGTGACATTCCTCTCTTTAAATATGCACATCTGACGTCCTGTGACGTGGAAAGATCGTTTTCACAGTATAAGTCGTTGTTCAGAGATAATCGGCATGCATTTGTGATGGAGAATTTGGAGATGACCTTTGTTGTTCACTGCAATTCTCGGTCAACTACTAGCATTCAACTTCAAGTATGGTTGGTGAGTACCTAGTAACATTTGTTTTTCCAAGCTAAGTAAGGTATTTTTGTCATATTTAAAAAAAAATGTTTTTATTTTCAGCAAATATTTTCCTACTTTTTAGCACATAAAAATAAAAATATTTAAATTTTTAGCACATAAAAATCCGCTCCCTAGACTCATAAGTAAGTATAATAAAAAGTGCAGAAATGCGCGCAATGTGCAGGTAAATGTAATTATTTCACAGCACAGAATTTAGTCAATGAGATATTTAATATACGAGTAAAAGCATGCCATATGAAGTTTGATCTCGTAATTTGCTGGTGTCCACATTGAAGAGATCATAAGCATGGCTCATGGCGCCTGATATGTAGATTACTCCATGTTTGTTATCTTCTGTCGAAGAAGTTTCCGTAGCAACTTGTTGCAGCCGTGTGTAGATGGCAGCATCATCTAGTATCCGAGATCTGCGTCTTCACCTGCGCCACCAACAGTACAGCTCTAACGTACATTACGTAGCCTATTTATGAGACTGTAATGGTTTGGGACTTAATTGGAACACACAAGACTAGCATAGTGCATACCGGTATTTTATTTAAAACTGCACAATGCTTAATAACATTCATGTCAGCAAATAAATAAAAAATGTATTTTACTTTTAAATTTGCATGGTCTAAGATGGAGAAAGCTGGGTTTGTAGTGAAAGACATGCCCTTGGGCAGAACACTAAACGAATGAATGAAAGATAGTGGTTACCAAAATGGAGGTAACGAACCCTAGAAGGTCATATAAAGACCTGAGGGGGTTCGCGAGATGATTTACAAAATGAAACAAAGACGCCTTATTAATTTATTTTGCATTTAGGAAAGTAAAAACAAACGCTAAACGGTAAAAAATATTTCACTAGTTATAAAGTAAAGAATAATAAATTAATGTGATAAATGTGTCTCTTTCCCCCCCCCCTCCCAGAAAGCAGCCTCTCAAATCTTGACTAAGCATTCGATACACACAGTGATACTACTTAGAAGCTCAAAGCAATCTCTCGCTTTTGTTTTGATGGCAATCATAGACGAGAAATATATTTTGTGCGAGATCGTGCGTATTTGCTTGGCTTCCGCACAAAACCAATCCGCGGAAAGTCTAAAAGTCCACATTCAGTATTCCCAACCTAACACACATAACAGTTTCCCTCTTCTTACCGCCTAAGTGACATACTGATTTTACTGCTTTAGGCTTTTTAATATATTATTTTTAGAGACGTTCAATAATTATAAATTGGAAACTTACCACTGCAATTTCACCTAAATTGCACTGTTAATTATTGTTTTTAAATATTTGCAAAAATTAAGTAAACTCTATAACTCCACTAAAGTTACTGCATTCGTGATGCAAATAACATTAAGGAAGCCGTGAAAAAATCAACAAAATTCCAGACTCATCATAGACTGGGGGGAAAAAAAGACAGACGTATATCACGGCCTGCTGGAGTATAGTAAACACAGAAAACATTTTAAAGCAACAATGTTGAAGATAGATATTTTTGTTTTGAAAATTTGCCGTCATTGAAGAGAAACCAAGATGGAGATTTCATTGCAACTAATTAGAAATTCCTCTTTCAGGTATGTAATAAACGATCTTCGCACAAAATAATGTACGATACACGAGCGGTATGTTTTCTTTCAATTCTCGGAAATTAAAAAAGCTCAACTACGTTTCGCATTTTCAAACTTTTCCTCGAACATGAAAACTTCAACATACCGCTCTTATAACGCATATTACTATTGCATAAATACGAGGTTGTAAACGTTATACAAAAATTTAAAAGCTTCTTTTTCAAGCTCAAGGTATTCTCTTGATACAAAAGTGGTCTATGTTCTCCGAAAAAAGAGTTTAGTTTCAACATTACATCGGTAGGTATAGCCTATATTTCAATGCCCTTTTCCTTCATGTATATGTATTAAATTTTAGCCAATTGAACACGCCGGATTCAGAATCAATCTGTGACTGTCATAATTAATGTTTTATGATTTTTCCTTAAAGTACTCAAAAAAGATTTTGTTTAAAATGGTATTTCGGATGGTATCCAAAACTGGGTCGCGCCTTCAAACATTTGGAAACCATTGGTCTACGAAATCGTGCCTAGCACACGCTCTATGGAATGTGCGCTAGTTCGAGTCCTCATGGAGAAGAAACTGTTCTCTTGAAATTTCGGCCAGTGTATGGAGCGGTGCTTTTCCAGCATTGTGATGAATTTGGGAGCTGCGATAAATAGCGAAATCAGTTTACGAAATCCAGCTACAACGACTGGGGGAGGACCATAGTCTGACCATACATTACATTTGTTCTGCTTCACCCCTGTTGAGGAATATGGAGTGAGGCCAGCAGTAGGGTGATCGGCCTTGGCACTTCATGGGCTGTCGCGCAACGGTACATGAATCATATGCGAATATAAGTCGATTTGGTAAGAAAAAGCGTTGTTTCAAAATAATTATTCAATTATTACGCACTTAATACACATATTGTAAATTTCATTTTCAAATTATCTTCATTATTACATCTTGCTTCTTTGAAATACTATGTAAAAAAATGAAAATGTAGATGGATTTTACTGATATTCAACCACACACATCAACATGTTTGATTGAAAGAAAATTTAAAAAAAATCAAAGAAAAGTCAGGACTGACGCACATACGTAACGCACCGTTAGGGTGAACAAAAAACATATATCTTCTGAGATTATGAAATTCATATCTTTTACTATAACTGCCAGTAAAAATTTGTTTAAGCTAAGAAAATGTTCTTGCTACGCCACATGACGTTACAGGGACAAAATAATAACAAAAATCAGTATTAAATTTTACACACTATACACAAATAATTCGTTTATCAAAACTCTACCCCGTTGCAGTGAACGAAAACATACTGTATATTCTGAGGTTATGAAATGCAAATCTTTTACGAACATCACATAAAATTTGTTTAAACTAAGGGAATGTTGTTTCTACGTCATATGACGTTACAGAGGCATATTTATAATATATTACATCATTATTATTTAATGACCCCATGCGTAGCTGTTTGCAGTATTTTGACCTTGCTTACGCATCCACGTGGTGTAATATGTAGATGTAGCTACCAGAAGAAACTACTCGAACCACTGTACGTTTGGGAACGAAATGCGCTGCCTGCTTATCATTGTTGTAAAATGGACGGAAATTTCGTCAGTTCAAAACTGACGGAATTTCAACGTAGCGGACGGGAAAAGAATGACTTTGACGTGTGACGGATTTTCTGGCGGAAATTAAGATTTGCATCGTCTTTTGACTTTTTTTAGATGCTGTCATTTAAATTGTTTAATTTTTGGGGAATTTTACTTTTTCATTGAACAGCCCTGCCTGTGCCGTTCCATGTTAAAGAATCCCTGTTTTAGATTTCCTCGCAATCAAGTCAGAGGTTGACGAATTATTATTATTTTAATCAAGATTGGTAAGTAAGTTGTGTTAAAATTTGCGTTTTATTTGTAGCCTATATAGATATATTGAATTGGTCTTTTTTTATTTTGACGGATTCTGACGGATTTCCAGGTGTTAGACTGACGGGGATACAATTTATGTGTTGGCGACACTGCTGCTTATCAGTTATCACATATGAACGGAAACAAATACAGGAGCCAACAGCCTAGTAGCACAGCGGCTAGCAGGGTTGCCAGATTGGGCTACTTGAAATTTGAATTGGCTATTGATTTTTACCATTGGGCTACTTGCGACTTTTTGGGCTACTCAAAAATTTTCGGGGCTATTTTTGGGCTATTTTTTCTGATTTGAAATTGTGGAAAATTAAGAGTAATAGGTGTAGTAATAGTATTCCTCTCCGGAAAACCTGTTACAGTGTACGTCTCGCCTTATTCCACCACCACCACCGGTTCAGACGGTGCGTGTTTCTGTGATGAATTCCAAGGTGGTTGCGCGGATGGGTCGCCTGCGTGGTCACTCACCGTTAATAATGCGCTCTGGTGGCTCTGTGGATGGCTAGCTTGCTGGATTTCGAGGGTAGGTTCCTTGCTATTTTTCCTGCGTGCCTCTGTGCTGGTTCAGTGTTACCAAAATAGTTCTTCTCCAACTAAATCTTTTTTTTTGTGTATTTCTTAGTTTCTAAGGATAGAATAATCAAATATAGAACTTTAGTTGTTTTAAACTTCTTGTTTAATTGCTTTGTTGCAACATTTACTATTGTTAATGTAGAATTTTAGTTGTTTTCCACTTATGGTTAGTTTCTTATTTATCATGAGTGTTATCTAGACTGTTCTGGGACCTTGGGAGCGAGAAAACAACAGTGTGGATCAACCTCGGGAAGGTTGCAGAAGCTACTATTTTAAGGGGAGAGGATGGTATTTTTTATGAAAAATTACTAAATTTTCAAAAAAAAAAGATATATATATATATATATATATATATTCTTTAAAATACTCTGTGATATGTGTGGATCGCCATTTTTAAACTTCCTGCATTATGGATTTTTAAATCACTTGCCCACTTTTATTGTTGTTTCCGGTAAATTAAATTTTCAAAAAATTGTTTTTTTCTTTAAAATACCCTTTGATATGTGTGGAATACATTGCATAACATTTTGTGGGTATTTGTGCCCTTATCGGATGTTGAGACGTCATTTTTAAACTTCCTGCGCTATGGATTTTTAAATCACACGCCCGCTTTTATTGGTTTCCAGTAACTTCATTTTTTTTTTTGCTACATTGCCAGACAAAATGAATATAATTTCTGAACTATTAAAAATACATGCATGATATTTAGAACACACATTCTTTAGACTATTAGGAAACTTTTCTCTGTAACATAATTTTGTTAATTGATTTCATTTAAAAAATACGTGCGTTTGTTTGCAAGAAAGGAAATCAGAAAATTGTTATCAAATTTTAATTGTTTATTTTACCAACGTAGGGACTAATATCAAAATTATGTTACAGACAGTTCGTAGAACATACTTTTGCAAATACTGTACATTGCAAAAACTGTTTGAATCTATCTTTAAAAACGGTTTAGATATATCGGTTTTAGTACAATCCTGCATTGGGTATATATATATATATATATATATATATATATATATATATATATATATATATATATATTTTTTTTTTCAAATTTGGGCCCTCAATTTTTTTTTCAAAATATTTTTATTTGGTTGAGTTGCCACAGCTATGAGCTCTCTACATACAAAAAATTAATAATTTACACCAAATAGGAAAAAAGTTTTGAAAAATACCATCCTCTCCCCTTAAGAGAGCAAGTCGAAAATTTTGATTATGAATTCCTAAGGCTGGACCAAAGATCAAGTCAGAACTTTAATTGAGGCGTACAGAGAAGAAAGATGTTTAAATGCTATACAAACAGCATTGTTAAGACATCTTGGCCCGTGTTTCTACGCAGTAACCATTTTCGGCTCCACATTCTACTCTTTTTAATTTGATCCGTCTCCTCAGCGTTCAAAGCTAGCAAAACAGCAAAGGCTGCTAAACGTCTTCTTCGTACAGCTTCACATACAGCTTCCATATTTGATGTTTACAAATCGTAGTATCGTACCGCGCCAGCATCTCCAACTTCCAAACTGGGATCCAGCAAAAGAGTTTGTAATACTTCAAACCCTTTGGATCCAGGATGCAAGGCAGCTCGCTCCGTCTGAACGAAAACCATCACCGCAGCCACCCGGAACCCAGCACCGTAGCCACCACGGCACCCAGCCTGCTAGCCACCTTGGAATCCATCACAGAAACACGCACCGTCTGAACCAACCACGAGAAACGAAATAGGCCTACCTATGCGAAATATATATACTTCCAGAGCCTTCTTTAGTTACTAAAGAAGGCTCTGATATTGCACAATGTCACATGACCAAGTCCGTGTAAGGGGATTTTCTCGTTTCACCAAGACCAGTGCCAGCAGTAATGCGGTGCCGTGGCGAAGTGCAGCCTGAAGATAACAATCAGTTGCTGTTTTTTCTTCACTTCAAGCATTAGTATTTTTGTGACTGCCGATGTAGTTTATTTCAATAATCTTAAATTAGGAACTAGGATCTGTTGTAAAAGTGATATACAATTTTTAAGTTATATTAGAGAATTAATTTTTTGACATTTTTTGTACCCTAATTATAATGGAAGTTAATTATTCAATTCTGAGTCCTATAGTGAAATAATTTTAAGAGAACTGTGTTTGTTATAGATGTGATATACAGTAACATTTTAAAATCGTGATAGTGTATAACTTTTTATACATTTATTTTGTTTTGTGATTATACTGAAAATGGAAATATTTATTATTTCGTTCTGTAATTGCTGAAAATGGGAAAGTGGGAGAAGTATACCAAAACGTTTAATAGGCAGTGGTTAAATGATACTTCATTATCAAACTGGCTTCAGAATGTGAAAGACGACAGCAATAAAGCAGATTGTAAAGTTTATAAAATTCAAATAAGTGCTCATAAAGGAGACTTGGAAAAAAAAAAAACATTCCGATTCAATTAAACATATATAATCCGCGAAATATAAATCTGCCATTTATATTGGGCTACTTTTTCTGAATGTTGGCTACTTTTTCAGCGAGCTTTCGCTACTTTTAGTTATACCAATCTGGCAACCCTGGCGGCTAGCAAGGAAACAAGCACGAGTAATTTGTCTATAGCTGGCACTCAGCGTTTTTAATATTTTGTTTTTGAACGCAGGCCATTTGTGGTCAATGGTTATGGTCACAATCACTGGTTACAATCGTGGCCTCGTGTCATTGATATGGCAATGAAACAGTAAGAGAACGTACCCTGCTATCGTACCAAAATATGAAGATGGCTACGTATGACAAATCAGCTGTAGTCTGTCTAGTAGTTGTATTGTAGTAGGATGGGGACGCGTATTCCTCCATGGCAGTAATTGCAGAAGTCATTAGCTTTGTTTATTATACAAATGTAAAATAGAAATGCTCGTTTCCGAGTGTTGTTTGTATTATCTTAGGTTTAATGTCTGGGTGTCTTTTACATGCTGCTTGTGGTATGCATAAGCAATTTGTAATTGTGTGTTGTAACATGTATCAGCTTAAACAATGGAAAGTGAGGTAAGAAAAGGTGCGTTGTCACCAAGGCAAGAAGACGATACCACATCAAATTATGGTAATGAATCGGGCAAAGATGACAGTGATATAGATAGTGAAACGTGTGCAAAACAGGGTGAACTTGACAATGTCTGTCGTGATGATATTTCTCGTGCTTCATTGGGACCACGTTTACAGGAGGTGGATAGAATTGAACAGAATGGATGTGTTACGGCAGAAATGAATTTTGATGAAGGTATTGACACATTTTTTCTAATGCACAAGTGGTTGACATAAAATTGGTAGACCTAAGTTACACACCTGTAACATACCTAATGTAATCTTATTCACTATGGCATGTCACTACATTCTTTTCATCGTGTAAAATTCTATGTTGAATTATATTAAATGTAGGCCTAGTTAAGGCTGTAACGTTACAAACTTCTTACACAATATTGATTGCTCTTCTAATTTCTGGAATTGCAGTTTAAGTTAGTAGTCAATTAGGTGTATAATTGTAATTTCGAGAGATTTCAGTATGTCGAATATTTTTCATAATATAAGCAGTATGCGCAGTTATAAGTGAACTTTCCGGAGGATCATACAGTATTTTAGAGAAAAAGAGATTATTACTGGTATCTACTCGAGGACTTTAAAGTTTATTGAAACAATCAAAGATTCACAACGTTAACTGTAACAGAGTACGTGCTAATTAAGATTTGTGATAAGGATTTAGGCCTATACCACTATTAGGAATATGATCCTCATAAAAGACAACTAAATTTTGTAAAGTTCTGAGTTAAAGTTCAAGAGCTGTATGTGCTAGTTTCCTAGTACCCGGTACACATTACATAATTCGTTTTTGTGTTTACATAGTGGTTCCTTTCTGAAAAGAATTTTAATAGTTAGATGTAATTTTAGTCAGTTTGTAATATATTTTTGGTCCAGGGAAAATATACATATTTTCTGAATATACAACAATGGCTGACTTAACTGCTCATGTAACGAGTACCGGGTACTAGGAAACTTCCAAAAATAGATATGAAACTTGTCACATTAGCCCACAGTCACCGCGAGCTTCGTGACTGTATGTACTAGACTGTGCATTAGTCTATGCATTTTACAATAAGTGTTCAGAGAATGTCTGAGAGGCTGGTGCACCTGAGAGTGTCGAATGCGCATGTTAGTGAGCAACAATGTTATTTTACCAGTGATCAGGTAGCTGCACCAGTCTTTCAGATAGTGTCAGATTGTCGAATTCAATTATAGCTCGTGCAACAAGATCTATCTCAGACCCAAGTGGTCAATCAAGATTTTCTTCAAGCCCCATAGGAAAATTCAGTGGTGAGAGATTCGGTGATCTTGCAGACTAATTTATAGGTCCCTTTGCCCTGTCAGAGGCAATAAAATGGAGTTGCTCTTGCAGCACTTTCTGTAAAAAGGTGTTGCTGAACACCAAATTCCGCAGCAAATGGCGGAAACTTAGGTTGTACGTGGATCACTTCAATGGTTCATTTCAGACTGCTGTTTATTATAGGCTATGTTAGGTTTAGAGTTTGTAATAGCAGTTTCCTCATAAAAACATAAACTACAGTATACATATCCAGTGTATCATTTTATTTCCGGTAATCAACCATAATACGCCATTGAGTTACATTTGAAGCTGTCTGCTTTTCACATATGCTAGTTACTCATTAACTCAAGCGTCTTACGAGATTGTTTAACTAAAGGTGAGGAATAAGAACTATTATATTATTTTTTTCCTTTTCTCTCTTATCTACTATTCTCTGTCTTTTCTTTCTTTGTCTTTTCTCACTTTCTACTATTTTCAGTGCACTTCTATATCAACACATATTTCTATATTTTAATTTAACTTATATTTGAACCATCGGGAATCGATCAAGGAACCTGTGTAATAGTTTCTCAACTTAACCACTTATTCTTCACCTGACATAATTAGGAACATTAAATCCAGACGTTTGAGATGGGCAGGGCATGTAGTACATATGGGCGAATCTAGAAATGCATATTGAGTGTTAGTTGGGAGGCCAGAGGGAAAAAGATATTTGGGGAGGCAAAGACTTAGGTGGGAGGATAATATAAACATGGATTTGAGGGAAGTGGGATATGATGGTAGGGTCTGGATTAATCTTGCGTAGGATAGGGACCGATGGCGGGCTTATGTGAGGGCGGCAATGAACCTCTGGTTCCTTAAAACCCAGTAAGTAAGTAACCACTAGACCACTTACAAGACATATCTGCGACAATGTATTTCAGCTAATGATACAAATTAAATCAATTCATGGGGCGCACTTCCGTATTAATCCAAAATTAGGGGCTAGAAAATATTGAGAATAGGATGCATAATTATGACATTTTTTTTCGATTAATACACACACACACCTAAACTGGGCTGTAACCTAAGAGAAATGCCACTATTCCTATATGGAAGAGCGCCCCCATAACCCTTCTGTATTATGCCTAAACCATAAAAAATCGACATAATAGATGCATAACATAGATACGAGTGTTAAACCAACCCTAAAACTCCACATTACTTTATTTCCTTATTGCTAAGCAGCACTAATGGACCAATGAAATTAGATTTTTTAAAAAAGAATAATCATGTTTATAATTGACATATGGAAGTGACTATGATCTGGAGGAGGAACAAGTATTTACACAACACTCCCCTAATACTCACTCTCTCTTAATACAGCAAATTGAAAATCCAACAATAGGCCTACCACAGCCCCAGATCAATACCCACATACCAGCGGTTCCCATGGTCTGTGCTGTGGCTTCCAGGGATGCCGCACTGAGGATACTGTCATGTTTTTTTTTTAATTGAGTTATTTTACGATGCTGTATCAGCATCTAGGTTATTCAGCATCTGAATGAAATGAAGGTGATAATGCCAGTGAAATGAGTCCAGGGCCCAGCACCGAAATTTACCCAGCATTTGCTCGTACTGGGTTGAGGGAAAACCCCGGAAAAAACTTCAACCAGGTAACTTGCCCCAACCGGGATTCGAACCCAGGCAACCTGGTTTTGCGGCCAGATGCACTGACCGTTACTCCACAGGTGTGGACTACTGTCGTGTTAATATTATAATATTAATAATAATATTATCATATTATGTATTATGATGGCCTTTGGAATTTGATCAGAACTGTAAATAACATTTTAGATATTATAGTAGTATAGGTAACATAGGCAGAATCAATATGCAAGACATAATAATCATAAATTAAATTGGGATCGACCAGAACATTGATCTCTTGCATTTGTTGAACACGAGATTATTGTAAAACATTTTAAGATCATAAACAGCCACCCATTATCATTCCTGTTCTTGTCTTTTTCCGATATCAAACATATTCTGCTGTCAAATTTAATCCGTTGATTTTTTTCCTTCAGTATTTCCACGTGCTGTGCTTTTTGTCGTTCAGAGTTTATCCTGTTTCTCGAAAAAATTGATAATTGCGCGAATGTTACATAAAGCTGTGCAGTCCTGAAATTTCAACCAAACTTTCAAACTAAGAAAGAAGGTGAGATTTGGTAACATTGACTTTCTTCGTTAAAAATCAACTCTGTTTGGATCAACATCATGAGTAGTTGAAGTAAACAGAATTATAGTAGACATACAGTAAAACATAGCATATTTAATATCTTTCAGTACTCAATTGGAAACTTGTAACAATGTTCATAAAGTGAAGCCCTGATGGTTAAAAGTTTTCAAATTTACATGTAACAAGTTAAGATAGGCCTATGTTACGGAAAAGAAATAACCACTTCCTGAAATTAAATAAAGTATAATAAATTTAAATGAAACTGAATGAATTAATCTATTAATTCATTTAAATTAAAATTGCGATTCTTGGTGTGTGGTGTGATTTCATAAATGACGCTAACAGAGTTATAGAGTCCAGCATCATAAGCACAGTGACAAAATAAAGATGAAGACTGTTGAAGGCCAATAGCAAATTTGAGCTTTTACATTGTTGTAACACCTCATTGCCTTATAGACGCTGTAGGCCTACTTCTAAGACTACATGAGAATTTGTAAATTTAAGTACCCTCGATACAAACTAGCCTATATAAAGAGACATAAATACCGAAACTTTTGGTTTCAATTGGTGTATTTTAATGGTAATGTGTATAAATTGAACTAGGAACATTACTAAAGTACTTTTTTTTTTCCAGTCCCACAGTCCAGTTTGACAAGAGAAAAGCGTCTTCAGATTGAAACTTCTCTGTTGGAGGAACCAGTTGATGTTGCAAAGTTGAAAAAATTAGCCTTGTCAGAAAGTGGTCTTGTTAATGGTAAATATATTTTTCTGTATCTTTTGCATTCATACATTAAAATGTATTATGCATCAGACACTTCATATTTTATTACTTTTATAGTCCTTTTAGCCATTGTTTTGGGCCTAATATTAGTATAATTTATGATATAGACCTATATCACGAAACATCTTTTGTATTTGTGTCCAGAGCTTTGGCATCATTTTTACTGTTAGCAATTCTTAACAGTCCTCTTCAGTAATCATCCTCTATACCATGAACGATGAACTTTTTTTTTT
Organism: Periplaneta americana; assembly: GCF_040183065.1. Lineage (NCBI taxonomy): Eukaryota > Metazoa > Arthropoda > Insecta > Blattodea > Blattidae > Periplaneta > Periplaneta americana. Next base: position 109,117,603 of record NC_091128.1, read on the forward strand.
TTATTTCATGACACAATGAAAGACATTAAAGCATAGACTGAGCTTCACATCGAGCTACACCTTGGGACCATATTGACAATATAACCTGAAGTGACTGTACTCTGCAGTCTATCGAGGATGAAACTACAAACGTAAACACTATTTGCCTTTGTTGCTTCAGTTAGCTAGTTTAAACTCGCATCCAAGTTTCCCATATAAAAATTCCACACGTTTAGGGTTACCATGAGAAGAAATTCTATAGGAGGACATGGAATCTAAAATAAGAGGACATTTCTGAAAAAAGGAAGACTTTTTAAAAATTGGTATGAACAAAATTAAAGATAAAAACAATGGCTCACTTCAGTTTTCTCACTCGTTGCTGGAATAGTATTACATCTGTACCCTACTTATCGGTGGAGCCCACTTTGTGCACAAGAGCCTGAATAGACAAATTTATATCTTGTAACAAATAACTATGGAACTGTTCACAGGACAGGTCCTTGAAATTATATTTCGCCATGATGATACCTCTGACTGTCTCCGTTTGATTGGCATATCTATGTATTTTGCAGAAAAAAATTGATAAAATAGCTTTGAATCATGAATAGTGACATTTTTAGAGTGTAAGAATTCAATGCATGTCAATAGGTCATCATATTTTGTTTTGTTTTTTTATGTGCTCCAGCTTCAATAATTGAAAACAGTTCAATTCTTTCATAGGTTTTCACCATTTGTTTAGATATTCTATGCATGCCGGACAGGATAAAATGATTAAAAAAGAGGACATGTCCTCCTTTTGCCGGACAAATGGTAACCCTACACACGTTGAAATTGGTGGCATTGGCTATAGTCTGTTGTTTTTATGTGCATTAAACCGAGCCATTGACTTCATGATTATCATTGTTGTCACTAAGTTAATTTAATCACTTTTGTTATTACTAGCATCTCTGTAGTATTAAATTTCATTTAGTAGACAAAAAAATATTAATAAAGTTACGAGCACATCAGAGCAGAAGTTCATTGAGTGAAGAGTAGAACTCACCATGAGATGATTGAATGAATCCTTTGAGATGATGGCAGATTATAAATCATGTTATGATACATTGATTAAAGTTCTCGTTAACACTTTGTTAAAACCATAAAATTTACTTAGTCTTATGTTAAAAAAGTGTAAAATTGTTAAAAAAGGCATATACCTTCAACAGACGGCCTGTTTCAACACTGTGTCACATCATCTTCAGTGTCTCTTGAACCACTGGTGATCTTGACTCTATGATGTGCATTTGTCGATGGTAGGGGTGGGGGTGTGTTGTTCCTATGGTGGGGGCTGGCTGTTTGTGTGTTATGATGTATTATGACTTCGAATAATGTGTGTGTATTGAACTGCAATTGTGTGTTTAGTATATATTGTGGGTATGCTATTGTATTCTTATATATTTCGTACTGTTCTAGGATGTTTAATTGTGAACTTTTTGGTTATGATAATAATGTCGATGGTAAAGATCATGAAAATGACCATGAGAGTGGCAGTGGTTGGGATGATGATGATGATGATGATGATGATGTATGGGATTTATATGCACTAAAAGTTAGGAATGCCACCGAGTATACTAGAGGTTTCTTTGAGGATTTTTAAGTGTGGCTCATAAGACTCTGAAGTCTAACAATGGAGAACTCTGTGACATAGACTGAAGAATTTATTGAATGAACTGCACGGTCACAGTGTAAGTGGCTGTTAAGACTGTTAACAAAATATTGTGAGTATTTTGTCTTGATACTATCAGCTGTCATACCAAGTACGATTTACACAGTATATCTTCTGGTCTATGTGACTCTGTTCTCTATTTTAGATGTCGGAGTCTTGTGAACCAGGCTTAGGAACTCTCGTAAAGGACATCACATACACTATAGTATACTAGATGCCATTCCTAATTTTCAGTGCATATAAATCTGATGGTGATGACGAGGACAAAGACGTTGACAATGTGAATAGAATGTTGATATTTCAGATGCTCTCAGAAGGAAAGTGTGGCCGAAGCTCCTTGGACTGGACACGCAAGCAGCAGCAGAACAGCCTAGTCAGAAAGAGCTGGAAGCACATGCAGAATATCATCAGGTAGTCTTGGATGTCAACAGGTCACTGAAGCGCTTTCCTCCAGGTACATATGTTATAGAAATATCCTTATTTCTTTCGTATATTCTTTCACTTCTCATAGAGGAATTGGAGCCTTTGTGAATGTACACAACTGGACCTTATTGTTTGTACGTTTCATATTTTACAATCAGGTCTTCTTTTGGCTTTCTACATCTTAAATATTTCACCATGTGACATGTGATGTTGAATCGTCCTCTAGTCTCTTCTTGTGGGTTTCATTCGAAACCCAATTTTGCTATACATCAGTTATCTTTTCTTAAATGTCTTTATCATTTTCATATTCTATAATATAGTTCATTTTGGTAAGTTTTCATGGATCTCCATTCTGTATTACTTTTGGGATAAATCTCAAATAGACTATATTGTATCTTTTTGTATGATAGACACTTTTCCTCCTGTTATGTTTTAAACTCACACGGAAGATTAATTGAACTATTGTATTAATTAGTTTGATTTTAAATTTTATGGACATTTGTTTTTATTTCCATATCAGTATGAACTGGATAAAAATAATTGCAATTTTTATTTTGTTTTTATATTCTCATCCAAGATTTCTGTTTGCAAAATCATTAACATCTTCTGGCTCTAAAGCACAAAATTGCATATCTGTCTTCTTTCAGAGAATGAAAATTTAAGTACTGTAAATTGCTGCAGTATGAATAAAGTAAGAATTGAATTACTTTAGGTAAAATCATTGTAGAGTCTTTGCTGTTCGAGATAATACGTTATGTGAAATTAATACTAAAATAGTTAGACTAACATGAAAAGTCTATGGGTATATTGTACTTCGCATTGTAATTATAGATTATTACAGTATATCGATCTAAAAAGTTAAAGCTGGTCTAGACATGTAAAGTTTATTGGCATCAAGTATTTGACATCAACCAACTTTCCTACTTTCTCATGTAGATGTTTGTGTCAAGTAATATTCTACATTCCAGACAGTAGTAAGTAAAGTTTGCCTACAATTAAGTTCTAATGTCCCCTAAAGATCACGTGATTCACTTCTCCATCTTGACATTTACTTGACATCTTACATTGAGTCAAGTAAAGATATTGTGCTGCAGTACTACACAGTGCTGCTTGTTGAATTGTGTAATTTTGTGACTATAATTAATTATTAAAATAAGTCCAGTGCACGAGTATCTTGACATATATTGAAAATGCAAAATTCTATGGAGTGCGAGGCAAGATGAATACTAATGAAACAGCTTCTATAGAACTTGTCACTGAAGTGAGCAGAGCAGGTTTACATGCTTTTATTGAATTTTTACAAAGAAGAAATACAACTATAAGAACTGTTAATCGGCAAGAACTGGTCAAGACAGTGAAATCTGAAAAAACTGGGTTAGACATTGCAGGGAAAATAAAGGTATTGTGCATTTTGACACACAAAACGAAATACAGTATTTTAATTCAATTCAATTCAATTTATTAAGCCATTAAACATACAGTTATAGGTTTCGTCACAATACAGAAGGGAAAAAAAACATACATTTGAAAATACACATATAATTGAAAACAGTAAAGTTTAATTAATTGATTAACTAGTGGACTTACTCATGTTAATTATGTAAGATTTGTCCGGCTTACAGCTGTTTCAGTGCTTCACGCACCATCCTCAGAGCCTCTAGTTAATCAATTAATTATATTCAAGTGTTAAAAGTAGTGTACGCAAGATTGAAAATGGAGTAAAGTTTAATTAAAATGAAAACACAAAACATTTAGAAACTCTAAAAATTAATGAAAACACTTCACTCTTAATTTATTATTTGTAACTAAATGTAAATAACTTTATTAAAAAAAAAATTTCATATGAATTTATGTTAAACTCATCTACAGAGTAGAAAGGATTAATTAAAAGCCAATTATAAAATATAGTTTTGAAACTATTGGTTGGTAACTTATAATATTGACTGGGAAGCTTATTATATCATTTCATCCCCATGAAAGAAAAATTTGTACTAAGGAATTATCTGTCCCATTTCCAAGATATAAAAGATTTATTTGAAACTTTGTTAATGAAGAAATTGCATTTCTCAAAATAGTCTATTTAATTTTTGTTTCAATTTTAGCTGTAGCTCGACGAAATTTTATACTGATAACACTAGGCGATTTTTATAGGGTTCAGGAACTTCCTCACTATCCCTTAATAAAACTTGAAATGCATAAAGTACTTCCCTCCGAGTTACACAAGACCTTTCAGATTTTAAGGATCTCTTTCTGTTCTCATTCACTAAGTCACTATTAGTTCAACTTCAGCATGACTACCTTTTCTCTTCAACATTCATGAAAAGTGATGAACCACAAGTCAGTGGATCATACTGTGGATGTGGCATCAGTTGCTTGAAGTCATTACTTTCTCTGTGTTGTTGGTTTTTAGACCACTGAAACCATGTTGTCATGTTCATTGTTTTAGAAATGGATTCGGAACACCTCAAAATCTGTGCTTCATTGGCTGGTCATGATAATATCTTTGAAAAATATTGGAGTGCAAGAGGTCAAATGACTTTATTGTCAAATGCCTGGCATTAGAAAACAACAACAACATGTTCATTGTTTTCCAACGAAATCTGTTTTTTCTGTATTCCTTAGTTTATAAGAAACAGCAATTAAATATCGGACTTAGCTGTTTTACACTTCTACTTTAATTATTTTATTATAACATTTCCTATCGTTAATGTAGAACTTTAGTTGTTTTCCACTCACAGTTTGGTTTCTTTTTTATCATGAGCGTTGGCGACAGATGAAGTCACAGATGATTTTCAGATTTGAACTGTGAAAAGAGCCAGATGCATATGAACAGTAACCAACATAGTCACAAACATGGAAGCCAGCAGCGTACCCATCAGAGCACCAAGCTTGCTGGCCAGCAAGGAAACGAGCACCGTTGGCACTGGGCTTTAAGTAGTAGAGCAATTAGTGCTCTTGGTTCCATAGAGCTATTACCTTTATTTTTAAATCAGTTAACACTTTTAGTACCTGTGAGGTTTTGACTGATATGTACTGTATATTATCAGGCAATACATCTCACTTGACGATACGTGTCATAGGAAGAACAAATTGTTTGTATGCATCTGAAATCTGACTAGTGTAATATGTAGCTAGTCTGCAATATATGCAATGGAGGGGGAAAGGAACTGGCCACTCTACCCCATTATCTCCTGGTCTAGTTTCTTCATAAGTGGTGCCTTGTTGGTATTACTTGTGAGATTCAGACCTGTCTTCGGACAGTTGACTAAACAACAACAACAACAACACTTAGCAGGTTGATGTGACTATATAAAGCCAAAGTGAAAGTTTCTGCCAGCTTCTACTTTAAGAACTCTTTAAGATTTAAGGAGAATGCTTTGTAATTCTCCTTTAAAGATCCCTAATAATATTTACAGAAAGTTTCAGTCAAATACAAAATAAGTATGCCACTGACTTCTGGCTAATTTTGCTTCTTTTGACATTGAATAACCCAGATGTCAAGTTTGTTTAATGTCAAAACACCTGATGCCAGTAAACTTGATCTATCTAGATCTGCCTTTAGTGATACAGGATTCTTATATGACATTACTTGTTCAGGTATTCCATATGAACAGAGGGTAGCTTTACAAGATCAGTTGACAAGACTTATTCTCAGGGTTATCATCAAATACCCTCATCTTCGATATTACCAGGTAAATTAGATCATGTTTAATTTATTTTTTTCCGCACATTTAATTCTCTCACCCAAGTATTTTCTTCGCAATTTCTTAACCGAATATTTTAAAGTTTAAAAAAGAAAGTATTATATACATTTTTTATTCCAATATTAAGAGATACTAGTCTTGATCATATTTTTCTTTGTGATGACTTTTCTGTTTGGTGTAGGGGTACCATGATGTAGCAGTCACTTTCCTATTAGTTGTTGGAGAAGCAGTAGCATTCCAGATCATGGAAAAGTTATCAACAGAACATCTAAAGGAATGTATGGAGCCTACTATGGATAAGACATCCCATTTGCTCAATTATATCTACCCACTTATACGTAGGGTACATCCTGAATTACACGATTATTTGGAAAGGTAAGAAAATTTCATAAATGTACAGTAGTGGCAAAAAAACCAGACCGACCCTTGTAGCTGATTTCAGAGCCTTGTTCACTCCAGAGCATGATAGGCTAGTAACTAAGACTTTCGTGGTTCGAATCCTGCATGGGAAGGAAACTTTTTTTTGTTCCTTATTCAACTTTATTCCCAACATTTTTCGATTGCAGCGATATTTTACTACTTAATTAACTTATTATTCCCAGAACATGAATTTTACCAGCAATCGAAAAGTATTGGGAATAAATTTGAATAAGGAACAAAAACGAAGTTTCCTTCCCAGGCAGGATTCGAACCACGAAAGTCTTAGTTACCAGTCTATCATGCTCTGGAGTGAACAAGGCTCTGAAATCAGCTACAAGGGTCGGTCCGGTTTTTCTTTTTGCCACTACTGTACATACGAGATGAAGACAAATTTCTCTGTCTTTGCTTTGAACATTTTACTTTGAAAAACAATTATTGTTAGAAGTACATACTGCATATGAATGGCATTTTGTTGGAACAGTTGGACATTTTTTTAAAGTGAGAAATTTGTGTGTTTTATAGGTCTGGTGTTGGAACAATGTTCTGCTTACCATGGTTTTTGACGTGGTATGGTCATAGTCTGAACCAGTATAGCGATGTGGTGCGGCTGTATGACTTCTTCCTAGCTTCGCCACCCTTAATGCCACTGTATGTTGCTGCTGCTCTTGTTGTTTACCGATGTGATGAAATTTTTAATGTGGATTGTGATATGGCCAGCATTCACTCTCTTCTCTCGAAAGTAAGTCAAATACTTAATGTTTTCTTTGACTCGAGTAATAAACGCTGAGAAACATGTGAAAGTATCCAGTTGCCAATGTCAAATGAAGGTACAGATCAACTGAAGTCATTATGCTTGTTCAATTTGTACTTGGTTGTTCTTTGATTCTCTTTCAATTTACCCTTTTACCATTGTGTTTGCAACATTTTTTCTCTTTGTCAGGCAGTTGAGAATTTTACAATTCATTTTGAAGGCTTCTACTTTTTAAATTTAATCTCCTGTGTGCAGCAGAGTATGTTTACCATCACATTTTCTGTGTGTTGTTCGGCGTTTATTTACCAGTTTATGTATGGCGTGCATATTTCGAATTGGTTCTTTTGGAAATCTGGCACAACATTTTGTAAACAATCCTTTGGGTAGATTTTTAGAATGGAGCTGTAGTAAAAAACATACTCTTCTGAGTTGCATTTCTTTCTTTACATAAATATAAGAGTAAACAAAATGATAACTTTAACAAGCGTATGACTTCAATTGCAAAGAACTGTTATGAAACAAAGTTGAGGGGAAACATCTACTAGTCAGCTAGTAACTACAGTCACGTTCTTGAATGTCTCTCTGTTAACACTAAAAGAAAGAATAAATGTGAGACCTGTACATAAATTGTGAATTTAAGAGAACTTCATATTTATATATTTCTACATACAAAATATGGATACGGTGCCATATGGAGCAGTGACCAAATGAAATATTGGTATATATTATTGTTATTTAACTGTTAGTTGATGTTGAATAAACATATTTTTTACGTAGGAAAACTGATTTTTTAGATGCTACATTCTTATATTACACTAGTCTATGTTATGGTGCTGAGGTTATGAAATAGGATGGCCTAAGCGATAGGTCACTTTTGTGTTTGGAGTATTAACATATTTTGTGTTTTTATGTGATGTATATACGAGTTGTATAAAGATCAGATCATTTTATATCCTTACCATATGAGACAGTGACGAAATGAGATATTAGTATATTATTTAATTGTTAATTGATGCTGAACAAACTTATTTTTTTACGTCTGAAGAATTATTTCGAGATGCTATATTCTAATATTACACTGGGTTATGTTATGGTGCCAGGTTATGAAATAGGATGGCCTAAGTGACAGGTCATTTTTGTGTTGGGAATATTGTGAAGACTAAAGGCACCGTGCATGGGTCTGGAAATCGTACTGGTGGCGCTGCGCAGTGTCGCAATTCGTAATTAACTACAGGCTAGCATTCATTCACTAGTCATGTGTGATATAGAAATTACATGCGGCTTTCTGCCGATAAAAAGTTGTAATATTAATAAGAATAGGTTCGTTCATTCATAGTGTTCTGCCCAAGGGCAGGTCTTTCACTGCAAACCCAGCATTCTACAGTCTTTAATTATTTAATAGACGCAGTCGAAAGTTCAGTAGGCCCTACTACTAGAGGAGTGTAAAAATGTAACTAAAGATTCCTGAAATATCAGTGTAGTCGTTTGGCATTTAAATTAGATTTCAGACCATTGAATGAGGGAGAAATAGTCGTATTACGAAAACAACGATATATTTATGATGTCATGACGTGTGTAATATTTATATGTGTATAATATCTCTACAAATTACGTATTATAATGTGTTCGTATGTTTTATTTAACGATGCTCGAAACTGCCAAGTAGTTTCGACTTCTTCAGCTGTTAATCTGTTATCATGCAGATACGGTGAAGTAACAACAATGATCACTTTATCGGAGAGGTTTGTTTTTATTCTGGGAAAACCTGACTTCATCACCACCTTCTAATAGAGTAAATAATCTGCAATCAGCTGTTATGAATGTGTCACTCGATCTGCCACCGTAGCATTTATGTAGATTTGAAGGCCACTATTTGTTCCACGTTACGTGGCTGTTCCACTTTAACTTCAGTACAATCAGTTGTCACTTGCATTTTGGGTAGTCTACTTTCTTTGCAATATTGCGGGCATTGTTTCCTGAATACTTTTTCTGCTAGGCCAAAACACAAAACTACAGTAACAAACAGCATTAAAGTGGTGGTAAAAATACATCATAATTATTGTTGTACGATGACCTCCGAACATCACCGTCATAGCAGAATACGACAATCCAGTTTTCAATTTAATGTGAAAATATGAGTAGACTATTTTCTTCACTAATCTTACTATATGAGTGTGTTTCAATTGGCAGCAATTTTAACAATATATTCAAAACCACAAATGTCACTCCCATTAAGTCTGGTAGGTCTGTCTCATCTCTTTTTGAAGAATAATCTTGGAAACGTTGCATTTCATTAAACATATCATCTGTTCCTGAACTCTTGTCATAACATTTTTGTTATGTGACTTCAGTTCGGGATGTAATGGAATAGACACTTGAGTAGAGAATTTTCACAATTCAATTGTGAAAGAAAAACCAAAATCACTAAGAATGGTTTCATTTACTTCTTCCTACGGCTGACTACTTCATTTTTCGAAATAACACTTGTTGAGCATTCACCTTCCATAATACTTCAATGTTCATCTTTTCTTCTTCTTTTTGCGTCTCTTTCATACCTTTTCTAAGCTAGTTGAGATGAATCAACTTTTTCTTGTAATCTTGTGGAAAAATACTGGGAACGATATGCTGGTTTTGGAAGTGTCCTGATCTCGTTCCCAATAAAATGAATACTTCAAATTCTTGTTGTGGGTGTTGGTTCCCAAGGTGAACCATCAGCACTTGAAGTCAAGAATTAAATATCGATATGAATACATTTAAAAATAAATATATATTATTATTTCTAATATTATACATAATATATATGTAAAGAACTCGGTAATTATGTACTATGTTTTTTTAATATAATAGCACATACAGCATTGAAATTTAAATTATAAATTCCCGTCATTGTTGACTTAATGGTTATTTATAAACATAATATAACATATAGATTCTATTTTTACATTAGTATATAATAATACTATGATTATTTACAAGCAGTGTAGCCTACTTACTTTCGTTTGCATAGACTACTGCTTGGATCCACAATTAACATTGTTCCGCTTCAATTTTCTGTTTTGGGAATGAATATTCCTATAAGCATTACTGCACCAAAGAACACAGCAATTTGTGTTACCTTTCCGCTTTTTAGGATTATCCATATTTCTAATCATTTAACCTGAGACGTTAAAGTACATTCATACGTTTCAAGCATAACTATCGCTGCTGTCCTGCAGTTAGTAACAACAGTCGCCACCAGAGGAGCTTGCACGGTGCCTATGAAGTACAGAAATGAAAGTCGATAGTTTGAGTCTCGTTATTGACAAGGTAAATAAAATTATGTGTTAATAATAAAGTTGCTATATAGAATGTAGTATAGCAATAATATTAGATAGTAAGAATCTTATGTGTGTATATATATATATATATACAGAGAGAGAGATACTGTACGGAAAAAAAAGAAGGGTGGAAGAATGCGGGACTGGAGGGGGAGAGAGGGGGAAAAGAGAGAGAGAGAGAGAAAAAAAAGAAGAGTTAAGCTCGTTAATTTTTAATCTTTCGGTGCAAAGCTTGTACTTTTCTCTGGTGTTCCAATCGATTTTTTTTTCTTTGAAAGCTAGCAATGTTTCTGTGATATAATTTGGGGGTATTTTGGTATTTTGTTATATCATAATTATGTTATTTGTACACTTTTAATATTATTTCGTCACTGCCTTTACATGGTACCATTCCGAAAATAATCTCTGTATCTCAATACTATCCTACATGAAGTACAGGTTTGCGTACTTCATATGCAGTACTTACAAACTGGTGTGTTAATGCATGAAAACTACTTATTAAGATATCATTATGGCTTTGAAAGTTTCGTGAATAATTTTAAGAGAAGGCTATGTTTTGCAACCGAAAAGTAATACATTAGTAATAAAACACACTTTGTTTTTGTTTGTCCATATAATTAAATATTTAAATAGTATTTAGAGAGTGAATAGTGATATAACTGATTAATAAGATTCCAGATGATCTCCCATTTGAAAATCTTCTGAAGCAGGCAAGAAAATTGTATGAAGATTACCCACCAAGAAGTGTAGAAGCTGAAGTGCAAGAGAGATTTAGGAGAGAGTGAGTATTTTTGCTCGAAATAACAGAAACTGTTTTATATGTACTTCTATTATTTATGCAGTTTTTACTAATTTTATCGTAGTTTACAGTATGTTCAAAAATTATTAAAATCATGACTCTTGTAGCATTTAACTTGATTATAGAGTTCAGTTCTCCTCATCCTCTCAACTCCTATCAAAGTGGGAAAAAATACACATAGCTTTCAGTGTAGCATAGAAAGAAAAAGGGCCAGATGTTGAGGAATGATAGTATGGCTGATTCTCAAGGAAAGAAATTGTACAAATGTCTTATTCCCCATGGTTTCCGAGAAACAGTTATTTGAAAGTAACAAGCATTAGTGTTATTTTCTTGCTCTGCATAATTGTTTACATTGATGCAGACGCAACCAAAATGTCTTTAAGTTGTACTACTGAATTTGCCATGTTGACACTTGCATGTTCGCATGTGTTGTCAGAATACTTGGAGGATGTTCTTTGGCAGTACCGGCTGGTTTGTACTTTCGACAAGCTGGAGCTCCTACACATTTCAGCTGGCCATTAATCCAGTACCTGAATGAAACCTATTCTGAGCATTGGTATGGTTGTGGTGTCATTTCTTGGCCACTGAAGTCACCCGACTTTATACCATTAAATTATTGTTTGTGGGATTGGCTAAAGAGCAAAGTCTACAAGCACGAAGTGCAAACAAGGAAGCAATTGCTTGCCTGCGTTTTAAATGTTTGTGATGACATTAATGAATGTCTGAACCAACTCAAATTAGCAACACCGCATCTGGCTATACGAGCTGCAAAGTCCATTGAGGTCGATGGTGGAATTTTTTTTAAGATGTTATCTATAGAGAAATGGACAATTAAACACAACATATAGGTAATGATCTCTTAATTTACTATCGCCTGCACTGTCCCATTCCTTATGGTTTCATTTGGTTTTCTCCAAAATCGTTGAGATAAGAAATATGTTTATATAATGTTTTTTCTTTAGAATCACTCATACAATCACCCCTTAATGTATGGCTCTTTCCTCCTGAGTCCCTCTGTATAAAAGCTAGAATTTTTGGATTGGATTAAATCTGCTATGTTAACATTAATTTAAACATTGGTTTCATTAACATACAAAGTAGGCTAATGTTTTAGAACTATGTAAAGGTGATAAGTAGAGAGCTTTCTTTATTCTGAAGTTTGCACATTTTCACTTTCAGGACAAATAGGTGGTTACTTCATTTCGAGCTATCACCTTATCTTCTGTATGTAAACACTCATAAGCATACACAAGGAACATGTCACTTTCATATGGATCTTTTCCTTTAATATAGGTACCTCATTATATGCTTGTATAAAGACAGACTAACAGACTTTGATAGATCAAAATCCCACATAAAAATTCAGATTTCTATATATGAAAGGCATTCGTTTTTTTGACAAATTTTTAGAGAAAAAAAGTTGGAAAATATGGTATGTATCTAATAAAATGATAATCAACTTCTCCGTATTGCATTTTCTGACATATTGACAGGGGCGCGAGAAATACCAAATATTTTGCACCGAAAATAGAGTAGTTCTTTGAGTTGTGTTATTCTGTTCTTCTTTAGGTTTTCAGCCTTAATATCATTGTGTTTTCTGATCCTTAAACATATTTATTTTTTCATCATAAGACAATAATTTGTATTGTTTTCAATAGATATCAGGTTTATCTTTCTAAATCATTTGCCTACTGCCATCCCAACATAAAGCTGTCAGAGCTCTTTAATCTCTTATTAAATTTCCAGATGTTGGTTGTTGATTCTTGCTCATACAGAGGGTTGTTTCCGATCTCTGGATAGACTTTGAATGACGTTATACGCGTCAGGAATCACACGATAGCTGAACTGTGGCAAGAGGTGACAGACCAGTAGTGAGTGATCTCATAGAGTGCACGGTATCTCACAGCAGCAATGCCCAAGAAAATCTACCCTTTTTGGGAGGAGTACATTACGTCCTTTTCCGATGCCAAGTACAGTTACGTGAAAATCATAGGAGCCTGCAATAAACTTGGTTTCATTATTTCCAAGAAAGACATCTTCTGTGTACCTAATAAGACTGGCAAAGCTCAGATAGGATTAATTCCAGAGGGGGGAAAAGCAAGCAAATACACCCTCCCCCTACCACAAGCTGCACCCTGAGATGATAGAAATTAATTCCACCCCAGCTTTACCAGTCTTATTAAGTACACAGAAGATGCCTTTCTTGAAAATAACGAAACCAGGTTTTTTTGCAGGTTTCTATTATTTTCACTTGACAATACTTGGCATTGGAAAGAGTCGTAATGTACCCCTGCCAAAAAGGCTCGATTTTCTTGGGCATTGCTGCTGTGAGACACCATGCACTTTGACTATGAAATCACTCACTACTTGTCTGTCACCTTTCGTCATAGTTGTGTGACTCCTGACACACATAACATCATTCAAAATAATTTCCAGAGATCGGAAACAACCCTCTGTAGTTGTTGGTTTTCGTACAGTGTGTGCACATGTATAAGGCAAGACATTTATGTCTTGTTTCCAATTTACATGTTGTTACTTCTCTTTGTTTTGATTCATTCCGGATTTTTCTATTTTTCTTGTACATTGATCGATATTTTCTCGTAATGTGTAGTGGTTGTTACATATAATGATTTATTGATTGGAAATAATTCTCTCTTCACAGATTGCAACTTAGGAGATTTGATGACAGACCTCGAACTCCCAGAAGACGTCCTCACAACCTTGGAGCAATCTGGCATCACATTGTCGAAATGAACAGGATGCTTCCCCATTGGGCCTTGGTTCCTCACGTTGCTGTTCCCAGATTTCGTTCTCGATTTGTTCTTGTCACAACTGCGGCACTGGTTGGGCTATATGCATACCTGCGCATGGCGGATGCTCTTGACGTGAGCAGTGTGTTGCCTGTTAGGTAGTACACAGTCAATTTTGTTGCACACTTTCTGGATATGTAGAGTGCTTCGAGCCGAAGCCTGCATTTCTGTACTATTTGCATAGATGAGAATCATCTGTTCTAAGTGCTCTTGCATTTACTTCACAATCAACCTGAGGTTGGAACTGAAAGTTAAAAAAAAATAGCGAACTGTTTAATTTTGTCCAAAGGTGAGGAATTGTATAATTCATAGGGGCATCCTGCCATCAGACAGATTTCATCGAACATGAATTATCAAGATTTATTTAGTTTGCTATGTATATAATGTATAAAAGCTTTAAAATGTTGAGTCGTACCATCACTATGAATTAATGTGGCAAGTGTCCCCTTGTTAATTCTTTATCATGAAATGTTAAGTAATTTTATAATGAATCTCATTGCATTGACTAAAATATACAACGCAGATCACAGATCAGATTATGTTCATTTCAGTATACAAAGATGATCCAGTTAACTGTTGAATGTGCAATATGATGTAACTGAGGTGTTAAATCCTACTGTGAAATTGTGCAATTTAGTACTAAGTGTCAGAGCAGTGTTTGTTCAGCTTTCTGCGATCTTTTCTTCATATGATAATTTTTTTTCATTTTATCATCTCCGTTTAATGAAGGAAATATTATAAATGAGGTAAATTCAGTAATGAATTGTTTCATCTTTGTATATGATATGAAGCATTTGTAGAAATGTTTTCAAAGAAAATGTGAATTACTTATAACGCATGAAACAAATAAAGAAAGAAGAAGCAAAAATATTGTCTTATTCCGCCCTCAGGGACTAGGTCGCCACTTCGAAACTGAGTAACATACAGTATGTTAAGATTTCATTGGAATTTTAAGTATGTGTAATTGACTTTGGCCATTTTCCTTTTATTCGTGATAGTATACATTCTTTTAAATTCAGTTGGTTGTGAGAACCAAAGATTCAACTAGAGAACTGACTTCAAAAAATAGAAAATTTAATCTTTTATTAACATTATTAATGTTAATTTTTTTAAATTGGTTATTTTAATGTTATATCAGTTGTGATCTTATAATCGATAGAAATGGTAATATTGAGATGGTATTCAGCAAGATGAGTCCAAGGATTTTCCTTGGGTTTACCTGATCTTGTTCTTACAAGTTTAGGAAACCTTAAAAATCCAAGCAGGATTCAAACCCATGCCCAAATGCAGCCTCTCATTCCCAGTCCAGCTCATTAGTTCCTGAGCTATGCTGATGGATGATTTTCTCTTCATTTTGTTTTTGATGTAGCTGCATAAATAATAATCAATAAATATAGTATGGATATTTAAATGTTGGATCAGACAAAAAATTCCATATGAAGATGCTAAATACATGGGAAATTTCTTTTGCTGGCAAACATTTGAAATTTAAATTCTAATTTGCTAAAACAAACTGAAATTTGTTTCTTAAGATTTTTCTTGAAGTGATGGAAAGCTGCTTAAAAACACGATCAATTTTTTCTTCCAATTCAATACTTCATAAGGAAACATGTCGAAGATTAATCAATACTGAAAAAGGTTTGTCAAAGACTGATTTTAAAACGTGCTACAATTCATTGTAAACTATGTAGGTCTACCTACCAAATATTACAATATAAATATGTAGATTCTTTGCAGAATAACTAAGCTATACAAAACATTTTGTATTACTATTTTACTGTACCCTTAAACGAAGAATATTGCAATTGCATATTATTTTAAAGGATTATATTTACGATTAGTATTTGCCTAGGAAGTTACATGTTCAGGCAACATTTCGAAGACTGGTTGGATGCTCATAAATGACACTAATAGTGCATCACTTATGAGACAACTAAGTCCGGAGATAATAGGATAGAGTGGCCACTTCCATTTCTCCTCCATTGCATACATTCCTGACCAGTAACATTGTTCACTAAACACATTTGAGATATAGGTTAGATCTTCATTAAAAAAATACGTATATTGGTATCGAGGTACCTGCCTTGCATTTACCTCATACTTACTTACGGCTTTCAAGGAACCCGAAGGTTCATTGCCGCCCTCACATAAGCCTGGTCCCTATCCTGTGCAAGATTAATCCACTCTCTATCATATCCCACCTCCCTCAAATCCATTTTAATATTATCCTCACACCTACGTCTTGGCCTCCCCAAAGGTCTTTTTCCCTCTGCCCTCTCAACTAACATTCTGTATGCATTTCTGGATTCGCCCATATGTGCTACATGCCCTGCCCATCTCAAACATCTGGATTTAATGTTCCTAATTATGACAGGTGAAGAATACAATGCATGCAGTTCTGTGTTGTGTAACTTTCTCCATTCTCCTGTAACTTCATCCCTCTTAGCCCCAAAATATTTTCCTAAGAACCTTATTCTCAATCATCTTTAACCTCTGTTCCTCTCTCAAAGTGAGAGTCCAAGTTTCACAACTATGCAGAACAACCGGTAATATAACTGTTTTATAAATTCTGACTTTCATATTTTTTGACAGCAGACTAGATGACAAAAGCTTCTCAACTGGATAATAACGTTGCATTTACCTCATATGCATTACTTTTCTTCATTTTATTGTGGTATTTCACAGAACCTATGGCTTACAGGCATGGGTTTAATTCATATAATTGAATTAACTTGCAAATATCTTTTCTCTGCAGGACACCATGTTTTTGTGGTTCTTGGTACCATAATATTTTTTAGTCCCATTGGTCAATTCCATCAAAGAATTGTAAAGTCTTGCATCAACTAGAACATGTTCTTATTTACTTTCAAGACAATCAAAGACTTTTGAAGTACCTATTGTAAGCAGTCTTATAATAAAACTTATATAGAGTACTGGTTTAAAGCATTGAGTTTGTCGAAAATTTGATCGGGTACAAGCAGCTTAAGAAAACAGACATTTAGAATGTATGCAATGATTAATTGCAGTTTTGGTTGATTTCATCACTTACACAAATATGGACATGCTTACTGAGTAAAAAGAAATATTGCATCTGACACTGTAAATACAAAGTTTTTTCCTCTCTCTCTCAGAAATAGTGTCTCTAATGCTGATGAACTCCTGTAGGAAATTATATTTGCCATAAAACTTGTATACATTATAATTTTATTGCTATTTCCATCCATAAATTATTTTGAATTAATAAGAGAAGTTAACTTTTAATTTGGAAAAAGTTTTATTTATTAATTTTATTGCTATTGAAATATATTCAAACATAATTCTTCACTGTTGAATTGATAATACTCGGGACATATTTCATTCTTTGTATGATTGAAATGATGCTAGGCCTTACTCTCAAAAATAAATTTTCGAGCTTGTAGTTTTATTTTTAAATAAACAGTAGAGAAATGTATCAATGGAAACATTAAAATCTGTGTAACAGATTGTCTGCAATTGAAATAGTTCAAGAGGTTTTGTTAAATATTTACATTTTTGTGAATAGTCTGGCACTTATGTCTGAAGAATGATTTCCAATATGGACAGTTACACCAAAAACATTATTGAATATATTAAATATTGCACAAACCAAATGGGAGTCAGCTTTAAACATGGTTTGAATATTATGCATACACACATAGTAATTTAATTTCGAAGAGCAACACATTCCTTCTTTAATGGAACAGAATAGTATACTCATGTTAGAGGTTTATTGAATGCAAACAACTGAATTCGTCATCCACTACAAAAATTTGATCAATAAAAATGGAACAACATTGAAGTTGTATGTATTGTAAAAATATGCTGTGTAGAGAAGTTCGAGAAGCATTATGAGTTTGAACCAGACAATATTTTCTATTTTGAGAATGGTTTTCATTTTAATCATCAGTCCACAGAAAATCCCATTGCCTTATAATTTATTTCTTATTAACTAATGCCAACATTAATTTGATGGTTTGACAAATTTCGTTATAATAAAAATTCTTTCCTTGATTATGAGATAATCTCATCACAAAAGTTAGATGGCCTCTGCCTAAGTAGAGAGGTCAGCTTATCTTGCCACTAATGTTTATATTTATGCAGATGATTCAATGGCTGTAATATTTAAAAAATGACATTGCCACAACTCTTTTGTGTTGTCCAATGCTGGACTCAAGATTCCTCAGAGGTATTACAGTAATGTGATGTAATGGTTAATAAGATGCTTGCGACAGAACTGCTGACTGCTCTATTAAAGAAAACAAAAAAATTGTATCGTACTTACCTCAGTACAGCAGCTAGGCTAATTCAGAATCAGAGAAAGACAATGTGAAAATGCTGCATAACCAACAATCACACATTCTATGATTTATTATGTTTTGGGTCAGGCACGAGTTTGGATAATGATGTGAGTGAGGCTATGAAGCCTGGCGAGAACTATACATACATGTCAGTTATCATAGTTAATATTTTTCATCATAGAGTAATTTAATGCTACTTCAAATAGAAATGTTGTCCTTGAGGCTCCTTTGACATATTTTAAAAACCTACATCTAATAATTACTCCAGCATGGTGGTTTTCATTATTCAATAGTAGAACAACAGTGAAAATTGAACATGAGATTCAACAGTTATGTATATGGAGAAAGTTTTTATATTTCGAGCCACTTCTTTTAAAAAAAAGTGTGAATTAAACATTCAGAGATTTGTTATTATTAAAAATAGTTTTTGATTTCCTTTCCAGGTTTGGTAGTCTATGGTTTCAGTCGTTTTTAAATTATTCAGTTTAGGATTAATCAATCCTAGGAAGAGGGGTCTTTTTGGTAACGTTAACTTACTTACTTATAAATTTTAAGGAACCCGGAGGTTCATTGCCACCCTCACATAAGCCCGCTATTGGTCCCTATCCTGAGTAAGATTAATCCAGTCTCTACCATCATATCCCATCTCCCTCAAATCCATTTTAATATTATCTTCCCATCTACGTCTCAGCCTCCCCAAAGGTCTTTTTCCCTCTGGCCTCCCAACTAACACACTATAAGCATGTTCTTCTCTCAGAGTGAGAGTCCAAGTTTCACAACTGTCGTGCCAGAGAATCAGTCCCATTCTGCGGCTTATTTTGAGGTTTCGTAACAAGCTGTTTTTTTATGTTGATGGGTTGTTAGCCCTTCGCCCAACCTCCAAGCTGGAGGACCACCCCTCATTGGCTGTCCACGACTGCTTATTCAATATATTCACAGCTACCCTCCATATCTGGAGGCCAACTCCTCGATCCGCAACCTGAGGACATACCATGCTGTGGTGATAGGGACCCACACTACATGGTTGGTAGGATTAACATACATTCTTATTTTTCGGGATATTTTAAGCACTGAAATATGATGCAGCAACAATGCTGAGAACTTGTACAAGTATCTGATTTGTGTCTTGTATTAAAATTATTGTTCTGATTAGTACTAAATGTATATTGGTTTCTAACAGAAAACATCATCAGAGAAAGAATGTACTCACAAGGTAACGTCAATATTTCTAAATTTTGGAAAATCTTTTTACATGTAAGGGATAACCCTGCTTCTAGGCAATTGACCCAGTATCTGTATAGAAAGGATTCCCATTTCTCTTGTCATAATTTGACCATTTCACTATCACACACAGACAAAATTACTACATTAATTACATCGCAAGCACATCATTTGCAATGATCATTACAGTTCAGTTATGATGCTAAAACTAATAACTGTTGTATATATCATAATCTTTCAATTGGGGTTAAAGATTTTTAGGATAGTACATAATGGAAAGTTTTATGACACATTCGCTTTATTTAGGGTTTTAATGGCATTTTTATTGTGTTGATGACTATGACGGTAGCACAAATAGGAAGCTGTTTAAAAGTGGTTGTGATCTATTTTTCAAGTCTCTTTATTTTCAGTTTAATGGGTAAAATATATTAAACATAAACCAAAGACCTCGAAATAACCAGTGTTAGTGTTTGGTGCTTAAACCTTTCAGAATTGTGCATACAATGTATGTGAACATTCATATATTGTTCCCACATCACATGACTTCATATCAGTTGTCGGACATTTTTGTCCTCTTCAGTGATGGGTGGGGAATCAACATTTATTGTTCATATTCTGGATAGACTAGTAGCCTAAATTCTGTTTACCAAAGACGATTGTAATGATGCTTGTATTACTTGTTTATATTTGTTATTTTTTAGTTTAATAAATTATTTAATTTGCTAAAAGCAGTTACTTTTATTTAAACATTAATATGATCGATGATTATGATGATCAGCAAATCAAATTTAAGCAGACAACTCAGGCTATAATTTTTTCTATGGTTTCTATATATATATATTTTTTTCTTTCATTCAAAGAAGAGATTCGACCAATTGTTCAATGAACAGTTTGAATGCTAGCTTGTACTCGTATAGTTTTTGTAATTTTTGCTAATATATAGACAACATTATTAGAGAAGATTTTAATATTATTTTAAGTAATTTTTCTCTGTAAGCAGACACCATTTCGAATATCCCAATTTAATTTGGATTAAGAGAATGAAGTATATGAATTTTACCTTTCGTATAATAGTTTATAATTGAATGTACCCCCCAAATAAAATGACAAAAAATGTAGTTCAAGCCTTAGATCCTTATTCTAAGAGTGATATTCAATTTTAATACGAGATTTTCACAATTTCTTCTCCTTCATCTAGACTCGTGTCCCTAGTCGTAGGGTCGAGGATAAGATAGCATCCTCCATCTGTCACAGTCCTCCCAGCTATTCTCTTCCACTACTTCTAGCCATGGTTTCCTTCAGTTTTCAACGTCCCTCCTAATTTGATCTTCCCATATAGTTCTACATCTTCCAACAGGTTTTTTTTCCCCTTTTACTGTCGGTTTCAGTGCCTTCTTTGGTAATCTCTCTTCGCCCATCCTCATAACATGTCCAAACCATCTAATGCTATTTTCCCCCAATATATCTTGCAATTTTGAAATTTCCAAAATATTTATTGTATCTTCATTTTTAATTCTCTCTGTTCGTGTTTTCTGTACTATACTTCTATGAAATTTCATCTCTGTTACCTGAATTCTGCTCTGATCTTTTTTGTCATGTCCAAGTTGCCGCTGCGCATGTCAACACTGGTTTGGTTTTCTTGCACTTTTCAGATATGTTGCCGTTCCATAGTAAACCTTTCGTTAGTTGATGAAATCTACCACTAAACTGTATTCTTCTAGTAATTTAAAGTATCTTACCATCATTTTTCACTTCACTTCCCAAATACTTGAAATTTTCTACTTCCTCTAAATATTTTCCATTTAATTTAATCCGAATTTTTATTTTGGTATTCTTGCTGTTTTCATTGCTACAGTTTTTTCTTCGTTTATTTTTAATCCATATTAATTTATTACAGTATTCAAATTTATCAATCTCATTTTTAATTCTTGTTCATTATCTCCCTAAATTAATATGTCATCACCATAAATCAGTGTTTTTTTTTTTATTTGCTATATAATTTTCTCCAAATACCTCATTTTGTATCTCGTTCAATACAATATCAGAAAGGATAAATGACAAGACACTTCCTGCAGTACCCTGTTCTTTGGTTTGGCCATTGGGTGTTCTAACACAACATTTCCAATTGTAAATTTGTTAATATTTTCCAAATGTTTTCTCTTTTGAGTCTGTCATATGCTTTTTCTATGTATGAAAATCAATGTGATATCTTTTCCTTCTCTCCAATTCCCCCCCCCCCCCCCCCAATTATTTGCCTTGTTGTGAAAATAAATTATTGTTGATCTTCCCTGTCTAAATGCATGTTGTTCCTCTTTTAACTTATGTTCAATAATTCTGTTTAATTTACCTGCCAGTATTCTTTCACATACAGGTTTAAAAATGTAGCTTAATAAAGTAATTTCTCTGCAATTACAACATTTCTTTTTACCTCCTTTCTTAAAAGTTGGCATATTTGATTCTTTTTTTCCGATCTACTGGAATGGTTTTCTCCTCCCATATTCTCCTAAGTATTTTATACAATCATTGAATGCTGCTGAGAGCTGCACTTCTTAACATCCCCATTGAAATTTCATCATGACCTGGATCTTTATTATTTTGTATTTTATTCATTGCTATCTGTAGATCTAACATGTCAAAACCTTAATCACCATATGTTGCAAATTCACTTTGTGTTTTCAAGTGTTCCTCTAATCTCATTACTTGTTTTATTTGTTGGATAGCCATTCAGTAATTGTTGAAAATGATCTTTCCAAATTTTTACAATTTCATTTCTCCACTCTAAATTTCCATTATTATCCAACATTTTATTCACTGATTCTTCAGGTTTAATTTTATTTTTCATCAATGAATAAAAAATTGTATTTCCGTGAAATCTAATTCCAATTCATTTACAAATTTATTCCAAGTTTGTTTCTGTTTAAATTGTATCATTTTCTTAACAGCTTTTAACAGTCTCTTTCATTTTTCTTTGTTTTCTTCTGTGCTGTGTTCAAACCATGTCTCATCATACAAAATTATTAAAGGTTGTGCTACGAGGTCGTTATTTATATTTACATACATATTTACATACATAGATGTTACAGATAATGGCAAACAGATTGTTTGTATAATTTTGAAGTGTAAATTACTACAATTTCGAGAATAACGCAAGCCAATAATTTATAATAAAATATAATTTTAAAAATGTCATGCAATGTAATTTAGTATAAGCATTTGAAATGTATTATCAGTACCATATGTCTAATTTTGGTATCTTGTTTAAAATTCTTAATGGTTACTTCTTACCTGAATTGATTATTGCAGAGGAGAAAACTTACAGAAATATACATACCAATATTTTGTATGAATGAAACAGTGCTGGTGATTCTGGTTGCAGACCTTGCCAATACTGGGAATGTAAATTGCTTATTTTCGATTAAGTTTCAAGATTTTCATTATAATATTTTCGTGATCTGTTCTTTGTGAAGAAAGTAAAATTTAATAGCATGAATATTCTAGGTAAAGACAAAAAGGTTGTCATAACAAACACAAACTGTTTTTTTCACTTGTTGGCACATCCAAATAGTGGAAGTAAAAGTGGCATACTAAATTAAATTCTTGGTGTACTTCACATTGTTACAGCAATATTAAAACATAAACCAGCTATAATGGCTGGGGAGATCGTAATATAACCACACATTATCTCCGCTCTGGTTGGATGATCATTTATCTGTGCTGAGGCATGTGGACATGAGGCCAGCAGCTGGCTGGTCACCCTTGGCCCTTTATGGGCTGTCGCACCACGTTTTTAATGACACAAATGTATTATGAGGCCATGCTGCTTGAAAGAATTGACTTCCTTGCAAGCATTACATAATGTTCAAACAAATATTTTATAAGAGCTGGGAAATGAATAGGCCTACATCTTAATTGAAATATCTATACTGTGTTGTTATTCTTCAATGTTTGATCGTGTTGTACAGAAAGAATGTGCATCATAATTTGACACATCTGTTGCTGATACCCATAGAGATGTGTGACAAATTATTATTTATATAATTTTGGCAAGTCAGATTTATTTTTATTCCTGCTGAAATTTGAACCACGGAGCTGTGATTGTTACTGTTAACTTGCTCAGTAACTTTTTTTTTTGAAGCTGTGATGATTGGACTGAGAAAGTTGCTATTGTATTTATTACAATTAAACATTTAGATCTGTAAATAACATAATAAATAAAATACGGTTATTTTAAAGGCTTCTTGAAGCTTGATGTTTGGACATGCTTGTTTGTATTTGAACACATAGGTATGATAATTAATAGTAGTAATGGTGTAATTGTTTTATGGACATTATAAAGTTGTTCTAAACATAAAATTAATCTGATTTATATTGTTTGACATAGGTTGAACTTGTATTTGAAAATAGCTTAGAGGAATTTGTAAAAGCTACATTATCAGTCCTCTTCGCAAATTAATTTATAGAAATAGGATGTTTTCGAGTTCGTTATTATTGTGTGAAAAACTTCTGTTTTCGTTAAAATAATTGTATTTGACAAGACTTGAATTTAGATAATTTTATTCTGCTTTCTGCAGTAACCATTCAAAATATTTCAGTCTTGTTGACAGTTCCAAAATTATTAACTATTTATGTGTTGGAATGATTTAGTATTCGATTTTTTCAGGATGTTTCTTTATTTCTCCAGACAGCATGTGAATTGAAAGAGGTTATGACTGCTTCTTTCTCTTAAACATACCATCTTGATAATCATGTTAAATGATTGTGCAGTAGGAAACAGTTTTAAGTTGATCTGTGAATATTGTAACTTTAAAATTCAAAACAATAATGTACTCTTATTCTTACAACAATAACTCTTCACTTTCTACAATTCAATTCTACTCCCGTCAAGAATGGGATTTCCACTCCACACAGTAACACAGTATTCGTTATTGCACTCCACAGACGACAATGACAATTTACTTGGATTATTGAGAACAACAATGAACTGTTAATTTTAACTAATGTTCACAAAGCACTATTTACAAATCAGAACTGTCAGTTCTCAGTTCACAGTTCGTTTGCCTTGGCTAGTTCTTCTAGCTCAGTCACTCAAGTTCACAGTATCTCGAACCACAGACCTTAAGAGACAGTCCACTGAACCTCGAACTCAGGTCCCCCAACTGCGGTCCACTGCGCTCGAACTCAGGACTTCGGACGCTCGCACAGCTGCGGACACACTCAAGTCGAACTTAGGTCTCGAAGCTGGCTTCACTGCTACACAAGACTGGCTGGCTTGCTGTTCACCGACTACAACAACACTGCAACTAACTAAACTACTGCTCAAGTTCACTCGCGTGTCGTATTTATAACTAAACCATAGTTACGAGACAGTACGATTGTTCGAAATTTCCGGAAGATGCCATTCTCGAATTATCTGGATATCTCCCCTCTCTGCCACGGTCGCTCTCTTTCCTCTCTTCTCTCCGCCACAGCACATGCCCCAGGAAGCAGATGCACATGCAACCCGCCCGAACCACGGCCGACCTAGCCCTTCCTCCGCCGGTCGTGAGATCGAATCTCACGTGGCCGTCACAATATGCTTAATTGTATGCTACATTGTTAAGAATAGTCGTATTATCGAGCTCTTTATTCTTGCAATAATAATCTGGTTTGTTGTTATTTATTGTTAAGTTGTTTCCATATTGATTATGATATCCGGACAAATTCAGAAGTAGAATGAGTTTAATTTTTAAATACAATGGATTCGTATAAACTAAACAATGAGAGGGAAATAGAAGATGTAATAAATGCAAGGAAAGCAGCTGGTCAGTATAATGTCAAGAACCACAGAATCAACCTTACAGCACAAGTCAGTCATATTTTACCTTCCTTTGATGATCCCGACAGTTTAGCAAGAGATAGAAGAGGAAATACAAGGATGTGGCAAATGGGAAAAACAAGAAGTGAAGGAAATCTGGAAGTAAATAGGCCTAACAATGAAAGTAATCAGAGGAGGAGCCTGGCTATAATGATGAGAGATTCTGACATCACTTCCTGGCCAAGTGACTCAGACATCACTGTTCTTAACTTTAATTTGACAGGACGTAAGTGTTGGTGGCAGTTAAGAAGAATGTGGAAAAGCATGCAAGATGACTTAGCAATCCCTGGTGATGGTACTCACCTCGCAGCAAGTCCGTCCCTAGTGAACCTGGCCACTCTTGTAAGCAGATCCCTGACACATGTGAAGGATGGTAGTGAAGAATATCTGGTTCCTTTATCATCTTGGGATCCTGACCCCTTGCCACAAAGAGTGCATTCAGACTCAAAAGTTGTATTATACACGCCATCATCATCAATGAAATTTTCACCCTTGTTATCAGACTGCAAACTTTCTTCAGAAGAAATTGTCCCCTGTAGAACACCTACTACATCACAAGTGCAACACAATTTTAAAGGAAAACATAACCACCATTTTAGCGAACTTTGTGATCAAATTTTGCCTTTTGAGACATATGTGCCACGGAATCAATCTTACTCTCACGTTTTGAATTCCAGCAAACGTGAGATAGTGGATGAAGATATAGCTGACAACATGGAATACATCCTACGTCCTACATCACGAAAATATAAACTTGTCAGAAACTTCATTAATGCTATTCTGAAATATTGTTGTCCATGCTGTAATTTTATAAAGAATAAAAAGAGAATGGGTAAGCATTAAAATTGGTTCACTGAATGCATTCCATAATAAGTCACATTTAATTTGTGTATGCTATTTTTTTGTTTACTGAAATCTAACAAGTTCTTTCTCTGAGATACATTATTTAACATTAACATGCTTGAAGAATTTTATGGAATTAAATGTCACTCAATTGCCGCATCTATGGCTAAAGTGCTAGCACATTGACCTTCCATCCAGTTGGCCTAGGTTCGATCCCCGATCAGATCTGGAATTTGTGGTTGATAAAACAGTCGTTGCAGAAGGTTTTCTCGAGGTACTCCCGTTGTCCCTCTTTCAATCCACCAACACACCATTTCCTCCTCATTTTATCTATCATCTGTAATAGTAAAAATAGACTGTGGAGATTGTCTGGAGGTAGTTTGGGTTTCCAATGCTGATTCAGGTTTTAAAAACTTGTGCTGCAGGCTCTGGGTTCAGGCTCATCAGTAGCTAATGGGACCTTACTTGCAGGGTCCAGGAAGATGGCCTGCTTGTCAGTGTCGAATTCATGCATGTCACCTTGGCCATCTGTTGAACTAGACAATCATAACATACAACGCATACAATGGGCTAAAAACGACGTAAATGCAAGGATTCAGCCCTCGTGAAATCAATCAAATTCAAGTCTTTTTTTTGTCGGCCTGGTTGGCGCAGTTGGTATAGCACTGGCCTTCTATCCCCGAGAGTTCGATCCCGGGCCAGGTCGATGGCATTTAATTGCTCTTAAATGCGACAGGCTCATGTCAGTAGATTTACTGGCATGTAAAAGAACTCCTGCGGGACAAAATTCTGGCACACTGGCGATGCTGATATAACATCGGCAGTTGCAAGCATCATTAAATAAAAGATAACATTTAACAAATCGATTTCAGCACGTTCCACTCAGTGGCATGAGTAAATTCAAATTTCGATATGTAACAGGCCATGAAAAACTTCCTTCATAATTATGGTGTAATTTGTCTGTATAATCCTCTTGAATATTGGATTTGAAAGCAATACTGTGCTATGTCATTCATTTTCATTTAGTGTTCTGCCCAAGGACAGGTCTTTCACTGCAAACCCAGCTTTCTCCAATCTTTCCTATTTTCTGCCTTCCTCTTCGTTTTCTCATATGATCCATATATCTTAATGTCGTCTATGATCTGATATCTTCTTCTACCCCAAACTTTTCTCCCGTTCACCATTCCTTCCAGTGCGTCCTTCATTAAGCAGCTTCTTCTCAGCTAGTGACCCAACCCATTCCTTTTCCTCTTTCTGATCAGTTTCAGTATTATTTTTTCTTCACTCACTCTTTCCAACACAGCTTCATTTCTTATTCTGTCTGTTCACTTCACATGTTCCATTCTTCTTCATATCCATATTTCAAATGCTTCTATTCGCTTCTCTTCACTTCGTCGTAATGTCCATGTTTCTGCACCATACAATGCCACACTCCATACAAAGCACTTCACTAGTCTCTTCCTTAGTTCTTTTTCCAGAGGTCCGCAGAAGATGCTCCTTTTTCTATTAAAAGCTTCCTTGGTCATTTCTATCCTCCTTTTGACTTCCTAGCAGCAGCTCATGTTACTGCTTATGGCATACCCCAAGTATTTGAAGCTGTCCACTTGCTCTACTGCCTCATTTAGAATTCGCAAGTTTATCTTCTTTATTTTTCTTCATATGGCCATGCTCTTCATCTTATTTGCATTCATCTTCATCCCATACTGCTCACAGCTGTCATTTAGCTTCAGTATCATATCCTTTACTATTATTTCCTCTTCTGCTATCAACGCCATATCATGAGCAAATCTTATGCACTTTATTTTTCTTCCTCCTACCAGCACTCGTCTCATGTTCTTAAAACCGTTCTTTACTAAATGCTCCAAGTAGATGTTGAACACGGTAGGTGATAAAGGACATCCTTGACATACTCCTCTCCCAATTTCATTTGTTTCTGACATTTCTTCTCCTATCTTGACTTTGATTCGTTGTATCATATAAAGATTACTGAACAATCTTCTCTCTTTCCAATCCACACCAATTTTCTTCGGGATCCCCTCAGTTTATTCCAGTCCACTCTGTCAAAAGCTTTTTCTAGGTCCACAAGCCTTTTCTAGGTCCACAAATACTACATACATTTCTTTATTTTTCTCTAGGTATCTTTCGCCGATTGTTCGTAGCAGTCCAATTGCATCTTTCGTACCTTTTCCCTTCCTGAAGCCAAACTGCTCTTCTTCCAACTGTACTTCCATCTTAGAATATAAACATTGATTCGGTATTCGCAAGAGAATCTTTGCCGAATGCGATATTAGACTGATAGTCCTGAACTCCTTACATTTCTTGGCCTTATTTTTCTTCGGTATTAAAATCAACACTGTCTCCGTAAAATCTTCAGGCCATTCTCCTTTCTCATTTATTTCGTTGCATAATGATAGAATTTGCTTCTTGTCTTCACCCAAGCATTTCACTAATTAAATGGGAATACCATCAACTCCTGTTGCTTTCCCATTCTATATTTCCTTAAGCACTAGTTCAACTTCTTCACTTAAAATAGAAAATTCTTTTTCGTCTTTTGATATGGCTTCTTTGTCTTCCAGAGCTAAATCATCTGGACTATTCCTTATCTCATATAACTCTTCTACATATTTCGTCCATCTGTTTAGTATTCCTTGTTTGTTATTTCATTTCCATTGTCGTCCTCTATCAACCACATGGATTTCCTGTTCTTATTTGTGAATTCCAAATATTTTACTTTGCAGTACATTAAATCATATCTTCCTTTTCTCTCTAGATCCTCTGTTTCTTCGCATTTCTCTTTCATCCAGTCCACAGTATAGTCCAGTCTTCTTTTGCTTTATCAGTTTCTCTTCTTAGTTCGTTGTTTAGTTTCCTGTAGTTTCTTCTACCTTCTTCTGTCTTGATATTTTTCTATTTTCTTCTCTCCTCCATCTTCTCCAAAATTTTCCCTGTAACCCAAAATTTCTTAATTCTCACACCTTCTGTGTATCTTATTGTTTCTTCTGCTGTTGTCTGTATACAATAATATCTTATAAAGAACTTAAATCTGTAAGGTGGTCTTGATCTCGAGTGAGACTCAGGCAATTGGAAGAAGTAAATAGTTTTAATGGCTTATTCTCGGGTTGTAGTAGCAGTTTTTTTTTAATAACATGGTAATTTTTCATCACAAAAATGAAGAAACTCCTGGAATCAAGATTTACAGCGAATCCTTGCTTTATGTCTCCTCTTGGAAAATATTCAAGTCCGATATATTTTTTTTAAATTTAATAATGGATCCAGAACAGCTGAACATCATATGGAGGGAAATATTGGAGAGGTGAAGTTACCAGGATTAAGTCGAAATGACAGCTGGGAGTGGGACTGCTTCTGCTGAAGACTGTCAGGCTTCAAACCAATATCCAACAATATCAGTGCCCTTTAAAACTTTAGAGAGGCTACTGGAAGACACATTCGTCTAATTTAATCGGTGAGTAATTATTACTTGTAGGACTACTAAATTTAGATGGTTTATGTAAAAGGATACTTAACATCTGCTTTATGGGACAATTTTACACAAATGGATAGTTCACATTCACCGTGTTTTATATGACAATATTAACATCTAAGTTAATGCCTATATTACTTACAGTACTTATAAATGGCTTTTAAGGAACCTGAACGTTCATTGCCACCCTCACATAAGCCCGCCATCGGTTCCTGTCCTAAGCAAGTTTAATCCAGTCCCTAGCATCATATCCCACCTCCCTCAAATCCATTTTTATATTATCCTTCCATCTACGTCTCGCCTCCCCAAAGGTCTTTTTCCCTCCAGCCTCCCAACTAACACATTATATGCATTTCTATATTCGTCCATACGTGCTACATGCCCTGCTGATTTCAAACATCTGGATTTAATATTCCTAATTATGTCAGATGAATAAAATGCGTGCAGTTTTATGTTTTGTAACTTTCTTCATTCTGTAACTTCATCCCTCATAGCCCCAAATATTTTCCTAAGCACCTTATTCTCGAAACCCTTAGCCTCTGTTCCTCAATCAAAGTGAGAATCCTAGTTTCACAACCATAAACAACAACCAGTAATATAACTGGTTTATAAATTCTAACTTTCAGACTTTTTGAGAGCAGACTGGAAGACAAAAGTTCTCAACCATATGATAACAGAATGGCTATATTAACATTTAGTAATATTTAAAACAAATGACATTTCTATTCTTTAATTGACTCCTTTTTCCTCTGTTCCCTTTTGCTTAGAGTGTCTCTGTTGTTCTCTGTTCAGTCTGTGTTCCTTTTCTGTCCCTCTTTCTTGTCTGTGTCCATTCTGTCTTCACTGATTTTTATCTATTTCCTCTGTCCTCTCGATGTTCTCTTCCTTTCCTCTATCCTCATTTTTCTCAATGTCCTCTCTATTCTCATTTTTCTCAATGTCCTCTCTATGTTCTCTCCCTGACCTCTCTATCCCCATTTTTCTCAATGTCCATTTTCTTCCTGTCCTCTATTCTCTCTTTACTCAATTTCATCTCTATCCACTCTCTCCTCTCCTCTCTGCCTTCTTTGTCCTCTTTCCCCACTACCTCCTCTCGGTCCTCCTTTTTTTAAACCTCTGTAATTTCTCTGTGCTCATTTTCGTCTCTGTCCTAAGTATGTTTTCAGACAGAGATCACAGAGAGAAAAGAAAGGTCATACAGAACAGAGGAGACAGAGAGGACAGTGACAGAAAAGAGAAACAGATAGGACAAAGATGACAGAGAATAGAGAGAATAGATTTCAGAGAGATTAAAGAAAGGACGGTGAGAGGACAGAAAGAATAGTGGGGACAAATAAAGGACAGAGAGGAGAGTAGATAGGAAGAACAGAGTGTAAAGAGAGGGCAGAAAGGAGAGCTAGAAAACACAGAATAGAGGGGACGAATGAAAACAAGGACAGGGGGGTGTTGTTGTAGGTTTCTGCGGCTGCAGTTCATGGGTTGTATTGAGTTTCCGGACTTGTGCTGCATTGTCTCAATTGCTAGAGCTAATGTTTCGGCCATCCTATTGTGATCATCTTCAGAGCTGTGGATAAGAATTGTCAGCTGGCAGAGAGATTTATATAGTGGTTCTTGGATTCCTGCCCGACGCACATAGAACCCAATCCCGTACATATGTGGTGGACTATTCACAGAATTTGGACGACCTAAAGACCAATTACAAGAGAGATAATAATACAACCAACTAGCAATGGGCAGGAAACCAAGAGCCACTACATACATACTCGTATCTCTGCCAACTGACAATTCTTATCCACAGCTCTGAGGATGGTCGAAACGTTAGCTCTAGCAACTGAGACAACGTGGCACAAGCCCGGAAACTTGATACAACCCAAGGACATGGAGGACTTAGAGAGCAGAGGGGGAATACCTAAAGAGGTTGGAGAGGGCTGAGATGACATAAAAAGGAGAGAATTTGAATTAGGACATGGAGGACCAAGAGAGTATGTAATAGGAAAAAGAGAGAACACAGAGAGCAGTGAGGACATAGATGAGACAGGGTTGAGAGAGACGATGGTGAAGATAAGAACAGAAAAGAGAGGGAGGACAGAGAGAATGGAGAGGAAAGAGTGAACATAGGGATCAGGGAGGACAAAGAGAGTGGAAAGGACAGAGGGTAAAGAGGAAAAAAAGAAGAGAGTGGATAGAGAGGATATTGAGGGCAGATATCAGTGTGCACAGGCAGAACTATAAAACGCCTTTGGGCAAAACATGAAGGACAGGGAGGAAAACAAAAAGAGGGAGGACAAAATGGATAGATAGTACCACAGTCTACTATATACAGTCACGAAGCTTGAGTTTTGAGGGTGCTAGAAACAATAGATTGTGACGGTACTATTTTGCATTGCCTGTAATGAGGCGATATTAGCGATCCTAGTGGTGAGCAACTACCTAAAGTTTGCATATTTACTTCGTATTGACCTTCGCGACTGTATATACTAGACTGTGATAGTACTGTATGTAGAGAACAATGATGACAGAGAGGAATGAGAGGACGGAAAGAGGAGAAAAGGACATAGAACAGAGGGAACAAAGAAGACAGGGACGATATAATATTCAGGGAGGAAAGGGAGGTCCGGAAGAGTGTGAAAATACCTACAGAGGAAGAGAGAACACACAGATTGGACAGAATGGTCAGGGAGGACAGGAACTATATACAGAGAAGACAGGGTGAACACTTTTCTCTTCCTTTACCCGACAGACATAATATATAACCGACAATCAGTGTTCCCAAGGGGAAAGGTCTCCAAATTTAGGGTATTTTAGAAACATAATGGAAACTAAAATTTGTGTTTGGGATTAGCGACCTTTTTGGGTCCAAATCGGATATTTTAGGGAAAAATCAGGGGATTTTTCAAATGCAAACATTCCCAAATTAATGTTACACATTCAACATTCCGTTCATATATTAAGACGAAACAAGATGAATTAATGAATGATACACTAGTCACTGAACGCCATTCTTATTTTAAGAAGTGGCCTATAGCTTGTAGAAAAGTATTGCCATTAATAATATGAATTTTCTAGATCAGTGCTACATTTGATAGGCACCATGACGAGTGACCCCCAAACAATCTTCTGAATCTTCTTTCTTATTTTATGCAGTAGATCAGCTGGACCTATTAAGCCTACTTCAACAATGGAGGAATATGACAATGAAGATAAGAAAAGATTTAAATTAATGAAAGTTTCAAATTCTATATTTACTTTTATTGAATAGTGGTATAAAATAAAGCTAAAATATACGCGAAAAATGTAGATAATTTATGGATTTCAAATTTGGGATATTTTTCATAAAAATTGAGATTATTTTTGCATAGCATTTAGGGACATTCAGCATGACCGAGTTGGCCTCACTGCCGACAATTAGCATAGTGGCAATATTGTAAAGCGCGAATAATTTTTTGTAAATTGTGATATGTGATGACATTTGAACAAGGAAAGAAAAAATAAAACATAAGTTCTTATTAAATTCGAAATTCCTGATATAGTATTTAGATTTACTTAAATTATAAACAGTTTCTCCGCAGATAGTAATGTGTGGAAGAACTGCGTGGTACATAATATTTTGAATAAGTACATTAAGTGTATTTTTAGGTTATAATTAAATAATAATAAGTTTTATCAGTAGGCTAAATGCATTGTAAATTTGGCTAAATTAGCGTTGAAGTAGTTCCCCTCGTACTCTGTTTATGCACCTTGCATATATGAATCTAGTTAGGTTTGGTTAATTTAGGCATTTTTTATGTTCATGAATATTTCTGTGTTGTATTAAGTATTGATACTAAAACTTCATGTTATACTACTATAATAAACTATAGTCCCACCATCGGATCTGTGCCCCCGTAAGATTGCGAACTGAACCTTAATTCCTTTTCAGCCTCGGCAATTCATTTCTCTCCCTGTATTCCTATTTCTCTCTTTTCTATCCCTCTCTCTTTCTCTCTCCCACTACACACAATTTTGAGCCTTCTTGCGGGACAGTTTATTTGTAATGTATTGTATTTATTAACGTTCCATGGTATTCATACATGCTTACAGCTAGAATATGGAACAAGTCAAAAAACTTAATACTATTATAAAATCTTAATTTATAGTCACAGTCTAGATGAAATATATACAGACGAGATTTACAATATTGTCTACTAGTACAACACATAGTTTTAGTATCAATTTCATGAAGTGTTATTGAATGTCATGTATTCACCTACAGAATAGAAGGCGTGAGAAATTAGATACTTCTTTAATTTGGCCCTACATAATTTTATGTTTTGAGTTTCATTTTTTATATCGATAGGGAGGCTATTAAAAATTTTTACTGCCATATAACGTACTCCTTTTTGATAGCACGATAGACTTGCCGATGGAGTATGAAAGTCATTTTTTTGACGTGTATTTATGCTATGAACTGTTGAATTAGTTACAAAGTTTTCACGATTACATACGAGGAAGATTATTAATGAAAAGATATACTGACAAGCCATGAGCATAAAAACTCTTCTGCATATATTTCAACTCGATTGTGACTATAATTAAGATTTTGTAGTACTATTAAGATTTCTTCTTTCGTGTAACATGTTCCATATTCTAGCTGTGGAGCAATGTACGAATACCATGGAATGTAAATAAATCTAATACAATACAATGCCTTGCATATTCGATCAACTGCATCTCCCAAAAAAAAAAAAAAAAAAAAATCCCTTGTAAATTGAACGACTTTCACATCCAAAATCACCAGAACCTACTTCAGTCCTGGTTTCACCATAAATTTTAAGATGAAGCGTTTTTTAATGAAAATTGAACCATACTATCCGCTATCAGCTTTTTCTTTTATTTAGTATACCTAAAGGTACTTACCTAAATTTAGTTTATATTGCTTTTCGTAGTAAGCCTAGTCATTCAGGTTTCCTATAGTAGGGCAACATTTTTTGGGTTTATTTCAGAAAATGAACCTATATTACATAACGCATAGTTATACATGTTTTACTTTATTATTTTAATGCTTGTATAGCGTTAGATAATATAAATAAACCCTATATTACGACTTAATGAAGTAAAGTTATACATGTTTTACTTTATTATTTCAATGCTTATATAGCGTTAGATAATATGTAATGTTTTTTTTTTAATTGATACAAACTAAACTATCCTCCATTTATCCTATAGGTCTATATTGTATAACTTACAGTATTTATATTACAGTTCACTTTGTGCAGAAGATGTTCAGAAAGCTTGTACCTATCTAGATAGAAAGAGTGACAAATATAAACTACCACATTGGGCTGATAATGTTAAAAGTAGACAACAGTACAAGCCCTCACATAATGTGGCACCAACAGATGTTACTCCTGTTCTTGTGTCTGGTACACATTTTAATGATGAATCAGAGCGGATGTTACAGCCAATGATGTGGGGTATGGTTCCAGTATGGCATAAAGTAAGAATATTGAAAAAAATATTATGTAGCCTAATATACGCAGTATATCGTGTAACTTAATACTACGTCAATTAAATTATTATAACATCTAGTTAATGATTTCTCATGTATATAAATACGATGTAATTTATTTGTGTTCCTTAGGGAGATTACAAGTCACATGGTCTATCTACAAATAATTGTCGCATAGAAGGCTTGCCAACGTCCAAGTTATATTCAGGACCATTGAAAAGAGGACAAAGATGTGTTGTTGTGTGTGAAGGCTTTTATGAATGGCAGACTACAAAAGGCAAGGGGAATAAACAGCCGTATTTCATCTACATGTCTCAAAATGAAGGAGTATGTACTTTTTAAATTATTGTTCTTTTACTAGATTTTCTTCTGCAGAGGTATCTTTTAGTTTCGTTTAGAGCTACATAAATAATACTTAATTGTAAGTATCTACAATTGTATTTCTTTTTAGTTTTATTTTAATAGCTTCCGGTACAGGTTATGTAAAGTGCCAGCTTGCAATTTGAAAATTTTACTTTCCTTAAGTGCAGGGGTGGGCATTTTACGAGACTTGGTGTTCTACCGCGAATGGAATGAACAGGCAAATACAGAGCAATTTATGACATTCTCTACTGCACTTGGCGGCAAGCGAGTCCAGTGTCAGTGCTTATCATTCCCGGTGAACAGGAACTCTACAATGCTAGAGTCGGCTATTAAAATTACAGTATTCATATTGTTTACTAACCTTGACTACAGAAGATATTGAAAATGATGTCCCTCTGCCGCAACACATTTCTGACATCTCCAAAGGAAATTGGCATTTACATGTGCAAGTTCATCTTCTGTAATTCTCTCGATTTTTCGTAAAATACTATCTTTTAACTCGCGGTTGTTTTTGTATACTTTATTTTTTAGATTTCCCCATAAATAAAAATTGCAGACTGACAAATTGGGGGACCTAGAGGGCCATAATCCTCTGCTAATAACCCTGTCCTTTAATATTTCTCTTATCAAATTCAGTGTTTCGTTTGCTGTATGGGCAGTTGCTGAATCCTACTGGAAAAAAGCCCTCTGACACACTATATTGGTTAACTGTTCAAAAAATAGATTGAGTATGTGTGTTCTGTATCTGTCACCATTGATTATATCGTCAAAAAATATAGTGTCTATAATCCTATGTGCAATTATAGCGCATCATACACAAACCTTCTCAACATGTAAAGAAGTATCATGAATAAGATGAGGATTTTCTGTACTCCAGTACCAGTATCTATTAATAGTGACAGATTGTCAGTGACATTCATTCAGTGTTCTGTCCAAGAGCAGGTCTTTCACTGCAAACCCAGCTTTCTCCAATCTTTCTTATTTTTTGCCTTTCTCTTAATCTCCTCGTATTATCCATATATCTTAATGTCGTCTATCATCTGATATCTTCTTCTGTCCCAAACTCTTCTCCCATCCACCATTCTTTCCAGTGCATTCTTCAGTAGGCAGTTGCTTCTCAGCCAGTGACCTCTTCCTGATCATTTTCAGCATCATTCTTTCTTCACCCACTCTTTCCAAAACAGCTTCATTTCTTATTTTGTCTGTCCACTTCACACATTCCATTCTTTAGAACTGCAGTTCTGAAGATAGCCCATAACAGGCTAAAACTAATCAACAAAGTATTGTACCTAATATTTAACATGCGAAAGTAATAAAACACATATTTCGAAGTGATATAGTTTTAAAAGTTGTGTAATCAAGCTGTATAATCAAAATTAAAGCTGAACCTTAATTATTGGGTACAATTTGCTTGTATTAGAGCAATTAATTTTCAGTTGAGATTGAAATACAGGCCTGCTACCTGTTGTGATATAGGCTTAATTGTTTACTTTTTATCATTGCTGCAGATTGTATTATATTACTCACTTACGTTCACTTGAAATAAAGGTTCGTGTGGAGGATCCAAGTACCTGGTCTTGTGATTGGAGTGAAGACAATGGATGGAAAGGTCCAAAACTACTACATATGGCTGGTCTCTTTGACGTCTGGACATCTCCAGAGGTTCGTATTAGATTGCTATACCATCGATGATATGGAATTAAGTCATTCCCTGAAATAACAACTTAACGTTCGTTAGGTCGTTTTTCCGTTTTCAGCATATATTGAAATCTTAATAACACATATCCCTCCTGACAAAATATTATTTCCCTCCAACAAATATAGTGTCCTCTAGAAACATTTTAAGGTCATTCTGCTCAATGCTGTTGTGCTGGATCTAAAATGTTTGATGCTGTTTATCTCAATTTCAAGATTTTGTAGTTAAGTTCTTTTTCAAGAGAATGCTTCAATT
Organism: Periplaneta americana; assembly: GCF_040183065.1. NCBI lineage: Eukaryota > Metazoa > Arthropoda > Insecta > Blattodea > Blattidae > Periplaneta > Periplaneta americana. The sequence goes on from NC_091128.1 coordinate 109,155,028, forward strand.
AAAGTAGTCTATATATTGAAGCCCTTTGAAAGATGTCAAATAGTAGTTTGTGTGTATGTGTATGTGCTCTTGTTTGCATGTGCAGACTTGTCACAGTCAGTCATACCACCTTTGGTCACATGTAGTGTCAGTAAGACTTTGTTCATTAATTTATTTTATGGGTGATAAGGACTTTAATTATGAAATGTTGGCAGGAGAGACGGAATTTCTGCCTCTAAACTGGTTTTTCCTACTACAAATTGCACTGGATGTTCCAGGTTTGAACTGGAATTTTCAGCATAGGAAGAAGACACTCATCTAACACTGCAAATCTTTACATTTGTTATCTGTTTCATTAAATTAGTTATTGGACAACAAAAAATTGGCTTTTTGGAAATCTGTTTAGTGTCCATATTGTATGTATATATTCAGGGGTGTAGTGGTGCCAGGGCGCCACCTCGGTCCTTTTTTCTGCAACCTAGTAGCGCCCGTTTCTTTATTTTTATCTTTTTAAATAATAATTGTTTTACTTGCTTATTATTGCATTTTGTAAGTATTTTATTATTATTATTATTATTATTATTATTATTATTATTATTATATTCATAATAATAAACTTTTTGCGAAGCGCCCTGGTACTATTTGATTTACAACTATACTCCTATGTCTAATTCATTTTATGTTCTTTCCATAATTAGAATTGTTTTACATTTTCTGTGTTAAGGGAGAAGTGATTTACAGTTACACTGTTATAACTCTGGAGTCAAATGACACTCTGTCTTGGTTACATCACCGAATGCCAGCCATTCTAGAAGGAGACCAAATAACAGTAAGTGCATTTTACCTTTTAAATCCATTAATAGAGCTCATCTTATCATATTAATGTACTATGCACATCAGATACAATCAAATCGAGTGGTTAGATGTAGCCATTCTTGTCATTATAGATGTAGAGTGTAGGTCAAATTAAGAATTTCCAATTTAATAAAAATGATAGCTCTATGAAAAATATTTTGGGTGATCCTGGCTCAAACTCCACTACTTACTCTGAGGAAGCAAAAAGAATCGCATAATATTCATGTTTTAAATTTGTAAATAAATTTATTGGAAATCTTCCAAATCTCAATGAAATTTAATCTATGTTCTGTATTCAGAACTTTTAACATGCACAAAGTTATATAAAGAAAAATATAATAGATGTATGAGTTTCATGCTGCATTGGAAAAAATGATTAATGAATAATTAATTTTAACCCTTAAGTAGTCGTGCGGAGTGTTGTGAACATCCCAGTCAGATATTACAGAGCTTGTAACTATATATTCAGTAAGCCTGTACTTCTGAAACTTTCAGTACCTTTATTGGAATTGGTAAGGCAACAATAACATAAACATTTTTGAAATTGGAATTCGCATACTCGAGATCATAACCGTTTAAGTGGGTAGGGTGGTTAAGCGCGACTGCTTAAGGGTTAAATATGTTTATTACTATAAACTGATTGATCAGCGAAAAGTTTTTTAGATGTTCTTGTGACTCTCTCAAATTTCATTAGTAGAACTTTCAAACAGTGTTATTCTACACTATTTGAAATAACTCAATTTGTCTAAAAATGTGACTGCAATTATTTATAGCAATGTTTTGAAATAGTTGAACACTGTTACATATTTCTTAACACATGTGTCAGTCTGATTAAGAGTTGTATATTAAGAATTACTGTGCTACACCATCACTGATAAAAAAATCATTAATATGCTTTGCTTCAGAAGGAAAGTGAAGTTATGGGTCTATGTCATAAATATACTGCTTTTGTCAGGACAAATGCCTATTCTTTTTCTTTAAAAGGAAGTGAAAAATAATTACAGATCTTAAGGTTTTTTGTTTGCATAATTTTTTTTCTTTCCTAAGTTTTTTATACGGTATATATATTATATTACTTTAATTAGTCGAAATAATTGTACTTCTTTTGCTTTGAGCAACACTTTTCAAATGTTTTATCTAGTTTTGTATAATGTTTCGTAAGAAAACATTGATTCTCAAATAAATATTACTGTACATATCCAAATAATAAATGTGCTTAAATAATCTGCTTCACCTAATGACATTTGTTGTCAGATTTTACATAAACCACCCATTTTTATTTTTATTGATGAGTTTCATAACAGAAACTGTGTGAATTATTACAATATGTCCCATACAGTGTTTATCTCATTTGTTAAAGAAACTTGTGTCATTTGCATTAATGAACATTGCAGGATTGGCTTGATGTAGGGCGAGTATCTTCTCAAGCAGCTCTCGCAATAATTCAGCCAATTAAATTGCTGGTGTGGCATCCAGTGTCCACAGTTGTTAACAATTCGCGCAATAAAGATCCTCAGTGCAACAAGCCTATTACACCAGAGTACGTATGAAGGACATGTTCGTGTGTTTTAAGTATCAATCTAATAAATATGCTTATTCTCGAACATCTATTTTAATTTTTTCTAGAAAACCCAAGCCTCCATCTAAAAGTCAACTTTTTATGGCGGCATGGTTGAAGAAAGGGACAGTAAAGCGTGAACTGGATGAAGTTAAGGACGAATCTACAATGCCACAAGATGGTTCAGGAGATGCCAGCTCTCTTGCAACGAAGAAAGTAAAGAAATGAATTATTGGGAATATACGAAAATCCAGTGGTTATTTATCAGTCTCTGACTTATAACAATGTAATCATATTTGTTCCATAAATGTAATTTTTTCTATTACCATGTCACCCGTACAAGTTTGTCCATATATTATTACTTTTGTATTTTGTTTTTCGTTAGAATTTCTTTGTAATACATACTTTGTCTTATTCATTGTGTTAATATTTGCTGTCCATAATATTGTTTCAAGGTTCTGGACAGTATTCAGGACATAAACGAGATTGTTTATTTTATGAACCATTTCACTTCCACTTCAATTACGAGTTTCACCCATTTCTGTACATTCCCTCTGCACGGATGTACAACTGTAGATATAAGATTTATGTAATTTATTTTGTTTTAATATTGAAAGGAAGAGTAAATATTATCGAAATATGTGTTTATAAAGTATTTAGATTCAACATAGTTATTTGTTTCTTATGTCTGAAAAAGAGCTTTCTAACAAATATCTGTAACAATGTGTTTATCATATTTGACTTAGTACAAAAAGAATATTAATTAATTATCTGAAATACAGTATTAACAACTCAGGAATTAACTTCCTTAACTGAAATTTCTTAAGTTTCAAATATGTATCAGTAATTTGATATTTGTCAGCCAACTTTACAATTCATAGTTATGGTGGACCATTACATTTCTGCATACCAATAATTTACTTTATAAATCTTTGATTGTTTTTGCACTAAATTTATTTGTATTATTTCATAATTTGTGTTAAAATAAGACATACTCATAAAATACTGCTACTGTTTATAAATAGAGCTCAAATTCATAACTTGTTGTTGACTATAGTTTCAAAATACATAAATGTATAAATAAGATAGTCCATAAGTGTAATTTAGATGTACAAGAATAGTTTAAGAATTCAATCAATTTGTTAAAAAAAATTACGAAATTGTAAAAGAACTTGTAATGTGTATTCTAAATGAAAAGAGACTCCATACCTTATTTCACTAAGGGCGGATGTCCATTTTTGCTATTTTCGGATTCTTAATGATTCTTAATATCATATCACAAAAGCTCCCAATAGTTCACGAGAATCTGTTTGTTCAAGGTCGGAAGTCATTGTCATTGTTGGAGCACTAAGGGCGAATGTGGACTTTCCACTTTAGAATTCACAATAATATTTTTATGGACAGCCACCTAGATAACATAGACAACCACCTTTATTGTTGCCAGTTTTCTTCGTGTTCATAAGGTGGTAGTCCATAATCAATTTCATTTCGTTTTTTGCCTTTCCTGAAAACCTCAGAATTGTGACATCTGCCCTTGGTGAAATAAGGTACGGCGTTTAGGACGACCCAACCCAAGGAACAATAAATTGAGACCATGACAACACATGACCTAAAATATGCAATGATGACAGTAATGGAGGCAGTATTTCTCAATATTTCTTCATGATACAGTATTACTGGAGCTGTTAGTAGAGATGTAACAGTCTCTCTTCAATGCTATATACAGCAGCCCTGACTTTGCGTTTTGGAATATCTGCCACATTATATGCGATGGGAATTCAACTCATCAATTGTCATAGGTTTTCTCAAGAACACTCCATCCTTCAGATAGCACCACAACCAATAATCTGCTGGTTAATATCTGGCGACCTTGCAGGCCAAGTTATAGGAAAGTGTTTACTGATAACACGACCACCAAAACAATCGGAAACAAACTCGTCATGGTGATGCAAGAAATCCTATTTCTCGTGTAATAAGCCAGTGCCAGAATTAAGATTGTGTAGAAAATGAAGAAAATGTGAGCAATTAAAGTTACCTCTTACTTTTGTAAAACCCTATACTTTACTTGGTGTTTTCATGCAAGGATGCACTATTAGCTGAACTGCTAGGTACATAATGGCAATAACTTTCAAATTTCCCCAAATTTGCCAGGAGTAATTGTTATACTGAATTGCATCTAATAACAGACTCAGGGCGGTTTCACCAATCTTCAGTAAATCAGTCCAAATGAAACATTAACTACTGAACATTAAAATATTTAACGATTCACTAAATTGCAAGCTGCTCACCAATAAAATTTTCTTAACATTTAATGAACAGTAAGTAATGGCTCGTTACAGATAAATAAGTGCGATCTATGGATTTTTCATAACTATATCAGAACATCTTTCTACGAAACCACAGTCTACTGTATCGCAAATCGTGTACAATATTAGAAAACAGTTTTGTTGTTTCTCTTAGTAGTGGAAATGTTGAAATTTTGACTGCAATTTACACGAGTACATTTATATGTGTGCTGTCTCCGTAGACTTCTAGCCGAGCAGCTATACATATGTGCCTTGTCGTGCTGATTACGTCACAGCTCTCCAGTGGAAAACAGTCAATAGTGAGCTGGCTTGTTGTCCGTGGAACCCGAGTTCAGTGACATAACTAATTTTTATACATGTTACATTTCTTCATTTTTTTTTTTGTAGTGAAACGAATTATTTCGCAACTCTGGCTCCACTAGTAGAATTAGAAAAACTCTTGGAAGATCAATTTCCTCCCCGAAATAAAACAAAGATAAACAAACAAATTGAAGAAAAATAAAAAAATTACACATGTGGATCTAATACTTTGTCCACATGCCACCGGCATCTATCACTGCCTGGCATCTTCGGGGCATTGAGTCCACCAGATTGCGGAAATAGTTCTGGTCCTCAGCAAAATCTTCCCAGGTGGCCAAAACTTGATCCCACAACTGATCTGGATTTTGAGGTGGGTTGTCTCGAAATTTGTCATTCCTCTTTTTCATGCCTTTCCGTGAACTGTCTTTGAACATTTATGGCAGTGTGTGCGGGATGGTTATCCTGCTGGAAAATTAAATTTCGTTCGGAAAGAAAACTATTATAAATTCCATGAATCCAGTTCCTTTGCTTCTGTTTTAAAGCCAGTGCAAACATAGCTTATCGCTAGCTATCATATAATTTTAATAAATGAAAGTTAATATACCAGTTAAGTTTTGTTATGTTTGAATGCACATTATTTATTAATTTACTAATATTTCTTAGGTATGTAGTTATAATAACCACTTTTATGTGTTAAAATAAAAACTCAATTGTATGTTACCTAGTTGACTAGTTTCAGCTTTGTCTCAGCCGTTTTTATGATATTCTAACCTATTTCTTCTAAAATTTTGAGTACTCAATCTTCGTGACGCGGTATCTTTCGTCAATTTTTTTTTTGTGTCATTCAAATTTTGAAAATGATCGTTTCTTAAATGGTTAACATTATCTCCATCTGACTCTTAATTTTTGAGCTGTTCCAGATATAACAATTTTGCGTCGAAACATTCCCCTCGCAGTGCTCCCTCCATGACTGCCTTTTGGCTTTACAAATAGGTTTACTGTAACTGGCAAGTTCCCTCTGATAGCTGTCCAATCACCAGTTCTTCGTAGCCACCGGCTTAGCTCAGTCGGCTAAGGCGCTTACCTGCCGATCCAGAGTTGCGTTCGGGTGTGAGTTCGATTCCCGCTTGGGCTGATTACCTGGTTGGGTTTTTTCCGAGGTTTTCCCCAACCATAAGGCAAATGTCAGGTAATCTATGGCGAATCGGCCTCATCTCGCTATCACCAATCCCATCGTCGCTTGGAGCATTGTATCGCGAGAAATGCAAAAAATCACCTCAAGCTTCATGACTGTATGTACTAGATTGTGGTGAAACTGTGATATGTAGGTACACCTACTGTGAGTACAAGGTGCAGTGAAACTATTTAGTGACAGTGATACAACCTATCCCCAACAAGAAAGAAGATATTTTTAACCGATGCATGGAAGGAATAAAGGTGCATCTACACTGTACAATTTTCCATGTGCGTTTTGCATATGAGCTAGAGAGAATATTGAAAGAATCAAATTGAAAACGCAGATTCAGTTAAGATGCATGCAATTTTTCAAACAATCTTCCATGAACACTTCTGAAAAATATTTTAATTAGTAAATATATCAAAACTGTGATTGAATACGATCGAATTTCAAACAATCCGCCATGAACACTTCTGTTGGCAACACTGGAATTCGGAGGACAAAAGTTTTTGTTGGCTGCATTGGTGAGTAATGGAGGAGGAGCAAAAGTGGGTGTTGCTGTTACATGTGGATGTTGAATGGTGTAAATAATTGTTAATTGCAAATAAACAATATAAGTTTGAAAATATGGATGTGAAGACTGCAGAATTCCTTTGGAATGCAGCAAAACTATTTCCGTCAAAATCAAAACTTCAGTGTCACTATTTGTGAGTTGTATTACATACAATAACCTCAATTTATTTAAGTTCAACTTTTGTAGGGATAGTAAAATTATTGAAATTGTATTTCTTCCATCGTTAGTGTGTGGTGTATATAAAATAGAGGTGATTAACAAGGGACTGCCGGTATTTTACTGGATGTATGACAAGGTTAGTGGGTTAGTTGAAGGAATATGTATAAAGATTTTAATGATTTAAGATCCTCGGCCTCACGTCACTTAGATATTACCTTCCCCTCTCAACTAACCCACTAACCTTGTCACTTTGTGAACGACTGATGGTCCCTTGCTAATTACTATAGGATATCTTATGATAACCGTTCTGTGTATGTTGGTCTCAATGTTGAATGAAATTAGGAACATTTTTAATCCTTTCGTTCTCCCTGACATTGTACAATGTAACTGATTAGTTATTTAACTTACTAAGTTGGGAGATTTTCACCTAATATGTATCGCTAAATTTTTGATAATGCAATATAACCTAGGCCTATGTGAACATTTATCGAAAATATGTACGAATTTTGGTAATTTCATAGAAGCGATATAGACCTACTGGGCACAAAGGCAAACCATGAAGTACACTGTAATATGCTTAAGATGCTACGATCTATGCTGAGAATACAAAAATGCGATTTTAAATTAGTTTTCAAAATATCGGTAATAACAATTTAAGATATATATAGAAATATGTAGGCCTAAGGTAAATATAAATTTTGGCATTTGTATAGGAGAGGCTTACCATTTACATAGGCTATGTCGTTTTTCCGCTAACTTAACCTCACTGAAAGTACTACTTGTCTTTGTGTATTTAGTTGGTTTTAATGTTTTTTTTTTTTTAATTCGTATTAAGCGCCAGTGGGATTTGTGAGCGACAGCATATAAGCGGGAGTGTGGGAATGCTGTAGCCTCCCCAACAAACAAAATTACATTCTGAATTAGGTTAGGGTAAAGCTAATACATTACTCTATTAGGTAGAATATAGAAATAAAGTTGAATCGAGCGTGAGTCAAAGGTGTCACCTGAACTGCCCGTGTGCTACTTTCGTTACGTATCCAATGATATGAAAAAAAAATGTAATATTTATTTCTATTTCTACTATATACCTCCTATTATTATGACATCAGTTACGACGTGTAGGTCCACACAAAACCAACTGTACGCTTATTCAAACAGCTGGAATTTAGTACTCGGTGAAACGAGCGTTGAGCGACTTCCGCTGATTTTGAAATAGACAGCGACGCACTTGAACTGCCAACATAGAAAACAAGAAATCACACTCAATCGCTTTCACCTTCATCTTGACGGGATAATAAAAGCCTAAACTAACCTAACCTAAGTGCTTCGGTGTCTATTCCAAAATCGGCGGAAGTCGCTCAACGCTCGTTTAACCAAAAGTTAAATGATAAAATTGTGAAAAATTCGTTTACAGTGGCGCGGACATATTGAACCTTCAATAAAAAAAAAAGCATTAATCTAAGAAAATTACACTTTATAGATCAAAAGAACTATAGTACATTTTCTTTCTCTTAACATTCAATACTGGTATCAATACACCAGCTGTCCTAGTGATCATAGCTAATTTCCACTACTCCATACTACTTAAATCCTAGCGATTTTCAAGATATTTTAGGAATGTTCTTTTAGTGGCGCGTAGATACTGAACCTTTACCGCGCTTGTTCTTTATAGATACCACAAAATGTGAAAATTTTGGGTTTCCTATAGCACACGACACTGAACGTTTTTTTTAATGAAAAAAAAAAGGTGGAAAAATGGTTTAATTTCCAGACGTACAATTATGACCTAACCTAAGCAAAGACGAATAAAAAGTATGTTGGCAGCTATGAGCAGTTCAAGCTGAGAGCCAATGGGATAGCAGACTATGGAATTTAGAAAAATGCAAGTTGGAAGTTTCAGTGTCTCGTCCTATAGAAAAACCAAAACTTTTGTTGACCACATTGTGTAGGCCTAAAGTATTTTATGAGGTTCAATAAATGGGACTAAAATGAGTTTACTTATCAGCAATTAAATTACCAATTATGGTAACTAAAACACACTAATTTTCCACTGAAAATTCAATTTTATATTAAAATAGTGCTAACACTAGAAAAAAATTATATATTTCCCCGTATGTGTGATGAACGAAGACAATATTGGGTAGTAGCTATTAATAAAAAAATCCCACTGCGAGACACAACTAACGAAAAATAGAAGATGCACAGAGTCATGAGTCACGACTGCTGTGTTTGGGATTAATATCAATTTCCCCTTTCCATTGAGCCTCTCCTTCGTGATTTGGAGACGTTGCTTATTTTATCTTTGTTTACAGACAGCTGACAGCGAGTATGCAAACGCAAATTGCAGACAGTTCTAGTAAGTGTATATTGTAAATGCTGGTTTGTCTATCGCAAAGATAGAAGAAAGAAGAAGGTGGTCATTTTCAAACGCGTTTCGCGAAAAGTGAAAATAAATAATATTCGTTGACTATTGTAATAATACGAGTCTGTCGCTATGATTTAATGGATAGCCACATGCTTTTCAACTAAGTGATTTGTGATTCGATTCCTAGCATGGGTTGATATTTCTTCCATTTGATGAAACTGAATGTTTGTCCTTGTCTTGTACTTGTCCTATAACGTTTCCACAGTGGTCCTTCAATGTGCTGACCACACAATCGAGGAGGACTGGATTGTGAGAGAGTAGTTTTGGTTCCAAGATCCCCTACCCCACAATTGATTTTAAGTCGATAAAAAGTACGTTGTTCCATGACATAATGTTGCTGTCTAAGGCATCATGTCTAGGACTAGCATTACAGAATGAGCATTTGTTCAAGTCCTCATGGTAGAAAAAAATTTATCATAAAATTTCGGCCAGTGCACCTCAGAAATTGCAAAGTGTCATTCTGAATATGTTTACAGTCACATTTTAAAGAAATATAGAGGGCACACAATGACTGAGACTAATCTTATTTTTGACTGGATTTTTGGAAAATGTTGTGTCACTTGACTGAAACATGGTTTAATTATATTCACTTTACTTTATTATGCTTATGTTCTAAGCTGTTTATTCTGCAGTAGTGGAATTGTAATAAGAAGATATGAGCCCTACATTTTCAAGAAACAATGCTTAGTAATTATTGCCAGTCGTAATTCTGTAGACACCATATCCTAGAATTTTGGACCAATCCAAGCCAATTTACATCAAAATGTGTAAGACGAAGAACAATTGTTTGTATACATCTAAAGTCTGATTAGTGAAATACCATTACTAGTCAGCGATGTATGCAATGTAGGGGGAAAGGAACCAACAACAACCTTACCCTATTATCTTCTGGCTTAGTTGCCTCATGAGTGATGCCTTAATGCTGTGACTTATGAGGTTCCAACCTGTCTTCGGACAGTTGATTAAACAACAACTAGCAAACATATGAATTACAGTGCACATAACTTGAACTTTAAAGGTGACTTACTTTTTTTCTGTCGATGTAGTTGTCATATGTGCATATGTTCTTTTTTTTTATTAGCAAATGCATGAAGTCCACTGCTCCAATTGCATCAGGGAATGTGTAGTATTCTTGTCATTCGCTTTAACCCGCATGAATTGCAGCAGTAGTCTGAGGAAATTGGATGCAATCAGATGCTTTTTCTTTAATTGTAGTCAGAACTTCCCAAAATTCTTTGACACTGTACTTGGAAATATATATATATATATATATATATATATATATATATATATATATATATATATATATATGCCTACCGAATATCATTTGCAATACTGTATTTTTGTCACAAAAATTTCTCATTCTTTCATCCCTACTAAGGGTTCCATCTCTGGTTTCTGTTTCATTGAGAAAGTGTTGATTAAGCCACTCTACATGTTGTTTTCTAAATACATACAGTTTCGTAAGTCAAAGTTCCTATGCTATTTACAAATCTTTCATCTTCGTTGAGAAAACAAACCCCATTACCTTACCATATGATTTTCTTGTGTTGAGGCAGCTACTGAGGTGACTTAAGAAACTGTAAGCCGTGCCTCGCAAATTGGAGCTGTTCCTCTGTTTTATTAGACCTGACACGGAAGCTGGACCTGGCAGACATGGCTCAGAAACATTAATTTTGTTAATGGAGCCCACTTTTATTAACACCACCCATTGGGTTGCTTTCCTCGGCAAACTCGCATTTACTCTGCTGTCATTTCATTGGCCTAATTTTTTCACTCACTATTGTGTATAATATGATATTGACCTACAGGAAATAGGTAACTGTGGTGTTCTTATTGATCTGATGATCATTGACACTAGTAAAAATAACCCATTGGTCTGCAGAAATTGTATGAACAATTTATTTCCTAATCTATTCAGTATTAACTGCAACGCTTATTATAATTTTAAATGTTTAGTCTTATAATCAACAAAGATGGGTCAATAATCAATTAATAAATAATTTTAATGAAATTACTTAGCACACGAAAGTGTATGAGGTTCAATAAATAATTTTAGGCCTACTCGTATACAAATAAAAAACAGATAATTAATTCTTTCAAGGTACATATGCCAAATAATTAAATAGATTAGCTGTTGTTTGTATGGAATCATGTTTTGTTTGCAGATCAAGATGCAGATTAATCCAGGATGACGGTTATGTATCTTTGCCACCAAAAGCATTTCGTAACACAGTAATGTGCAAATTCTGTAACAATGTGTGGATGTATGGTAAATGCCGTGTTTCTGTAGCATCAAAGAAATTGGGAAGAAAAGGAATGAAAAAAATCATTCACAGACAAGAAACTCATGAGGAACTTAGACCATTTGAAAAATCATTAATTGAGAAGTACAATAAAGACAAGGATAACAAATTGGTAAGTTCATTATGGTAACTTGTGTGTAAAGTAGAACTTTTGCATGAGTGGAAAGAGTCTCAGCACGAGTCATAGGCAAGTGGTGAAATTACATGAGTGTATAAAAGTCCAAGCCATATGCAAGTTGCGTACATAATTTTATTTAATAGGTACCGGTACCATAATAAAAGACACATTTCCAGAAGAAATTTATTATGCTGTCATAACAAAAATATATCTTATCTAAAGGGAACAAAATCTCTAGCAAGTTACATTAGCCCATTAATCTTTTTTAACATTAATAATAATAATAGCATTGTTTCTGTGGTGACAAGTATTTTATTGTCTTTATTTCAGTATATCTGGCTGTTCATTGTCGAGTTTATGATTCATAATAAAGAGGTAGCTGGGATGCTAAAGTGCTGTGAAGACTGACAATGATTTGCCTTCTCTGGGCCATTTCAAGCATATGTATTAATACTGCTCGAAGCTGTCAAGTTAGGGTATAGTTGTGTATGGAGGGTTGAGGGGATCATAGCTGCGGTCTAGACTAACATGTCTTAGCAGTTCTAATAGCAGGAGACAAAGTATGGTGGTTTTTGCATTGTTGTGAGAAATGGTAAAAATGTTGTAAAGGAATGGATTTGCCGGAGGATCTTGTGGACACTAATAAAGGACGGAAGTATTTACAAATTAAAAATGTGAGACCAACACCTTATTGAATGTTGAAACAGGAGAATTGGAAGTTTTTAAGGCGATTGTAAACCAAATGGTACACTATGAAACAGACTCTGTTGTTTTTAGTGTTTTCTTATTGGGAAAGAGAATTTGGAATGGTGTGAATTAGGAATAGGGAGAAGAGTTTAAAAAATATCTGCAAAAACAAATAAGCACGAGACATAAGTTTCACATTTATCATATCATAAAAGTTCACATACTCATTTTAACCACCTATTTTCCATTTTATGTACCAAGTCTTTCATGGACTTTTCTTTTCTGTTTATAGAGCATTCGTAATTTTGTCAGCTCGTGGAGATTAAGTAAAACATAAAGTTGAAAATATTGATGAACATATTAAAATTTTTCCCTTTGTAAGATGCAAGTTTACATATTTGTGTTGACAATGTTTCTTTTTTTATTTCAGGTATTTAAATGCTTAGTTTGCAAAAGGAAAAACATGTTGCCAATATCAAAACCTGTTAAATTGAAACCAATTGAAGTTCAGAACGAAAATATTGAAACTCCAGTTCAAAAGAATAAGAAGAGGAAGAAAAGGAAAGATATATATGCAGGTCTTAATAGTTCTGTCGTGTCTGCATATACTCCTGTGAAGGAAATTGGGAAAGTAAAGAAGCAAAACTCTGGCCATATGTCAGAACCTGTCAGAGGAAATTCAGTGGACATCCATAATCAGAACATACAGCATTCACCTCAAAAGAAGAAAAAGAAAAAGAAAATTGCATCTGTAGGTCTCAGTAGTTCTGCTATGTCTTCAAGCTCAGCTGAAGAACTGCCTCATCTCCAAAGCAAAAAGAATGATAAAAAGAAGATTAGAATCAAGAATGGAAATGTTAGTGATTGTGATGTTTCATTATTTACTTCTCAGAGTAGTCAGTTGCATGCAATAGATACGAAGAAAGGAAGAAAAGAACCTAATCATTTATCGCAAACTGTTACACCACAGGGAAAGTTACAAAACAGTAGTATACCCAATCCAAGGACATATGTGAGAAACCAATTGAAGGAAGTGAAACAACAGAACAAAGCTTCAAAGAAAAGAAAAGAAATTGAACTTGCTGAATCGTTAAAGAATGCAACTAAGAAAGCAAAAAGGTGTAATGCTTTAAAGAAAATTCTATCAAATTCTACTGTTACTGCATCAAGCCCAAAAACAACGCTTAAAGATTTTTTTGCAAGTTTAATGTAATTTTTGCAAGTTTGTAAGCATTTTAATAAAACAATATTCTTTCCTGTGACAAAATGAAGGTTGTTCTAGACTTAAAAATTTTACCATCAGAATAATCAAGATTAAACACTGATGGTAAAGTAATTTTAATTGATTATGGTTATTTTATTAATCATGATCAGGGAAACTGCAAGTAGAACTTGTAGCCAACTCCTTTCTAAAATAGTGACCTTAAAAATCTTTTGTCTTATTATGCATGAGGTTTCACATATTATGGCACCATATGCTTTTTCTTTTCTTTTAGCGTTGCATATAAATGAAGTACTGGTACCTAATAATTTAACTGTGTTTGCTTGTTACTTTGATATAGCTTAGATATTTATCAGATTAGTTATACTATCAAATGTAAATACAAATTTAAAATGATTAAGTTGTTTGAATATCTCTACCTGCTCTATTTAAAAAAATTTTCGCAAATATTAAAGTACACGAATTTTTGTCATAATTTTTTTTCTTTCATCCAGATTCGAGTAATATTTCCTCTTTAATACTTTCCATTAAGTTTGGCAACTATTAATAAATTACTGTATTCTAATTTAATGGAGGGTAGCTGCGAATATATTGAATAAGCAGTCGTGGACAGCCGATAAGGGGTGGTCCTCCAGCTTGGGGGTTGGGCGAAGGGCTAACAACCCATCACCGTAAAAAACAGCTTGTTACAAAATCTAACAATAAGCCTCGGAATGGGACTGATTCTCCGGGACGACCACGCAAAGGAATAAGTTTATAAGATTTGATACATGGAACGTAACTAGTCTTTATAGAACAGGAGGGGTAACATTAGTAGCAAAAGAACTAGCTAGATATAGAATAGACTTCGTGGGAGTACAATAGTTAGATTAGATGGGAATGGCATATCACAAGTAGGCGATTACTTGTTGTATTATGGGGAAGGAAACATTAATCACCAATTAGGAACAGGATTCTTTGTACATAAAAGAATAAAATCAGCAGTAAAAAAGGTCGAATTTATCAGTGACAGGTTATCGTACTTGGTACTTAAGGGTAGATGGTGCGATATCGTAGTTATAAGAAATGCATATAGAATGTTAGTTGGGAGGCCGGCAGGAAAAAGGCCTTTGGGGAGGCCGAGACGTAGATGGGAAGATAATATTAAAATGGATTTGAGGGAGGTGGGATATGATGGTAGAGATTGGATTAATCTTGCTCAGGATAGGGATCAATGGCGGGCTTATGTGAGGGTGGCAATGAACCTCCGGGTCCCTTAAAAGCCAGTAAGTAAGTATTCTAATTTAATTTTTCATTGCCGGTATTTTAATTTTCTGTGATGCGAGCTTTTTGTGTGTTTGCCCTGTGTCTTAGATGTAGACATATTCAGCATTTCAGAGATAGGCATGAACTCGAGGGCAAGGGGAACTATCAACAATAGTAACACAGTTGCTGATGGTTTTCCAGTCATTTAATTGGAACTTCACGAATGCTTCTTGTTATGATGCAATAATTATTTCATGGTAAGAAACATGAGTTTAAAGCAAAATTAAATTACCAGTGAAAACTATTTTGCACATATGAAATTCAGCTAGATAATTCCTATGTAAAGAGCTGGATTTTACTGTATTGAGTCGTTCAGATATTTTTCTTATGAAAGCAGAGATTATAAATACATACCATTCTCCAACAGATATGAAATTCATGGGTAAACATTTGAGTGTTATAATATCATAACACTTTATTGTGAAATTGGTTTTATTTATTTATTGTGAACTCATTTTCGGTCAAATTTAGTGTACAGATTGCTCACTTTTCCTCTACCATCACCACTTACTTTTTACTTTCTTCTACCTCAAACAACAATCAGCTTTCCTTCTCCCATCAGCACTCTCGCATGATCTTAGCTACTGCTAGATATGCTGTATTCACTGTAAGTTGACTCCCATAACAGTCTGATACTGAAGCTTTTACCCTCATATATTTTTTTTAGTGTTCATTGGTGTTAAATAGTCTACAACTTCGTTCATTATACTTCGTATATTTTCACATCCAAATATTATGTTTGCTTAGTACGGTAGTCAGTAATAATTAAATTGAAAGCAGAAATGAGAGAAAAAAAAATTCTTTAGAATGAAAGAAATCGTAGGATAAAATGTTATCAAATATTAGTTTTAGCATCAGACTTTCGACTATCATTGTAGTACGATTCTCATTGGTAATTTGAGTATCAAACTTGTTCATTGGCTGAGAAACGTTTGTGTGGAATTGTTTGTATGTATTATACTGTAGGGTGATCACATTCCCAAAATAAAAAAAACAGGACACTTATTAAAGTTGACATGAATCAACATTTTATCTAAACATTCATTATTACTTGTGTTTATATAATGTCACTAAAGTAATAAATACTACATTGTTTACAATAACTAGGCTATAGGTCTAATATACATAATAGAGTAGCATGGATATTTGGCTTATGTCATTCTTAACCATTCTTTTATACTGCAACTAGTCTGGATTAGTTAAGTTAACTTATCTGTTTAAAAATACTTCAGGTTATTTGGATCTTACATCTTGTTTCATAACAAAATTTTTTGCCTCATATTACTTTTTAACTATTTTAACATTCTCCATGAAGATGAACTGTACAATCAGCATCATCTTTCTTTGATGAGTGAATTTGCTCTAGAAGTGTTGGCCTTTCCTTCAGGTCCATGCTAGACACATTTTTAAAAAAACATTTTGTGATTAGCATGGCCTTTATTGAATTCATTACAGTGACCTGTGTTGGAAACAATATAGAATTATTCAATATTTTACGTGATATATTAAATAAAATAAAAGAAAACAAAATATTTCAACAATAAATAATTTAGGGAAATGTGATGCCATTTAAAAAAAAGGGCCATTTGGTGTCCCGAGCATATTTTTCTCGGGACAGGGGACAAGAGGCTGAAAAAAGAGACAGTCCCGTTAAAAACGAGATGTCTGGTCACCCTAATCTATTACCAAGAGCTGTTCTCCAAACCCAGCTTATTTAGGCATGAATACGGGGTCCAGAATTAGGTTGCCAATACATTTTTAGGCCAGTTTTATTGCGCCTGTAATTTCTAAACTACACGACATGTTCCATTGAAGTAAATGGCGATCGATAGGCAAAAGGATCACTGTGTCTAATGTCCAGGGCCGCCGACAGAATTTTTGGGCCCCTATGCAATACTGTATTCGGATCCCCGTTGAAAAAAGTAACAATTACAAGTTACCAGTTATTCTAACCATAATAATTATTTGCAAAATAAATAAGAGATAACCCCATACACAGATACGAACTTAAAAATGTACACTTTTATTACATTGAAAACTTTTAGCAAAATTTCACATTAGCACAATATATTATATTCATAAAACATTATTCCTAAACACCTGTAATTTCTAACTTGCAGACCGACATCAGCAAACAACTCTCCTTGAATTCACTGATCCAAAATCATCAATTATATCATCAAAATTTAAAGACCTAGCAAGATCGTTCTCCAGACTAAGGAGGCCAAGGTCACTCAGACGTTCTTGACACATTGTTTATCTGAATACAATTTTTATTTCCTTCATTTTGCTGAAAGATCTTTCAGCATCAGCAACTGGCACAGGAATTTTATAGAATATTGTAATGGTGTTACAAATATTTGGAAATCAACTGTACAGTTATAATTCCCTCAGACTATATAGGAGATTCATAGGTTTCAGTGGGGTTGGCCCTAAATTAGAGGCCTGAATTGATTTTAAATATTTCAGCTTATCACTGTTCTCATTGTTAATGTCGCAGTAATATTTTTCACGCAGTCTAGCACCCATATTAATATCTTCCAATTTTTTCTGTATGTCCTTGTGCTTCTCAGCTCCCGACATGCCTGTACTTGTACATTGTGCAGTTAAATTATAACCGGTAATACTAATAAACAGAATTCACTAGACAAACGACAACGAAAAGACGAAAGTTTCGAAACGAAACATACAATGTACTGAAAAGGAAACGTATTCTGTGACTTCGGTTTGGGAGACTCCACTAACATATTGCGGTGGGCCAGCGGTTGGTAGTTAAAAAGGACAAGCGAATAAATAATTGAACGTGTTCGGTACAAGTGACGGGAAAATAGTTCAGGCAAATTTAGGGGCCCTCAATTGTCGTGTCGATGTCGCTGAACGTTAATGCAGGAAACCGATATTCTATTATATAAAAGTCAAATATTTATATATGAAGTGGTAATTTGTATTAATTCTACTATTGTTGAGTTAATATGTCAAATTTATGTAACAAATGTTCTTACAAAATTTTGTAGTACCCGTATGTATCTACCAATAATTATTCATTATATTAAAAAGTAATCAGACTCACTCAATCTGATGGGCCCTTATTGCTCACTGGCCCATATGCACTCGCCCCCTTTGCCCCCCCTTCTTGGCGGCCCTGCTAATGTCATCTCGAATTGGATGAAGTGATGTCAACTAGCGATATGTGGGGGGGAGTTGAAGCATGAATTGGCAGATTGCTTTGCAGCTGAGGCAGTGCAACTCCAGAATGCAAAGAAAGCAATCACAGTGGTGTCAAACGATTCGTAATGAAGCAGGTTACAATTTGAATTGAACAACAATTGGCAGTCGACAAGTTAAATTGGAAAAATTCACGTGAAGTTGAGTAAAGAGGGAAAATTGAACCTTTCGAGGCATATGCTGTGAAAATGGAAGTGGGCATATGAGCAATGGGTACCAAACGATAGAGCATGACAGTTACTATAGCAACTGACATGTTTACTCTCAGTGCATACAAAATGGCGAACTGTTATAAATAAAATTATTTTTGGCTACTAAATGTGAGCGCATTTTCTTCATTCTTCATTCTTATTCCTTACATGAGAACTGTTGAATTAAAAATGGAAATGTGCAGTAATTTTATATTTATTAAATTTATTTCAGTGCATTAAAATTAATACTTTTTAACAGTTTATTACTAATAAAAATCTTGTATAAGAATAATAGTAATTTTCTACTAATTACATATGCATAATGAAATTCCTTTAATACTGAATTATAAGAAAGATTATTAATTAAAAAACATCTACCATATTTTTTAAAAATATGTCAAAGGTAGCACTTCTGAATATGTTGTTGTTGTTATTGTTGTTTAATGTCTGGCACCTGTCAAAGAAGCCATTAGCGCTCTTGCTCTCTAGTACTTTTGAATTAGGTCTTTCCAGACAGTGGGCTGCAGTTTTTCAGATGTTCTTCGTTCTTATCAGTTTGAGTGTTGCATAGAGTGCAGGATGATGAAGTCAGAATTCCTATCTTGTAGAGGTGACTCGCTAAACAATCATGCCTGTAGGCAATCTAAAAGTTGCTACTGTTGTTTTTCTTGATCCTTGAGGAACTGCATCTGGGTTGGAGAGAAGGATGTTCCATGTCTTGTCTGCAGCATGTTTTTGCAATTTTTGCGAGTATTTTTGTGAGAGTTTTGATTTTATTACCCGTTTTATTGATGAAAATGGAAAATTGAAGTGCCTATGAACATTACTATAATAAATTTAATACTGTAAAAAATTGTGACAATACTTACATCAATGTGATTTATTTATTTATTCATTCATTTATGTATTTATTCATTCATTCGTTTATTTATTTTATTATTTAAGTTTTCATTTATTTATTTACTTATTCATTTGTTCTGCCAGCAACAGGAATAAATTCAAATTACAGTATAACCAGTGATGATATTCAAGAATTTTAGCAACCAGTTTTTTCATGTGTACCTACGTTAAACATATACAGTATATGTCCATCGTAATTGCAACTATTACCTAGAAATAATTTAACAGCCGGTTTGTCTGAACCGATGCAAACAAGTCGAATATCACCAGTGAGTATAACTGTTCTATTTAATACTGAGGAAATGTAGTATTTAAGCGAGTCCAGATGCTTTGAGGTAGCATCACTGGACTTTTGTCGCACTGTACTGTCATGGCATGGATAAGCGTTCCTTGAAGTGGCGTTCGGGAAATGTCGATGGATCTACATATGTAGTCCTCCCGGCTAGGTCAGATGGACTCTCTGACCAAAGGCAGGTGCGGTCCTTCATGCATAATGGGGGTTGAGAGTGGGTGATTTAACTGCCAATTTTCTTAAAAATCTGGTACACACGTAAAAAGCAGTTATCTTCTAGCCAAAATGATCATGAGAAAGTTCTTTAAAGTATATAAATATCCTGGAGGTAAAACAATCCCCAAATCAGATCTCCGGGTGGGGACGACTTTAGGCAAATCTCATCTTAGCCCAATACTTTTAAGAATTCTTCTGAATATGTTCTATATACGGAAGTTAATATGATTTTATATACAGATGGGTGAACACAATATTGTAATATTCTAAATTGCTACATATGAAATTATTATAAAGATTCGATACTACAAAACACATTCATCCATGATCTCATTAATGTGATTTTCAAAATTTGAATTGTATGTAAGAGATCTTTAATAGAAAAAACACAGGTCTAATTTTCATAATTTATACTATATTGAACATATGATTGTAGAGATACTCTCTGAAAACTTATGAAGCAACATTTTTAACATTAAATGCAAAATTATTTTGTATACTCCAGGTAATGAGACTAAGTACTATCTGTATATCTTGTGATGCAATTAAAATTATGCCATGCCTATACATTATCTGCAATAAAGATTTGTAATTACATGCTTTAACTGTTTCTAAATTTATGAAAACTTATCTTCCATATCGAATTTTAGATTTCATGGTATTCTTTTATTTCTACAACCAATAAAAATTAGTAAACATTAAACATAAATAGCATTTTCACGCAGTACAGAATGGCGAGTGTGTAGCCTGGTAGCCAGTGGCTGCTCGTGAACTTGTGGATTGGGAGAGCTGCAGTAGATTTTGGTACATACAAATTTCACTTCTTGATACCATTATTAATAAGTATAGGACAAAAATAAATACACTACATATCGAAAAACAAAAACTTTCTCACTTAGTTGGGAGATGTCTGTGGCATAATTTGCTAATCGCTAAAAAAAACTAATACCATCAATTTCAGTCTGAAATTCTGATTGGCAGACACTCAACTTGCAATCTAGCAGTTCATTCTGAATTGTCTTAGAATTACTCGTACCTTTAAACAGTGCCATGTTACAAATGATTTTTGAGAGGCTCGTTTAGATTACTCACTGACTGTAGCAACCCATGGAATACATCAGAGTTCTTCGAATCGTTTTTTCATCATGTCCCCTAAGGAGAAGTTCATATTGGCCACAAAATTTGATACAATCAATATTTTTTAAAATAATTTAACGATTTTTCCTCACTTCTTGATTATGTTTGAGAATGTTTGTTCTGTTTGCTTCACTTAATTGCGCAGGAATATTAGTTTTGCCTAACATAGCCAATGAAACAACATGTTTCAGGTGAGATTGCGAAGATTCGTGCTTTTTAATTTTTAGGGGCAAATGTCCTAAATCTGTCACACCACTCTTAGTCTATGCCGTATCACCACAGAAAAGGAGGCAGCCACAAATCCTTAGTGTAAATTTCCTTACATATATGCACTATTTCGGCTGGATGAAGCTTGAGTAAGATTTAAGTCGGTAACGAACGACCCTTTAATTTCACTTCATTACATCAATTTTCTCCGCAAGGGAAAGTTGAGAAAAATAATTCACACACACTCATGCTTGCACATTTGCACTGGTTAAGTTACGGTACTAAAACGTCACACCAAAGCAACACTCAGATATACTGATGGTCAACAATTTTCTAAAACTGGAAAAGAAGTCTCTTTCGTATTTTACGTGCTATATCAAAAGGATTATACTCGTGCAATCATTTTCAGCTAAAGCAAATATTAGGTTCTGCTGGAGGCTGGATATATACGTAATAATAAGGCAAAAGAGAATATTAATTTTCGTTATATTAACTCGATAAGACAAGTATGTGAAGAGAAAATAAAAAATTTGTCATTAAGTTTCAAGGGAATAGAGAATCCATTTGACATAGCATTACAATAGCAGTGTGGGAGGGGAGGAAAGATCTTCCCTTGTGGCCTTGCTCTGCAAGCCACTGCAGCGAAATATGGGTTTTAAACAGCGGCAGTTTCCCTCTGCTTCCCTTCACCTCTCTACCCCCTGACCATGCAAGACACACTCTATGATCTGTCCCACCCTGCAGATCCCAGGACGACTTTGAATGCAGTGTCAATTCCAGTACAGTCGACGCGCAAAAAGATGATGCATAAGATAATAGTACATATTCCCGGCCAGATGAAATATAAATCAATTTACCAATAACAGCTGTAACAATTCTTATACAAATTAAAATAAATATTATTTTTTATTTTCCTGTCAAAGCAGGGAGTGCTGCAGCTCTTATGGACGGGCCGCCCCTGCTGGTAGCATAGTTGGGGAGTGAGGTGTGGGGACAGATGTGCTTCAACTCTTAGCGACAGTAGCCAATCTATCTCTGCATTATCTTCAGTGAAGACAATTACGCTCCTGCGAAGACAACATTATGCTTCTCTTTTATGTTTTCCATTGAAGTACAATGAATTGAAGCCTCAAAAGTCTTTGACCCTACCTTTAATGACATGAGAAAAATACATTTTGTACTAATAGGAAGCCACAGTGTTTGTGATATCAAAGAGATATTAATAATGTTGGTTAACAATCATATCATAGTACTATTGCCAAGTTATTAGTTACTGGGAAGTTTAATGGCGCATTCATTAGTAAGCTAAACGAGAAAATAACGACTTTGAGATATGCAGCCACTCAGCAGATCACAATAGTAAAATGGAAGACAGCAGGAAACGGACATAACCGGGTGATAGACTAATACAAGTAGGCCTATTGATGTTACTAAAAATATTATATGAGATTAAGTTTGCAGACACAGGAGTTATAATTCGCAATGGCTTTCGAGATAAGGTCGTTTATTTACATAGTGATTGTTTTGTCGTGTTGCAAAGGTGAGTTTAATGTACTTATCTCATTTGTATATGAATGGAATCTAAGTGCCTATTTGCATTGAAAAGATTTATTCTTTTAAAGAAGATGAAGCACCACTTTCATTTTTATCACGCGTTGTAATAGGAAGAGAGTATTGTCGCCTTGGAAAACAAGAATTTACCATGTGAAAATGATTATTTTCTGCTGTAACTCAACCAAGAGGAAAGGTGTAGGCTAAAATTCTTAGTTATTATAGTCTCATTGTCTTTTTTTTTTAACAAATTTTCTTCCTTTGTTCTAATGCACAGTTATTCTGTCTCTTTTCCACTATATTGAACCCCCCCCCCCCCCCATTTATGAACTTTTAGGTGTGGTAATTCATGTAGGTAGTCCTACCGGTAGCTCATTTGGCAGAGCACTGACTTACGAAGACCAGAATCAGTTTCATATCTGATAATGGTGGAGTTATATTTGTATTGAACGCCAAGATTCCTGAAGTTTTTTTTGTAGGTTCTCCTATTTCTCTTCATAATTTTACCGCCACTTTTAATTTCAATATTCATTCGTTATCATTTTTACAACAGTATTGATCAAATCATTGTTGCCATTATACAGGGTGTTTAAAAAATACGGGGCATAATTTCAGGTATGTATTTCCCACATGTAGACAATCAAAATAGTTCATTACAACATTTGTCCGGAAATGCTTTATTTCCGAGTTATGGCCTTCACAACATTGAAATTCACTGGAACGTTTTTCTTTCCGTAGGTTGTTGCCATCAAAGGAGACATTAAGAGGGCACTCTGACAGTTCATTCTGAGGCGAAGGTTACATTCAGTGTTGTGTAGGTGTTAGACTGTGCGACATGTATTCAAATCAAGAGCTGGCAGAGATACACTTCATGTAAGGTAAGGTGGACGGCAATGCTGCGCTGGCTCGTCTTTTGTACCAGAAGAGGTACCCACAGCGACAATGTCCAGATTGGAAGACATTTGTATGTCTCCATTACCGTCTGTGCGAGTATGGAAAATTTAACTCTCCTGGTTTGGGAAGGGGACGACCAAGATCTACAACTCCAGAAGAACAGGAGGAGATTCTGAAGGCTGTGAACATGACTCCTTCTATGAGCACACGAAGGGTAGCGTTGCAAGTCAGTGTTCCTCATACGACTGTCTGGAGACTGTTGAAAGAGTATCAATTGTATCCTTATCATTTGCAACGTGTACAGGCCCTGTCACCAGCAGATTATCCTGCACGAGTTAGGTTCTGTCAGTGGTTCTTGCAGCAGTGTGGTGTAAATCCGAACTTTCCTGCCTTAGTATTATTTACAGATGAAGCACAGTTCACACGAGATGGCATAACAAATTTCCACAATCAGCATGTATGGGCGTATGAAAACCCACGTGCAACTGTTCCATCTCATCACCAGGTGCGGTTCTCCCTCAACATGTGGGTCGGTATCATTGGTGATCGATTAGTTGTACCCCATGTACTTGTAAACAGACTTACGGGCAGGCGTACACAAACTTCCTGGAAAACACCATACCTCATGTTTTAGAAGACACTCCACTGATCAATCGTCAACACATTCACTTCTTGTATGATGGCGCTTCTGCACACTTCAGTCGTATGGCTCGCCGGTACTTGGATCGAAGGTTTCCTGATCGATGGATAGGTAGAGGTGGCCCAATTGCATGGCCTCCACGCTCACCTGATCTGAACCCTCTCGATTTCTACTTGTGGGGCCATTTAAAATCATTGATTTATTCGTGTCTGGTGCCTGATTTGGAATCCCTTCGGAATCGAATTGTGGCATGTTCTGAGGACATATGCAATACTCCTGGAGTTTGAGATCGTGTTCGCAGGTCAATGAGGTCTGTATTCAAGCAGGAGGTGGACATTTTGAACATCGTCTGTAATGACAACGACCTGCGGAAAGGAAAACATTCCGGTGAATTTCAATGTTGTGAAGGCCATAACTCGGAAATGAAGCATTTCCGGACACATGTTGTAATGAACTATTTTGATTGTCTACATGTGAGAAATACATACCTGAAATTATGCCCCATATTTTTTAAACACTCTGTATAGTATTGTGATTGGCGTCCAGATATGGCATTCATCTGAGAAGATGTAGAACACTTTTGAGAGGGTGGGACGACACTGTAATGGGATTCTATCGGACCTTTAGGCCTACAGGCTGAATCAACAGATGATACCTCATAACTGAGTTACGATAACTAAAACAAAGCAGCCGTTAGGATTTTAGCATCATTCCTCAGTATTGAAGTGGTAAGACCATCTGCTTTACTGTAGCATATGATGTGATATCACTAGCGATAAGTACAAAATTAAGATTAAAGTATTAATAAAAATACATTTTACACTGTTTCAGACCAATTTTTATTGAAAATATTAAGGTTTTAATTGACTACTAGCATTCTGTATGCCATTTTATCCTTTAGTGCTTTGTTGTTTAGTCATCTGTCTGACGACAGATCTGAACCTCACAAGTGATACCAACGAGGCACCACTTATGAGGCAACTAGGCCAGGAGATAGTGGAGTAGGGTGGCCAGTTCCTTTCCCCCTTTTATGCCTGTGAAAATAAGGAGAGGATGAGGTTGGCCTTATGATTGTAAGTACTGCGTGTTGCCTAACACACGGAAGCAGTTTTCAATTTTTTTTAATTTCCTGTACATGGAAAAATGCTGTATTTCCAAATAGAAAACTGCCGTGGCTCTAGGATTTCAGTAGTATCGGCATTTGTTTTTGTCATCATCACCACCACCACCACGATTTCTGCAGTAGTGCTTATGGAATGTCAAACAAATATACATTGGTTCGAGTCCACACCTGTGGAGTAACGGTTAGCGCGTCTGGCCGCGAAACCAGGTGGCCCGGGTTCGATTCCTGGTCGGGGCAAGTTACCTGGTTGAGGTTTCTTCCGGTGTTTCCCTCAACCCAATATGAGCAAATGCAGGGTAACTTTTGCTGCTGGACTCCGGATTCATTTCACCTTCATTATCACCTTCATATCATTCAGACGCTAAATAACCTAAGATGTTGATAAAGCGTCGTAAAACAACCTACTAAAAAAAAACATTGGTTCGAATCTAGGTAAAGGGGTTGTTAGGTCTACATGTAGACCTTACTATGAAATTATTTAAGTATCAATAAAATATTACTTACTTACAGATGGCTTTTAAGGAACTCGCAGGTTCATTGCCACCCTCACATAAGCACGTCATCAGTCCCTATTCTGTGCAAGATTAATCCACTCTCTATCATTACACCCCACCTCCCTCAAACCCATTTTAATATCCTCCCATCTACGTCTCGGCCTCCGTAAAGGTCTTTTTCCTTCCAGCCTCCCAACTAACACTCTATATGCATTTCTGGATTCGCCCATATGTGCTACAAGCCCTGCCCATCTCAAACGTCTGGATTTAATGTTTCTAATTATGTCAGGTGAAGAATTTGAGGGAGGTGGGATATGATGGTAGAGACTGGATTAATCTTGCTCAAGATAGGGACCGATGGTGGGCTTATGTGAGGGCAGCAATGAACCTCCGGGTTCTCTGAAAGCTATATTTTGTAAATAAGTATTGACACCACTAAAAAGGCTCCTTGCGACAAATCTTTCAAAATGTTTAGTTCATATTTGCTGAAAAGCTTGAAAATAGTCATGGAAATAAAAATGAATTAGCTTATTGAGTTCACAGTTAGTCTAAATAGAGAGTCACAATAAATTTTTAACTTTCATGAATTTACCATGACAGCATATTTTAATCTAAGTGCAATATGAATATGCTCCGAACTAACTTTATATATTTCATGCAAAAATAATTAAATTTTATTTATCAACATTTAAGTGAACTCTGTGAGAAGTTTCGGACCAATCTGATAATGGTCGTGCAAGGAGCTTTTTTATTCAAGAAACTGCTTAAAATGTTAGTCGAGAAAACGCATAAAAAACATTTCTCTCAACTCACGCAATGTATGTTTTGCGAAATTTAATTATAGGGATGGTATCTGTGAACAGTGAAAGTTTTGGATTATAATAGGGTTCGTTTGTATTACCACAGGAAGTATTTTGTAATTTTTTGCAATTTATTTTTTCTATTACAATATATATGTCACGTGATACAGTATGAATGGCTCTAAAATAGGAAATGAAACCATATTATGCAACTAGAAGATTCAAATATAATTACGACCATAAAAACAAAAAAGTGGATTTTCTTAATTCTCCATCATTATTTCACCATAGTTTCTCCTTAAACTTGAAACTATTTTCATATATTCCTTTCGACTATTCCATCCTGTTTCGTTCTTTGAGATTTTGTGCACTGATTAAGGGCGTTTCTGCATAACTACTGATCATACATGTACAGCACATAGTTCTTTTGCGTATAGAATTTCCTGGTTTTTATGTTATTTTAGCAGATATTCATTTAACTACCTGCACTGGCATTGTATAAAACACGTCAATGAATTTGGTGACAGTGAAATGATATTTTGGCGAGATGAGTCCGAAGATCTATCATGGGATTATCTGATATTCGCCTCCAGTTGGGGAAAACCTCGGAAAAAATGTGGGGCACGTTTTTTCTGTGACACACACTCAAGATTTTAGCGTGAATACGTCTAAGTCCGACGAGCGACTCACACAAACTCAGTTATGTATCTGGACCTTGCGGTACTTCTGGCTGAACTCCTTGTACACTCAATTTTATTTCATGGAGTGCAGTTCGGTAGCTCCTTTGAACACCCACTTACAGATTTATGACTTCCTCTGATAATTCCATCTTGTCCCCTCGTCCCAACATTGCACAGTTGCCACAATCCTGATGACCCTCGAAATGAGACAGTGGGATTGTTGGAATTCGGAAAAGATGCGGCAACTCTGCCTCCACGTGGATTTGACGGGAGCCTGTCAGTTCTTTTGAACGACGGTTGTGATTGGTTACTAACAGACAAGATTTCCGTCACAGTAGGAAGACATTTATGGTATGACAACCAATTAGTAGGGGGCAGTAGAAGGTTTGTCGGCAAAGTCCTTTCTATGAAGGTGCACTCCATGAAATAAAATGGGGTATACTACTGCGGTTATAGCCGTCGTTGCCCGTATCTGCTCTGCCTCTACTTATCTCCACGGACTCACCACGCATGGTAGAGGGCGCTGCATCAGTTCAGTTCCCCATTGTGCCGCATCGGTCAGTTTTCGTGGTTTTCAGCTGGACTTTTGTCATTCGACTTGGGTCAATGGGACATTTTTAGATTCCTCAAGCTTGGTTCTACTTGGCTGTTGTATTTTGTAATTATGTATTGTATTTCGCTTCATGTGTATTTCGACTTTTCCAAAGTGTCAATTTTTAACAATTTTCGCTCAGAACTGAAGCAAAACAAATTAAAAATAAATTAAGCGCACTGTTTCGGATAGATCTCGACTAGACGAATCCGACGATACCAGTTTGGAAGTCGTACGATCACCCACTAACGAGATAGGGGCCCCTGGAACTCGCGGAACGTTGCCCTACAAGGTCATTTTGCGCAGGCGTGCAGTGACTTACAATGGCGGAATGATACATAACAAATTTAATCCTTTGACTACATAACCCAAACTCTACCATTCCCTTCGGTTCAGTGGTTTAGCAACAGTGAACGAAACAAATCAGTAAATTCGTGACATCAGGTTTCACTACATGGCATCCAATACGGGAATGATTTTAAAGACATATTGACGGGGGGGGGGGGGGGGACAGGTAATCAGCTCAAGCGGGATTCAAATCCACAGCCTCGGAGCATAAGTACGCTTAGGCTATTACTCTTTTGATTTCTACCTGTGTTTTCTGCTGCTCTTTTTCCCAGTTTGCCATGTATTACACTGAAAATAATTTGTTTTCATGGTCAGCATATAAGTTATCAGAGTACATTGTATCGTTGTAAATATTCCAGCTGACCCATTCTTCGACATTACCTTCAATGGCGTCACACTACCTTTACACTAGCATCTGTCGTCAGAGCGGAATTGTGAAGTCTCGTATAAATTACCAATGTGAAAATCATCCACAACACGGCTCGCTCTGAATGCGCAATACGTCCCCCCCCCGCCGCCGCCAGCTGTATCTCGAACATATCGCAAGCGTTAAGGCGCGGGTTGCTGAATGGTCAGTTGGCACGTTTTCTTGCCATAAATAAAAAAAAAAGTTTCATTTTATTCAATTGGACGACGTAACGTTAATTACATTGAAGTTATACGTTTCGAAACAAAGCTGATTGAAGTGTCGAGCAGACCTTGGCAACTGAACACAACGATAATTATGATGTAGTTACAAGGTATTACAGGACGACGCGACGTTATGCTCTTACTCAATTACGTAACGGGAAGACGATAAGTTCATGACAGAAATTTCTTCTAGTATAATAGCACCAAGTCCAGCATTAGACTCACAATAGTTTGAAATAATTACATTTAAGGAGAGTTAAAGTTGAAATTCCGACATTCATTTCATTCATATCTGCTCGACGGCAGGTCCTGCACTGCAAACCCAGCATTCTCAAATCTTCCCTATTTTCCAACTTTTAGTCTCTACTTATGATCCATATAGGCCTCTGTTAATATCATCATGCCCAGAAATGTTTTTCCGTTTACCTTTCCTTCCAAAGCTCCCTTCAGTAGGCAGTTTCTTCTTAGTCAGTGACCCAGCCAATTTATTTTTTTCTTCCTGATCAGTTTGAACATTATTTCTTTTCCATTCACTGTCTCTAGCACAGCTTCATTTCTTATTTTGACTGTGCATTTCTCACACTCCATTCTTCTCCACACTCACATTTCAAAATCTTCCTGTCCCTTCTATTAATTTCGTCGTAATGGCCATGTTTCTGCCCCATACAATGCCACAATCCACACAAATCACTTCACTACTCTCTTTCTTACTTATTTTCCAAAGGTCCGTAAAATATGATCTTTTTTATATTAAAAGCTTCCTTTGCCATTGCTATGCCAATGCCAAGAAATGTAACTAGGCCTATAGGACTTCAGAACAATAAGCCTGCTATTGCGTTCGGCGAAGGTCCTCCTGCGAATACTTAGTCGATGTTTATATTCTAAGATGGGAGGAGAGCAGTTTGGTTTCAGGAAGGAAAAATGTACGATAGTTTTTTTTTGCAAACATACGAAGAAAGGAGAGTTTTCAAGATTATTTGTTTGGTCTGTTGAAGCCACTTTTAAACTTATGGTACTGTTAACCGACATAACTGTGTGTACTGGTCTAATGAAAACTGACACGTACAAGAGCGAGCGAAGAGGGATAACAGTGTGGTTCGGCCTGGCTTCTAGAGGAATGACAGTATCTTATTTCTCTGAAGCAACTGTGACAAGTTCCGCTTACTTAAGAATGTTGTAAACTATCATTCCAGCTATTAATGACCTGTTTCTCAAAGGAAAGTTACTTTCAGCAGGATGGTGCACCTCCAGACTACCACACCGATGTGAGAAATTTTTTTGCCACTTTTCCCTGAAGGTAGATAGGATGATGACGAAATGTGGAGTATCCACCTCGATCTCCAGATTTAATTAATATGAATTTTTACCTGTGGACTACATTTAAGGAAAATGTGTACGCCACAAAATCATGAATATTTCAGGACATGAGTCATGAAACTGGCAATGCCTATACTATTTTCTGCTAGAGAAAATATAGTCTGTATGTCGCTCGTTGTTAACAATGCATTGATGGTAGTCAACTTGAACATTCATAACTTAAGTTAACCAACACAAAAAAAGTAAATGTCTATTCATTTAACCAGTTAAAATAAATTATGATAAAGTGTACATTATTTTGGGATATTCTGTATAATATTATGACTGTGGTATAAACAGACCATGTATTGTGGGTCCCTATCACCACGGCATGGCGCGTCCTCAGGTTGCAGATAGAGGAGACGGCTTCCAGATGTGGAGGGTAGCTGCGAATATATTCAATAAGCAGTCGAGGACAGCCAATAAGGGGTGGTCCTCCAGCTTGGGAGTTGGGCGAAGGGCTAACAACCCATCACCGTATAGGATAGCTTGTTACGAAACCCCAACATACACCTTGGAATGGGACTGATTCTTGGCGCGACCACAGCAAAGGATAAGGTTATGATTAGGGGCCGGATGTCACATTAAGACGATGTCTAGTAATATAGAAATCTTTTCTATGTTAATATCAACGTAGAAAAGTAATTTCTTATATTGAATTTTTTGCATTTTTGATGTTTTTAAGTAATGTGTCATTTTTATATTTTTTCGGCATTTTTGGTCATTTTTAATACTTTGAAGAACCTTTAGATCATTTGGAATGCATTTTACTTTCTTCTTTACCGATAGGTCTGATAAATCATTTTCTAACGAAATAAGTCAGTAGTAATTACCTACTGAATAAGTAATAACAGTGAAGTTTGAGTTTTATAGTTTGGAACAGACTCTAAAGTCCACCCCTCATTCCTCTGAAGGCTTCACTTCACACAACGAAATATAAAATGCTTGAAGCAGCTTAGTTTAAGTGAGGACTTTGACCGCTACTGTTCTTTTGTCGGTATGAGAGTGTCTTTAGAATTTATGTTTGGAAGGAGGGGAAACTTTCATCATGTCCTGGACAGGACGTTGTGTCCTCAACATGGTTCGGAAGGGATATCTACTGTAGTAGACAGTATTTTTAACACAAAGATTGCAAGAATGTACGCTGCGCCGACCATTTGTTTTCTCATTCACACTCCCTTATCTGGAAGATCTGGTAACAAAAGTGAAGCGCGGAAGGAGGAGGAGACGGAGAATGAAGACACTGACATGGACCTCCCCTGATTGAAACACATTGTAAACCCTCATTAAAATCTATAGTTTTCCCTTAAAACCTTAATTTTGTTGCGTGTTCTTTTCCTTTATCTTAGCAAATCTCTCCGAGATTTGCAGGGCAGTCATTGAAACAAGGAGACTAATTTTTAAGAAGTTGTGTTGTGAGTACGGTGAATAATATTTAAATGTCATTTTCTTTTAATTTTATGTCAATTTCCCATTAGTTTAAGGGCATTTTAATGATCATTTTAAGTAGATGTTTTAGGTCATCAACATCCGCCACCTAGTTATATTTTAATGTCACTAGTCTTTATAGAACAGGAGAGGTAATATTAGTAACGAAAGAACTAGTAGATATAGAATAGACTCTGTGAGAATAGAGGAGATTCGGTTAGATGGGGAAGCAAACAATGACACCAATTAAAAAGATAATTCTTTATTCATAAAATAATAAAATCAGCAGTAAAAAAGGTAGAATTTATCGTTGATAGGCTATCGTATTTAGTACTTAAGGGTAGCTGGTGCGATATCGTAGTTATAAATGTTCACGCCCCTACAGAAGAGAAATATGACCAAATAAAGGATAGCTTCTTTGAGGAATAGGAATATGCTTTTTATCAGTTATCTAGATATTACATGAAAATAATTTCAATGTTATACTCATAAAAAAAACAAAGGGAGAATTCAAACTGATGATTTTTTTTTTCATATATTTCGTATCATCACATCCTAAGCAATAAACTGTGCGTCAACTGGATCACGCAGACATCACTGCCTGTGTATGAAACTAGAAGCCTTCAAATGGTCCCTTTTCATTTGCACTCATACACATAACCATTACTTTTCGGATTAGTTGTGATTATACAATAAAATAAAGCCTTCTGGATTTCTTAATAGTCAATTTTACAACATATATACAGATAATAATATCTTTCCCTCTTGGGATTTTGGTGTTGACTATCCACATGTTTAATAGAAATAATCTGACTGGAAAACTGGACTACAGTTGCAGATAAATTGCTACGAATCAGTCATTTAACCAGCTGGCTAATTATTTCTCATAATGGATACTGGGTTCAATTCCCAACAGATTCTCTGAAACTTTTATTGGACAATGACATTGTTTAGCAGGCTTTCACCCAACAACTTCATATTATCACCAAACGGCCTTTCTGATTACGGTAATTAAATAATTACAATTATATTGCAGATAGACAATTCTTTCGTGTTTAATTTCCATTTCCGATTATGTTACGTATAATTCGCATTTACAAATCAACGGTTATTCACAGCCACGTAGTGGACGGAACTAAGAAATAGAAGATGGTGCACAGTAGAGCTTAATATGACCACTTAGGAGGCAAAACAAACGAAGACCAAAGTCGTTTGTCTCTAATGCAATCCATACATAACTTTGTGTGGATTTATGTGCTGGTTATGACAAATGGTGATTAATCATCAGATTGTAAGCGATTGTGCATTCTAGTACATGGTCCAATATTATATTTCACTTTGTGTGTCTTAAACATGACATAGAATACCAGTAGGTATTTACATTTTGCATCAAATCTAGAATAAAAATAAATAAATTCACACACAACTCTGTTCACGATATTCCACTAATAAATTAATTATCAAACTATAATAATTCAGTTATAATATGTACAGATTTATAGATCTTTAAAACTGATGTCACTTTTATTGTATGAATATAATTTTTCTGTGTAATTTGTTATTAAATACAGAATGTTTCAAAGTTACAGCATTCATTATAGCATTTTAATGTATTTTCCTAATTAAATTTTTAAATACTTCTTAAAATTGAACTGTTGCTAAGTAACGTTAGTATGACGTCAGAATTGTGTGTTGAATTTTATCCTCCTTTCTCATTGTCTGGAATAAATTAATATATTTTGGTCTTTTATAAGATTCCTGTCACTTGCACAAGGGTCATTACATCACCAATACTTTTGTCATGTTTTCATATTTTCTATATAATATTTATATTATATTCATATTATGACACAGTCATAAAATAATTCTTTATACATTCGTTGATTTTGAAGAATGCACACTGTTCAAGACTTTTTAAAGTCATTGTATGTAGTGTTTTCGTGACAGTCCGGGACAAGTACTTAAATACCTGATAAATTTTTTCACACTTTTGAACGCTATAAAGCAAAATGATTTCTATTGCGAGATAAATTCTTTGTTTGCCAGTTAACTATGCATATTTAAGGTCCTGTCTAGTTTCGGTCCAGAATAAATCTTGTGCTAAAAATGAAAACTGAACAATCAACGGAGATGAAAGCTCCAAAGCCAATGCAATTGGTGATATTGGCCATCAAGGATCTACGAGAGCCCAGCGGTCCTACTCCGAAGAAGATTGCAAACTATATCATGTCGCGCTACCCCACTGATGGCAGCAAGTTGAAGCGGCAGGTAGACACGGCCTTGAAACGAGGAGTGACCTACGGAATCCTGAGGACCGACAAGGGCCGCTACCAGCTCGAGGATCTGGAGAACGGGTCAAAGCACATGAGGTCACACAGATGTCGCCGCTCTCGTTCCGGACGCAGGCACAGCAGGGGAAGGCGCCGAAGGAGTTCTGGTCGCAGGCGACGTCGCCGCTCTCGTTCTGGACGCAGGCACAGCAGGGGAGGACGCCGAAGGAGTTCTAGTCGTAGGAGACGTCGCCACTCTCGTTCCAGAAGCAGGAGGGGAGGGCGTCGACGACGAAAGAACGTCTCCGAATAGAATTGGGTCAACCAGAGAACCAGTTGTGCTTGCATGTTCAACTAGCAACTACCTCCTCTGTTGGTTTTGAAAAAAGTTAAACATTTTGTACCAGATACTACTGATGCAATAAAATCTTATTTCATTTTATCTGTTTTATTTTATACTCCATGTACCTCTATGTAGAAATGAACTTAGTATATTATTAGGTTTGTAGGCCAATACTAATGAAATTTTAAAATATGAGAATTAGAAAAGTAATCCTGAGTAATTTAAAAACGAAACAAGGTGACAGTAGAACGATATATGCCATATGAAATAAGAAATGAACGCAAGTTCCTATTTCCATTCATGAATGGTTGGAAATAAGGACCATTTTACAAAAATATAAGAACACGTTAGGACAACTAAATCGGCAGAGCAATGAACACGAAAAAATGACGAGATCAACAAAAACTAGAATGATGACGGCAGAAAACCACGAACAGCTGGAAAGGGAGGCAGACGAGAAGAAAAATGTGCGAAGTGATGCATAGGTAAATCAAAGTGCAACGTCAGGAAAAATGAAGAGGATGAATAGAAGACTATTGTGTTAGTTCCAATACTTAGATTTCCAACACTACTTAAAAACCAGTCATTTTCAATACTGTCTGTTTATGGTTCTAACATTTCCAATGCTACCGTACTTATCACAATGACCGTATATTTTGGCGTACGTCATAAATGGTAAACAATAATTACAATGTAGCTCATCTAGAACAGAATTGTACACTACTATTTAACAATTTAACAAAAGGAAACGGTAAAAATAAACTTCCTCTCCCACTGTAGACTGAAGACTCTACGTTAAAAAACATGTGTAGTTAAAAGTTCATAGCAGACGTAGTCCTGTCATAGTTAAAAAATTGTTTAGTGTAAATTACAAAAATGCATGTGGAACTCCTATTATAATTATTCAAGTTTATATACAACTTACTTACTTATGGCTTTTAAGGAACCCGCAGGTTCATTGCCGCCCTCACATAAGCCCGCCATCGGTCCATATACTATGCAAGATTAATCCAGTCTCTATCATATCCCACCTCCCTCAAATCCATTTTAATATTATCCTCCCATCTACGTCTCGGCCTCACCAAAGGTCTTTTTCCCTCCGGTCTCCCAACTAACAATCTATATGCATTTCTGGATTCGCCCATACGTGCTACATGCCCTGCCCATCTCAAACGTCTGGATTTAATGTTCCTAATTATGTCAGGTGAAGAATACAATGCGTGCAGTTCTGCGTTTTGTAACTTTCTCCATTCTTCTGTAACTTCATCCCTCTTAGCTCCAAATATTTTCCTAAGAACCTTATTCAAGTTTATGTATGTAGCTAGCTTAAAGTACGGAGATATTTTTCTAGTGAACACTTACGATTAACAAGATCCGAAGGAGCTCTAGAAATTCCTTCTTCAATACGCGCGTGTACCAGCCGTCTTCTCTTCTTTGGCTGGATATATAGGAGACTCCTTTTTATTTCAAGTTATTGTTGAACACTATCCTGGAGAAGGTATTTTATGAGTTCTAAAATACAGTATTAGGATGGGGCTGTAACACCATTCGATTATTATGCCATCCTTCAGTGGGGTTATTCGAGCTATGTTTTTCACCGTACACATTTCACATGAGTCCATATGTGTCATTTGCAAGTCATTGTTCAACGAAACAATCGGGGCTGTAACACCATTCGATTATTATGCCATCCTTCAGTGGGGTTATTCGAGCTATGTTTTTCACCGTACACATTTCACATGAGTCCATATGTGTCATTTGCAAGTCATTGTTCAACGAAACAATCGGGGCTGTAACACCATTCGATTATTATGCCATCCATCAGTGGGGTTATTCGAGCTATGTTTTTCACCGTACACATTTCACATGAGTCCATATGTGTCATTTGCAAGTCATTGTTCAACGAAACAATCGGGGCTGTAACACCATTCGATTATTATGCCATCCTTCAGTGGGGTTATTCGAGCTATGTTTTTCACCGTACACATTTCACATGAGTCCATATGTGTCATTTGCAAGTCATTGTTCAACGAAACAATCGTTAAAACTAGTCACTTTTTCATTTTGGGGCGAATTTCCCATAATGATGAGCCATGCATCTTCGATATAGGAAGGTGGTGGTAACAAAACAAGTGAAGAACACATTCTAACATGGAGGCGTATTTCCTTTTTTCCTGTATAATTTTGTGCAAGTTCTAACTGTTGTAATTTACGCCACAAACATTGGTTAAAATGAAAATTGCATCCACTCACTCGCATATTAGGAAAGACACTATTCCAAGCTTGTATCACAGCAGATTCAAAGCCCATTTTTACCTTTGGTTTCCATTCCGGGAAATGGTTGTTAATTTTTTGTTCGGAAGAAGAGCATATATCAGTGGAACAACCTTACTCACTGTACACTGTAAAGTTCACTCAGTATAGTGAATATCTGATTAAACTGCTTGCAGCAGCTCTTGATAGTTCCATCGACGAACATTACTGTTGACTCTTTGAGAGTTTCCCTAGCTATCACATATAGTAGTACTTTCTTATAGTACTGTACTGTAGTATATCGTCGTTGTTCCTGTAATAACTCCTATGTGACATATTTTCAGATTTTTGCTCTATTAAATAGCTTAAATAATGATACAGCAAATAATAAAATCTCCTACATGTAATTATATTTCTTTGTTTCGAAAATGTAAGGAAGGATTCACAATCTCCTATGTACGGCTGCCGTAGGATGAATAAATGTGTTTTTTCTTCCTACTGAAAAATTTTATATTTTGAACATAGGAGTTATTGCAGGAACAACGACGATATTTAATATTCATGCGTATACATAGGCCTAACTCATATACCCAGTATTGTCCATGGCTATTGTATGGCGAATGTCTAGGCATATTAAGTAGAGAATGAAACTAAGCAGACCGCGTGGAAACACACTTTATACACTTCTCTTTCCATGGTACCACAAGTGATGTCATCGTATTACGAGAAAATGGAGCAATTTTATTCCTATAGAGTTCCGCTTAAACGTTTACTTTTAGAAAAAGATGGCAGGGGATTTGTAGAACCCCTATAATTGCGTGGAACGTTTAAATGCTTGGTGGTTTCGTGATTTCAAATAATCATAGGTCACCGCATGATTAGAGTCATCTTAGCATACGTTACTCATAAAACAATTGATAGAAAGCTAAATCGTTTAATATGTTACTTAATTGAAATTGTATTTAAATAATTAAATACAAACATTTTGGTCTGGAAAGCACTCATTTGGTACCAGGATAATTCCTTTAACACGTTTCTTAATTATTATTAGGCCTATATGAAAATAATATTAAAATATGATCATTTGGTTCATGGAACATCTGTTTTTGTTGTAAAGATAGATAATTCGTTTAACATTTTTCAAAATTAGTTTTGAATGCATCCTTTAATAAAGCACTCCAAATGAATGTCAATATAGAGTGGATTGTGTAAGAAGATAATTTTTATGTTGGTCTCACTGTGCATATTTTTTTTCTTTGCTAAGTTTATTTATACACGCTTTAACATCTGTGGTCATGTCGAGTGTTTAGAATGTGTGTATATACCAGTAGACCGTTTTTACTCTTGTTGAGTTCCTGTTTCTATTGTGTGTTGTAGATAGATTGTGATCATGTAACTGATTATAGATTTTGATTAACGTTTTTGGTATTGTTGATTGAGACGGTGATTAATCATGGCATGTAAATTTCCAATCTGGCATTTGCCTTTGTGACCAAGGGAAACCGTGAAAAAAAAAAAAAAAAACTCCCGAATGCGAGTCTCAAGCTCTACAGTTTGAGTAACTCGCTCGGTTGTGCATAATTATTCATGTAAATAAAAAAATGAAAATAAATGTGGTAGGCCTACATAAATATTATTCTAAGAAACACAGGAAACGAATATGGGTAAATTATGAGTGCAGGAACGCCATTTCGTGACACTTTGTAAAATAACTCAGCTCCAGTGAGTTCAACGGTAAAATACTAAATTTTACTCCATATGTTTTGGTCCAGGGAAAATCTCATCTTTAAGACAAAACTCTTACAAAGACTATTATGTTCTGTGGACAAAAAGAAACTGAAATGTATAAAATTAGAGTACTATTTTATGTTGACCAAATAAAGTTTAAATAATCCAGTAATACAATATTGCGACAGAATATCAAGTTTTCTGTGCGTAAGGATTTATTTTAATCCTACCTTGTTCAGGAGTTACCGCAATGACATATAGCATTACATCATCTAGAGAAACTACACTTTCAAATGGTGAAATAATTATCCAAATCGATTAAGTAGCTTCTGAGATTACTTCATACAAACACAAAAACATTCTCTGTATATAGGCATTAATATTGACAAATATTTATATATTCCCATCATAGAATACAATTATTACTTACTTACAAATGGCTTTTAAGGAACCCGCAGGTTCATAAGCCCGCCATAGGTCCCTATCCTGTGCAAGATTAATCCAGTCTCTATCATCATATACCACCTCCCTAAAATCCATTTTAATATTATCTTCCCATCTACGCCTCGGCCTTCCCAAAGATCTTTTTCCCTCCGACCTCCCAACTAACACTCTATATGCATTTCTGGATTCGCCCATACATGCTACATGCTCTGCCCATCTCAAACTTATTGTAAGGTTTCGTAACAAGCTGTTTTTTACGGTGATGGGTTGTTAACCCTACACCCAACTCCCAAGCTGGAGGACCACTCCTTATCGGCTGTCCACGACTGCTTATTTAATATTATATTCGCAGCTACCCTCCATATCTGGAGGCCGTCTCCTCTATCCGTAACCTGAGGACGCGCCATGCCGTGGTGATAGGGACCCACAATACATGGAGAATACATATATATATTCATATAAAATAGTGCTAAATGAATATCTTCCACTTTTTTGTGCAAGGCCGCCTTAAATAGACACAGTCATTTGTTTTCATTTCATTGTAGCCTATTAGTTAGAGGAGGCGCTGATAAAACGCATTGTTATTTTGAAACTCGTCTATTTCAAATATCAGTCGTAGAAAAATTTTGCATAGAATAAAACTTATCAAAAATCGTTTTTCAAAGAAACTTTTGTTATGTAACATTTTTCATAAAAATCAATAATAAGCGAGATATTTCGATTTATTTAATTTAGGCCCCCTTTAAGCCCCTTTTAAAATAAAGTATTTTGAATGCCATATAGCCTAAAATCTAAGTTAGAGCTAACTTAATTTATATTCCAATTTTCTATGAATCGGTTCAGCCATTATCGCGTGAAAAGGTAACAAACATCCAGACAGACATGCAAACAAAAATTAAAAAAATGCGATTTTTGATCTCAGGATGGATAATTATACATGTTAACACCAATTATTTTTGGAAAAACGAAAATTACCAGAAAAATAATTTGGTTACAGATTTATTAATAATATAGATAATGATTGTGTTGCGGGTTGCTACGGACCAAATAGCCTACGCGTAGAGTTTTATAGAAAATATGGTAACGGACATTTTCCCCAAATAGGTGCCCACTTAAACGTTCCACTTTGAAAACTAAGAACAATTGAAGGGTACAGAGAAAGAACGAACATAGTCACAATTTTCTTAAGGGTGATGTAATCATCTAATTCAGTATATTACTGCAAAATTTATTGTTGTTCCTAATGAAAATGTAGGAAAGGATGATTGTATCCATAGTGATAATTCTCCTTTATCAGTTTTGATAAGAAAAACACATACATTTTGCAGTAATATACTGACTTAGATGATGTCGTCACCCTTATGAGAATTGTGACTCTGTTCGTTCTTTCTCTGTACCCTTCAATTCTGAAACCCATGAAACAAGTGACTAATAACACATACAGTATTAGTTTTCAATCTTCAGAAATCATGCAGAATAATACAATTTCGATCAAAATGGTTCGCGTTTTAATATTGTTCTGTTGTATTCTTTCACTTAACTTCTAACAAGTTGTTTAATGTGCTTCTACATTTGTATTTTATATTTCAGTACTATGGGCTAATGAAGATTTTATATTATTGAACTCTACCACATCTCTCAGTATTCTTGAAATACATCTTCCAATATGGCCACCTATTTACAGCACGGGACCTACGCAAGGGAACACCCGTCCTGACAGGTGAGGCAGAAGGATTAATATTGTTAAAATAAAATAAGAATAAAAATTCGCTTGGCAGTGTGTTGATGATTTAATATAATATAGCTAGATGTATCTGAGCAACAGTGTAACTTGCCAGTTATGTATTCAGGCATTGACCTGAGGTGGGAATGGAATGAACTTGAATAGAATCGGGAGGGCGGCACTTGAACCAAGCACTGCGATCTTTCAAGATTTATTGCGCTAACCCTCAAATCAGGAGAATTCCCAAACGCTCACCGGCTGACTACACTAAGGTTCGCTGTGTACCCAGGTTTCAAACAAGCAACCGCACTCGTTCCTAGACCAGCTCTAGACATGAAAAAACAAGCTCTTGGCTCGGCTCTCAGCTCTCCTTCCAGCCTAAGCAAAAGCTCGAGCCGAGCCGAGCCGAGCCGAGCCGAGCCGAGCTCTCTTCAGCGATCAGGCTCTTCTCGAGCTTTATGTTTAGCAGATTGCTTTGCGGTAGGCGTTATCCTCGACAGTGACTTCCGATACACTACTCGTATTAAAAATAAATATTCTACAAACGTAATATTTGAAGAAAGATCATATCGTCCTATTACTAGTAAAACCAGCTAAGTCCAGTACATGACGTCAGAGAGAAGGGGGTAGAATTGTTTTCTGTACCGTCTGGTTACAGCAACAGTGTTGAACTGTGGTGCTACTTGTCCAGTACGGTAGTAAGTGAGCGAGTCGATTTCTAACCTGTAGTGCGGTGTTATTGTCATTACTTTATATATTAAGGGTGCTATTCATAGACATTTCGCTAGCCCGCGCTACGAGCGTGCTAAACAGGATTCATATCATATCATATCGCTAACACTGGTTTATGAATACGAAAAACGTTAGTTCGCTGATCATCCACCGAAGGCCCGCGCTAAGAATGTCTTTGTCTTTCTAATATAATGTAGGATTTAGTTGAATTGTACTAATAACTTGACATTGGTTATATTTCACTCCAAATGTTCCGAACAGGTAGTTCCATCGAAGTAAACTCTGTATGTCTGAAACCAGGCCGGCCCGGATGGCTGAAGCGGTAGGGACACGGCATGTCCCTATCGCTTGGTCCGAAGGGTTGTGGGTTCGAGTCCCGCCTCGGGCATGGGTGTTGTGATTGTATTAGTATAAGTAAAACAAAGGAAACAAAGGTAAACAAACAGAAAAACAAAAAAATATATATAAAAAAACCTGCTCTTGTTTACATCTGACCGCTGTGCAAAGTTCAGAAACACCCACACTGTATGGTTGAAGCATAAGCAACCTCGTGTCCACTAATGATGACCTTCTTAGTATGTACTTTTATGCACACATGT
This sequence comes from Periplaneta americana, assembly GCF_040183065.1. Classification (NCBI taxonomy): domain Eukaryota; kingdom Metazoa; phylum Arthropoda; class Insecta; order Blattodea; family Blattidae; genus Periplaneta; species Periplaneta americana. The sequence goes on from NC_091128.1 coordinate 109,196,795, forward strand.
TTAAATAGAATTATCGGTTTTATTCAAAATCAATAAATTAAATTTATAAATTTCTGTTTTTTAACATGAGCATTTAGCGACGCTGTCTCAACTGCGAGGTTATCTAGATTCGGTAATTTGGAGACTTTTTTTCGTTTCGGTGTTGCTACGCATTACGCATACACGTTATTGAAGTGATTCTCGGAATGGAATGAAATTTCGGGAGGGGGGCACTACGACCTTTCAAGTTCTATTGATCTAACCCTCCAGCTAAGCATATTCCCAAACCCACACCGGCTGACTACACTAAGGTTCGCTGCGTACCAGGTTTCGAGCAGGCAACCCCCTTCTCGTTCCTAAGCCAGCTCCTTCTGTGCGTTGCCAACCGGCGTTCAGGGAATGCTATGGAATGATGACGAAATGGAGAAAAGCTGACGGAATTATGTAGATAGTACCTAATATAGGAAAACGGGAAAACCCCGAGAAAAAACACAAATTGCGACCTTATCCGCTACAAGTGTCACTATGAATTTTTCAATGAAAAATCCCAGATCTGACCGGTACTCAAAGTCGGATTGTCTTCATGACAGATTGAAGGTCTAACCACTCTGCCATCACTGATAAGAAGCTATGAGAAATATGGGTGCAAGGTGGAGTGTGCCTTCCATAGTGTTAATGATAATATTGCTCCCTTGTACGTAATTATCTTCACAAAATCTCTGATATGTCTAAATTCTAGATATAAACATGAATATAATATAGTATAATATTATCATTCGGAAACTTCACTGGAACAATTTTATTATAGAATACAGGTAAATAGCTTTATCAGAGCCATAACGTTGCGTGAAATAAAGGCCAACTGTATAGAGAAGTTTGTGAAGTAGCCATTCCAATGAAAATATTTATCTTTCATCCGTTTTTTTTTTTGCAAGGAAAACTACAATGTTTTGGTCCAGGGAAAATATTCGTCTTTATTCACTGATGAAACACATTACTCATCTCAACTTGAAATTTTGTAATAGAATGAAACGGTTTACTTACCTGCATTTTAGAGTTTAGCAAAATCTAGACCTTGACGACTTGTTTTCAAAAGCAGTCTTTTTTTTTTTTGTTAATATAGAAATGGAATGGATCTGTCTATATTACTTATTCATAAATTTCGTTCGTAACATACAGCCCTATTGGATACGAAGTCCCATGCGGAGTGCGACACAACAACATGGAACGTATAGTGGGAGGATCGAGCGTTACTCCAGGTATGTCATCAAATTGCTACTGAATATATGACTCCACTTAAGGGGTTAGGTACAGCTTACAGCAGTAAAATTTTGGAAATATTCAACATTTTTTTCCTCCATTACTGTATGCTGTACAATAATGAAAATTAGTATGTATAAAACACTGTCCTTCTGCTACATAAAAAAAATATTTTTACGATTAAAAAAAAAAATATATATATATATTTTTTTTTTTCAAAATTCAGTTCACTGTGCAGTGATGATAAGTCTCCAGGTATCGATCAAATTCCATTAGAATTAATACAAGAGGGTGGAAGCACATTATCTAACGAAATTTATAAGCTTGTACTTGCTATTTGGGAAAAGGAAATTGTACCAGAACAATGAAACGAGTCCATTATCGTACCTATCTTTAAGAAGGGGGACAAGACTAACTGTAGTAACTTTCGAGGAATATCACTTTTGCTGACGTCGTACAAAATTTTGTCCAATATTCTTTTGAGAAGATTAACTCCATATGTAGATGAAATTATTGGGGATCATCAATGTGGTTTTAGGCGTAATAGATCAACTATTGACGAGATATTTTGTATTCGACAGATAATGGAGAAAAAATGGGAGTATAAGGGTACAGTGCATCAGTTATTCATAGATTTCAAAAAGGCATATGACTCGGTTAAGAGAGAAGTTTTATATGATATTCTTATTGAATTTGGTATTCCCAAGAAACTGGTTCGATTAATTAAAATGTGTCTCAGTGAAACGTACAGCAGAGTTCGTATAGGTCAGTTTCTGTCAGATGCGTTTCCAATTCACTGTGGGCTAAAGCAAGGAGATGCACTATCACCTTTACTTTTTAACTTTGCTCTAGGAAAGTCCAGGATAACAGAGAGGGTTTGGAATTGAACGGGTTACATCAGCTGCTTGTCTATGCGGATGACGTGAATATGTTAGGAGAAAAATCCACAAATGATTAGGGAAAACACGGGAATTTTACTGGAAGCAAGTAAAGCGATCGGTTTGGAAGTAAATCCCGAAAAGACAAAGTATATGATTATGTCTCGTGACCAGAATATTGTACGAAATGGAGATATAAAACTTGGAAATTTATGTTTTTTACTTTTATTTTATTGGATTATTTTACGACGCTGTATCAACATCTAGGTTATTTAGCGTCTGAATGAAATGAAGGTGATAATGCCGGTGAAATGAGTCCGGGGTCCAGCACCGAAAGTTACCCAGCATTTGCTCATATTGGGTTGAGGGAAAACCCCGGAAAAACCTCAACCAGGTAACTTGCCCCGACCGGGAATCGAACCCGGGCCACCTGGTTTCGCGGCCAGACGCGCTGACCGTTACTCCACAGGTGTGGACTTGGAAATTTATGTTTTGAAGAGGTGGAGAAGTTCAAATATCTTGGAGCAACAGTAACAAATATAAATGATACTCGGGAGGAAATTAAACGCAGAATAAATGTGGGAAATGCATGTTATTATTCGGTTGAGAAGCTTTTATCATCCAGTCTGCTGTAAAAAAATCTGAAAGTTAGAATTTATAAAACAGTTATTTTACCGGATGTTCTTTATGGTTGTGAAACTTGGACTCTCACTTTGAGAGAGGAAAATAGGTTAAGGGTGTTTGAGAATAAGGTGCTTAGGAAAATATTTGGGGCTAAGAGGGATGAAGTTACAGGAAAATGGAGAAAGTTACACAACACAGAACTGCACGCATTGTATTCTTCACCTGACATAATTAGGAAAATTAAATCCAGACGTTTGAGATTATCAGGGCATGTAGCACGTATGGGCGAATCCAGAAATGCATATAGAGTGTTAGTTGGGAGGCCGGAGGGAAAAAGATCTTTAGGGAGGCCGAGACGTAGATGGGAAGATAATATTAAAATGGATTTGAGGGAGGTGGGATATGATGATAGAGAATGGATTAATTTTGCTCAGGATAGGGACCAATGGCGGGCTTATGTGAGAGCGGCAATGAACCTCTGGGTTTCTTAAAAGCCAGTAAGTAAGTAAGTAAGTAAGTAAGTAAGTAAGTAAGTAAGTAAGTAAGTAAGTAAGTAAGTAAGTAAGTAAGTAAGTAAGTAAGTAAGTAAGTAAGTAAGTAAGTGCAGTGATGAAGCGTTTCCCACATAACTCAAAAAACTATCCAACGTTCTGTGATGAAATTTCTTGTGTGTATTAATGCATGTCATATCTACAATATGATGCAAGATCACTTCTCTTTGATAGATTGTCTGATAAAAAATAAATTAATTTTACAAATTGGTCAAAATCAGTATTTTCTCCTAATACAAAATAAAAAAAATATTATTTATTAATGAATGTAGTTGAAAGAGCATGATATTGTAAACATGAGTTTCAGCAATAAAATAAAAGAGAGAGAACATGAAAAAGTTAACATGTTTATGAGTAATGAGGGAAGCGCTTCATCACTGCACAGTAAACTACACATTTTGAATTTTGAAAAAAACCGTAAAAATATTTTTTTCATATAACAGAAGGACAGTGTTTTACACATACCAGTTTTCATTATTGTACAAGATACAATATTGGAGGAAGAAAATGTTGAATATTTCCAAAAATTTTATTGCTGTAAGCTGTACCTAACCCCTTAAACTTGGTTTCGAAAGCTTATTCTTTACTTTATGTGGGAACAGATGTATAATAGGGGCCATCCACAACCATCTTGTGCAAAGAAAAGAAAAGATCGGTGGAAGTTAGCGATCCTAGTATTCGATATTGGATAATCTGTAATCGGTAAGATGTAAATGCTACCAAAATAATAAAAAATGAATAACATAATTTTTATATTTTTCGTGTTGTATTTTTGGTCCAGGGAAATTACTTGATTTTTATGAAACATTTGTATTTTTATTCGTAAGGGAAGACGAATAATACAAAATGACGATTGCTATGAAAACTGTCGTGAATTTAGAGGTTGGCTACATATTTTGTATGGATTAACACATATTCATGCCATTCAGCCAATCAGGAAAGTGAGTCTTATAATACATCTGTTCCGTTTATTATATTCCACCACTACAATTTAACATACAGTAATTAACACAACCTAACAAAGTTACTGCATGTACAACTATCTTCAATAAATAAATTTAAAATACATTAGAAAGGACATTACCTAAGCTTTATGATACAGTGCTTCCGTTTTATTTTACTAAATCTGAGTGGCATTTCCACTCTGATTTCGCAATATAGAGTAAAATGCCCAACCATATTTCTGGGTGCGCCACTGCATTGCATTGCATAATTTGTTATGCTGATTTTGTTTTCAATTCAATGTAGGAGAATTTCCATGGCAAATTTCCTTACAACTCGTGTCAGGATGGACGGCGCGCCACATATGCGGAGGCGCCATACTTTCCTCCTATTGGATTGCTACTGCCGGTCATTGCGTCTTTGGAATCAAAGCTGCCGCCTTGTCCATAGTAGCAGGAGATCACAATCTCTATACTGAGGAAGGTAATTTGTTCGATCTTAATGAAAAGTAATAGTACCGAACATACTGAATTCGTAAATAAGTTCTAATATTTTTATCACTATAACGAGAGTGATAATGATAATAATGTAGTTAATATATCTGCAAAAAGTACGAGTTGTGTTGGATCGCATTTCATACGTTCGGACGTCCAGAAATGCGATAGTGCGATCGATTTAGGTAAAGCCAGAACGAACAAGGGATCCAGTCCTTATTGTTGATGGTGGTATTTTAAATCAACTTCAGACTTCACTAGGTAAGGGAGAGTAGAGTATTCCTCTTGTTCTCCTTGTCTTACTACTGTTCCCCTTGCTTCCTAGTGTTCACATTGCTCTACTTGTGTTCTCCTATTATTCTTTCTTTTATCTTTGTCTTCTCCTTGTTACCCTTACCTCCTCCCTTTTTCCTTGATTTTTCTTGTTCTCCTTATATTCCCCTTGTCCTCTTAGTGTTTTCCATATTTTCTTTGTGTTCTCCTTGTTCTTCTTGTGTTTCCCTCGTTCCCCTTCTTCCCATTGTTTTCCCCTTGTTTTCCTTGTATTCTCCATTTCTCTTTGTTTTTCCCTAATCCTTACGTATTCCCATTGTTGTCCTTGTGTTCCCCTTGTTACCTTCATATACTCTTGTTCTCTTTGTGTTCTCCTTATTCTAGCCACCGACGTGACTCTGTCGGTTAAAGGTATTGTTATTGGTGGATTAATAACTTTAAATTATTGGGGGTTTTGTGGAGCATATATTTTGATAATTGCTCATGGTTTATGTGCTTGCCTACCGGTCTGAAGTTGCGTTCGGGCGCGGGTTCGATCCCCGCTTGGGCTGATTACCTGATTTGGTTTTTTCCGAGGTTTTCTCCAATCGTAATGTGAATGCAAGGTAATCTAAGACGAATTCTCGACCTCATCTCGCCAAATATCATCTCGCTATCACCAATCTCATCGACGCTAAATAACCTAGTAGTAGTTGATACAGTGTCGTTAAATAACCAACTAAAATTTAAAAAATCCTCTAATTCTCAACACACTCTCTCTGTTTTCCTTGTATTCTCTTTATTTTCCCCTTGTTCTCCTTATATTCTGCTTGTTTCTCAATATATTCCCTCTGCTTTCCTTGTATTCACTTTGTTTTCCCCTTGTTCTCCTCGTATTCCCCTTATTGTCCTTGTAATCCCCTTGCTCTAGTGCAGTGGTTCCCAAAGTGTGCTCCGCGGATCCCTGGGGATCCGTCAACACTTATCAGGGGATCCGCGGTTGGTAACATATATTTTGAAATAAGTAACGTAATATAATACTGTACTATCGTTTCTCCCGACGCGATTGTACTTGTGAAAGTTAGTATATCGGCAAGGGTAGATGGTCAGATCTCACCCTTGCGTGAACTCAGAAACCAGTCGATCATCTTGTTATATATCATATCCTAGTGCTGCTAATTTAAAAACAAGTGAATCAACCAAAAAAGGAAAATGTGATGAAACAGAGATTTAGCGAACTTCCTGTCTCCGAACTCTGGTGTAGTCTACTTCAGAAATATTCGTAAATTTCTAAATGTGGGAAACTCCTCCCATTTCCAACAACATATCTGCGAGAACTATGATTTTCACGATATGCGGCAACAAAATAAAAATTCCGTCATCGCCTGGATGCCACATCAGATATGAGAATCCAACTTTCTTCCATCTCTCCCAACTTGAAAGAAATTTGTGAGACGAGGAAACGACACCATTCTTCACATTATCAATTTGAAGGCATTTTTTATAATTATACATGTAATCACTGAAACAAATACACGCAGTTTGTAAATACTACAGCATGTTTATGAACTCATGGCTATGCATGGTAATTAATGTAGTTGTAGACATATTGTCGATGTTAAATACGTACAGAATATAAATATAGAGGGACATTAAATTTATATCTACTCTTGTATTAATCTAGCGACTAATTTAATTTAATTTAATTTGAGGATCCGTGAACCTTTTTTGTAGTGGAAAGGGATCTGCGATCAAAAAAGTTTGGGAACCATTGCTCTAGTGCAGTGGTTCTCAAACTTATTAATACTGCAGACCCCCTTTCCTTAGATCAGTATTTTCGCTGACCCCTTCAAAGTCGTTAATGGAATGATGGGTAGACTAGATTTTGGGGGTTAATGTTAAATAATATGGGTAGTGATATTTCTGTAAATATTGTCCAAAACTGAATCTCAAGTCTGCCGTTACATTACTTGGTTTCTTTTAACAATTTTGAATCAGGGAAGAGCAGAAAATGCCTGCTTACGCAAGTGAGTCTTGGGAAACAGCATTTTCAATGCTTGTTCTCAGAGTTCTGTAAGTTCCACATAAACTTTCAGCCAAAAATAAAAACAAAATTGACTTTCACTTAAATGTTTTTTCAAGTAGTGCCACACGATAACTTCTTCCTCCTTTTCGCGAAATTGAATTCATATAGGCCTATCGTTAGAATTAGGAACTTGGATGTTTAAACTTACACTGAAGTAATTTTAATAACACATGGAGGCTGTCAAATCAATCTAGCGAATTTATAAATTCTACCAACAACAGCCAATGCACTTGAGGCCTTATTGCCACACAAAAAATTCTTCTTACAACAGTCTTTTACATCGTTTAATAACACACGAAGGCTATCGACAACAAATGAGCCAAATTTTAAGTTGTTCCGACGAAGGTTAATTGGGCTTCTGACATCAATGCCACGTTAAAAAAAATAAAATAAAAATCCTTCTGAAATAAGAAAAAAAATTCTCTATCCAGAATATTCGCGGAACCCCAGACTGAGCTTCGGAGACCCCCAGAGATCCGCGGACCTCACTTTGAGAACCGGTGCTCTAGTGTACAGTATTCTCCTTGTTCTCGTGTTCCCCTTGTTTTGCATTATTCTCCTTATTTATCGTTAGCGCAGATAGTGATTTTTTTTTTCGTTTTTTATAATTACATATTGTGTCCTCTCTTACTTTTTCAACTTTGTTTTCTGTTATATCTCCCAGATGTCACTGCGGTATCACTAGACAGAGTCCATGGCTGTAGTAAAGTAGCGCAATCACCAAGTAGGCCGCCATTATTATTCCTTTCCATTTGAATTCGCAAACTTACAACCATTATACTACTATACTGATAGTACCACATATATTTCAAAATTTCAGGATCAGAACAGCGGGTATTCGTGGCACGCGTCATAACCAACAACTTCTGCTTCAGTAACTTCCACAACGACATAGCACTTCTTCAGCTGAAGACACCTCTTCGTCTCGACGGCGAACGCCTAGCTCCGATCTGCCTGCCGAGACCTGGAACGGAGTACAACACGGGTCAGTAGAGGCATTTAGCTAAAGTTCAGAGAAATTCCCAATTTTAACCTACGAATAGCTCTCAATAATGCCTGCATTTTTAAACATAGGCCTAACTGTTTTATCCTTTAGCTTAATTGTTAACCTACTTTTACTCTTTCATTAGAGAAAGTCTTATGATACTGCAAAAACCAATTTCGAGATTTTCACGCGCATGTACCTTATCAGCATCATTGACAAACCTACCGAAAAAGTTGTTTTCCATCTCTCTGTGTTGTCGTGCGTCTGTGTATAGTAGTTTCTCGTAAACTATTGCACCTATTTTCTCTGTACTCTGCATCTACGAGTCAATTGATCCGGGGAATCCGGGAACGAAGCACGAGAAATAATAATTATAATACATTTTAGGAAAATTTAATAAAGAACCATGACATCAAAAGCACACAATGACGCTCTACTTAAAGCATACATTGACCTTTAAGACAAAAATCCACATTTTTTATGAAGGTCTTTCAAACTTTGGTGATACGTTTCTCGGGGTAAAATAAGTGTGCAATTTATAACATTGAAACGTGAAAATTGAATTTGGTAATCTAAATGACTTTTTAAAAATACAATTTTGGACAGACTCAGCTTCATTACAAATTGAGCCAGAGTGAATTTTCATTCAAATGATCTCCACCATATGGAAAATGTTACGTAGTAAAATTATTTATCTTGAACCGTTTTTACAAACCTTGCTTTGAGAAAACAGAGATTTGGTTTCTATTTTAAAAAATTCTAGTAACAATAATACCCATTATTGTTGATTGTTGTTGCTAAACTATATGTGATGAAGTAAACGTAAGTATGGCTGGCTGTCCAAGTCAGCAGCGGTGCCTGATTTACTTCATTAGGCACAAAACGCGGGGCCAAAAATAGTTCCGTGTTCAAACTTCTGTTGTTCTCTGTTGGTAGATTTATGTGCTATGGACTTACTTCATTTGTGAAATTAATACCTCTCCATATGGAGAATACGTGCTATGGACTTACTTCGTTTGTGAAATTAATACCTCTCCATATAGAGAATACGTTGGCACTACCAACTCAATTTCCACCATTTCTGACTTAGACCACTTGGCGACTAAGCAGCCCAGATAATAAAACATATTGATTTTTATATTATACGAATAAAAATACTTTTTTTTTGCAGTCTAGAAAAAGGAAGACCATTTTCTTGTTTCCGTGCTTAGTAAATATGTGCTTCGTTTGAATAATAATTCCAGAAAATAAACTATAAAAAGTAATATCATTCGCAACATGATAGAAGAAGTATTTTAAAATTTCAGAACGAAAAGTTATATTTGTTCAGATCAAATTTCTGCACATTTAAAGGACAAAACTAAAATCTTTCAATTATTTATTATCATAATACCCTGGTCTCTTATATTGACTGAGCATATTGGGAATTAATGCAATAGCTTTCCCAAAATACGCTATGAAATGTGTCATATATAATATATTTTTTTTTTCTCGAAAAGGAAGCAAAAACGAGTAAAGTTATATCATACTTTTTTATTTAAAATATTTCAAAGAATAAACCCTTAAAATTAATGGCATTACTTCCGGTTCACTCTGTGTATTTTACCACCTGCTTTATCACTGAATATCTTTTTGATTAGGAATCTCTCATTATTTCTTTCAATGTAACCAACCCATCTAAGTCTTGAGCTTTTTATTTCTCCAATAATCTATGAATTTCCGTATAATTCGTATAGCTATTTGATATTGTGAACTTTCCATTCTCCATTTTCAAATTTTGGTCCATACATTCTTCGCAGAATATTTCTTTCCCATGCTGCAATCTTTCTTTCGTTCTCCTTTAATAAAGTCCATGTTTCAGATGCAGGGGAGACTGTTTTATCTTTAGAATAGTGTACCTTTAAACATTTTTTTTTTTTTTTTTTTGCTACCTAGAGGACTCAAACTGAAGTAGATTGTAGAGAAAGCCGCTAAGTAGCTCTGGTCGTAGTTTCAGTTTGATTTACTCCAAAGTGTGAGTTCTATTGACAAAAGAAGTTTTTTTAGTACCAAAAATAAACATTTCGTTCATTGATATACGTTTTCTAACACAAAACCAAATTGTATTTATATATTTGATGTACCGAAGTACATATGATATTTCCATGCAGATATTCTGCGTCATCATATGATGAAAGAGTGATGGAACGGAGAAAAATTCTCTCCGGCGCCTGGATTTGAACCCGGGTTTTCAGCTCTACGTGCTGATGCTTTATCCACTAAGCCACGCCGGATACAACCCCGACGCCGGTTAGAATCGTCTCAGATTAAGCTCCATCTCTTGGGTTCCCTCTAGTGGCCGCCCTCTGCACTACGTCATAGATGTCTATGAACGCAGGACCGAAGTCCATACATGTGTTGAGGTGCACTCGAATGAGTGACTGGTTGGCCGGGATCCGACGGTATAGGCGCCGTCTTAAATCACAAAGTGATTTATTACGCATATCATATATATTTTGATGTACCGAAGTACATATGATATTTCCATGCAGATATTCTGCGTCATCATATGATGAAAGAGTGATGGAACGGAGAAAAATTCTCTCCGGCGCCGGGATTTGAACCCGGGTTTTCAGCTCTACGTGCTGATGCTTTATCCAGTAAGCAGAGGGCGGCCACTAGAGGGAACCCAAGGGATGGAGCTTAATCTGAGACGATTCTAACCGGCGTCGGGGTTGTATCCGGCGTGGCTTAGTGGATAAAGCATCAGCACGTAGAGCTGAAAACCCGGGTTCAAATCCCGGCGCCGGAGAGAATTTTTCTCCGTTCCATCACTCTTTCATCATATGATGACGCAAAATATCTGCATGGAAATATCATATGTACTTCGGTACATCAAAATATATATGATATGCGTAATAAATCACTTTGTGATTTAAGACGGCGCCTATACCGTCGGATCCCGGCCAACCAGTCACTCATTCGAGTGCACCTCAACACATGTATGGACTTCGGTCCTGCGTTCATAGACATCTATGACGTAGTGCAGAGGGCGGCCACTAGAGGGAACCCAAGAGATGGAGCTTAATCTGAGACGATTCTAACCGGCGTCGGGGTTGTATCCGGCGTGGCTTAGTGGATAAAGCATCAGCACGTAGAGCTGAAAACCCGGGTTCAAATCCCGGCGCCGGAGAGAATTTTTCTCCGTTCCATCACTCTTTCATCAAATTGTATTTGTTAATATCCATCAAATACGGTGTGTTCCCTATCATCTGGTGAGTAGGCCTAATAAAGTATTTTAATTTCCATGATTTATTCGAATCTCTAGTTTGTTTAAAAGTGCACCCTCTTCTACCTTTGAACACAAAACATATTGTAGCATGGAACATGTTCCAAGGTACACGATACTATCGGTTTTTGTTTTTCTTTTATTTTAAGATCATGTCACGAAGGTAAGTCTGGAGTTAAGAGGCCCCCAATTGATACGGATGCCTTGAAGAAAGTTGTTGAAGCTGTTATTGCTCCTCCAGAAAATAAAATCTCAATCAGAGAGTCCTGCTCTGGTTTATGATAATATAAATCCATTTCAAATATGATTGTCAGGTTTTACAGCTTATATTCCCACTTATATTTCATGTGTTCCAACTTACAAGAGGATATGTTCCAAGGTACATGAACCTGTTGTACCTTTGAACACATACAATATTCCTTCATTTTATTTTTTTCATCCTTAATAGATCTGTAAAACAGGAAAATACATACAGGAAGTTGTGAAAAAACCTTCAATAATTATTTCAAGCATTTTTTCATAAAACTTCATTTCCCAAAATTAAAAAAAATGTGAAAAGTGTTTAAAGGTAAAACAGTCTCTCCTATATGTTACCAACAGTCTTATTATTGTTCTGTAAATTTTCTTTTTCTATTCTTGGAGAGATACTTAGATTTCATTAGATTTTGTAACGCCCAATAACATTTATTTCTTTCTTTTAATCTTTCGTTTATTTCATCTGTTATTGTATTGTTTTCTGTATATGAGTGACCCTAAATATTTAAACTTATTTACTCTTTCAAACTTATTCATTCCAATTTGTATTTCGTTTTGAATTCACATATCCCATGCTTAATTGATTGAAGACAATGATGATTACGGCACCTCATAAATCTCAAGGATGTGCTGCTTTCAGGTCATGTCAACAGACAGGTGTAAAAAGCTCTCACAAAAATCGTGAGCGTACGCGCTATATGCCCTATGCCTCCTAAGACAATGGTGAGCAAAGATTACGTCATATAAAATGCAGCTTGCAATACACAGCAAAGGTGAAGGTATGAGGGGGAGGATATCCAGACTGCTTAATGTTGAATGTACAAGTGATGGCTAAGGGAAGGGAGATCGTGCCTTACTCCTCCGTCCTGTTTGTGTATTAAGTATTTGACTCGTGAGTCAAGAAATGCCGACCAAATGTTTGGTGTGAATTCAAGCATAACAGGTTGATTGGCTCTTCCATCTTTGGAGAGACGTCCGTCACGTAACAGGTTTGGTTTCTCTACAGATTGTTATATCTCATATGTCAAGTGGAAGAACTAAACGGTTAGCGCGTCTGGCCGCGAAACCAGGTGGCCCGGGTTCGGATCCCGGTGGGGGGAAGTTACCTGGTTGAGATTTTTTCCGGGGTTTTCCCTCAACCCAATATGAGCAAATGCTGGGTAACTTTCGGTGCTGGACTTCGGACTCATTTCACCGGCATTATCACCTTCATTTCATTCAGACGCTAAATAACCTGAGATGTTGATACAGCATCGTAAAATAATCTACTTAAAAAAAAAGAACTAAAGCCATCGGTAATTTTTCAGAATGATAGTGCGCCTCTTCACTGGAATCTATTTTGTTAGAGCATTTCTTGATGAGAAAGTTTCTGGCGGATCGATGGAAAGGTCCACACCTGTGGAGTAACGGTCAGCGAGTCTGGCCGCGAAACCAGGTGGCCCGGGTTCGAATCCCGGTCAAGGGAAAGTTACCTGGTTGAGGTTTTTTCCGGGGTTTTCCCTCAACCCAATACGAGCAAATGCGGGGTAACTTTCGGTGCTAGACCCCGGACTCATTTCATCGGCTAAATAACCTACATGTTGATACAGCGTCGTAAAATAACCCCCCAAAAAATAAAATAAAATCGATGGAAAGCACAGTTTAGGTGTCATATTTTAGATTTTCGTTGAAATATGGATACAGTCATTTTCTTTACTTTCTGTATTCAGTTTTGGAGGACTAGAAAAAATGACGGATAATTAGAATAACGAATTGACTGCAACAAAAATATAATGCGCAATTCACTGTACTGCACACACTAAAGAGAATTAGAAATACGCATAGTCTTAATGTTATTGCATTTTTTTTTTTTTCACGAAACTAATGCACAGTTACTTTTTGCTTTGTAAAGTTTATTACCAGTGAACCCTGTAAACATTTGGCAGAGTTTAAATGACTTGTTTCTGTCACAGGGGTTTCGCTACGCCTTGTGTCGCTTACAGTATTATTAAACATATGGTGGAGACAAAAACAACAGCTTTCCACATGCTTCTTATTACATATGACTTGCATGATGCACAGAGTTTTGTACTATATTGCCTGAATCAGTTGTCACGTCTTTTGTCAGTAACAGAACTTCAATTCCCATAATAGGCCTACAATGCAGCACTTTAAAAGTCCTCATCACAACACCCCAGTCTGTGATTATGTAATTACTTCTTTTATAGATGGCATCACTATCTCCCAGTGCTTTCTACACATGCGATTTACGCTGTATTTGGTAGCTTACTATTGTTATAGCGGATATTTAGCGACGTCGTACCAACAGCTAAGTTATCTATCGTCGGGGAAATTAGTGATAGCGAAATGGTATTTGGAAAGCTGTTTACTGCACATTCTATGTACTTTGGTTAAGAAAATATACTATCATTTTTTGATAAAATAAATACTTCCGAAATTAAAAAGTAAAACATATTTATTGGACACTAAAATTTAAATTTTGAAGTCGCATATTAAAAAAAAAATCTCTTTTTACAGTTGTACATTTAAAATTCTGGATACTTTGTTCTTTTTTTTAACCATATAAAAAATGTTGTAAAAAAAGAGTCGTATGTGAAATATGAATTTTGTAAGCGATAGGTATATTTTGAAAATATTCATTGTTTTTAAATTTAATAAATAAAACCCATTAATTTGATCATGAAACTTACATACAAGAATACTTTTTACAAGGGAATGAAGTGTAAATATGGAATATCTGAGATAAAAATTACAGATTTGCCATAGCAAACATTTTACAAACTGTAAAACAGACAAATTCTTGCACATTTTTAGGAAATTAACGTTACGCTTTTCTTGAACTCCTCTGCATGTTGACTTGTGCAGCAGGCAAGTGTGTGACGTCACGAAAGTCAGCCCCTAGCCTGTGCTCTACGAGCGTCAGTCGCTCTAGTCCCGTACACAGCAACCCCGTCGGCTACACGAAGTGTAATGTTACGAATTCGTTGACAAACTTTAGCCTACAAATATTTTCTTACAGTTTGCTATGTTTAGGCAATATTTATGTTTACTTAAGCTACGAGATTCTTCTGTGGTGTAACTATACTGTACTTCGGTTTCCAAGCTGTTTATTCTTCAGAAGAGAGCTGTGAGAATTATCTGTGGTGTCTTCTAGAATTCGCTGTAAGCCACTTTTTGCTTATCTAGGAATACTTCCAACTCGTTCCAGACCTTATATTATATTTAAATAAGTACAAGTATAGTACTACAATTAATGGTTTGATGTGCATATCATATAAACTATACAGTTAATATTATTTACCTTTGCATATAAGCAATATGTTATTTTTTTACCTTCAAGAGGTCAGTGAGAAAGGCATTTAAGATGAATCCACTCTGCAGAGTCGATGAGTTCAGTAATATCAGAGTCTAGTATATACAGTCACGAAGCTAGAGTTGTGAGATTGCTAGGAACAATAGACTGTGCAGGTACTATTTCGTATTGTCTGTAATGAAGCGATATTAGCGATCCTAGTGGTTAGCAACTATCTATGAATGCATATTTACTGCATAATGAGCTTCGTGACTGTATATACTAGACTGGTAATATTAAGTTTTAAATAATATTGTTTTAACTTTATCTAAATCTGACTTCTTAACCTGTACATTTGTATGGTTAATGAGGCAAATACATAGACACCTAATATCTAATAAGTTAACAGAAACGGGTTCCAAAATTAAATTCAAACTTATTGTATTATAATAGAAACATTCTCTTTGACAGATTCGAGGTGTCTATCGAAAACGTGAAACAAAAATTAGTTACTTTTAGTTACCACAACTTAATAATAAGCACGATGGAATTACAAACAATATAACAATAAATGTGTACGGATATATTTATTTATACAGGGTGTAAGGAGTATAAGTGCCGTCCTTTTCACAATCGTCGGGGACGGTCTACAGGATCAAAAAATGTCCATACAACATAGGGTCAAAAGTTGATAGTTTTCTCAGAAAAAATATTTATTTTATTTTATTCGCATTATACTGCTTATATCGTTAGTAAAATTACGAAAACAGTTGCATCAGTAGATATATCTAGCAAAGAGTTAATATTAGTTTAAATACATAATTGTGTGTTCTATTACGTTTTTGTGAAATTAAATAAAATTGCATGCTTAAATTTGTTAATATTCTGACGTGAGAGACGTAGCAACGAGTTCAGCAGGCAGTACTCTGCACAGACGCGCGTATCTACATGTCAGCTGAGTTCAAGCTCCCTGTCCATAGCTCTATTGCCGAGCGGATAACAGTTCGGTAGGTACCAGGTATTCGATAAACAACTTACAATGTCATTCACAGTTTAGGAATATCATATGTTATTAATTTATGGAGAAAGTAGTCTTAATTCAAATGAGGCAAGAAGATGTATCTTCAACGTTTTCCGCAATGAAGGTTACCTAATCGGGGAACTTTTGTTGCAGTTTCTCAAAGATTATTAGAAACTGGGAGTCTCTTACCTCATTTCAAAAATCACACAAACAGAAATTTCTTAAAAAATGGTACTGCTTTATGGAAGCGGGAGAGATTAAAATGTTGCACTTAAAAAGAAGTTCGTGTGATTTTGTGCAATAAATCATTATTGTTTATTTTTTAGGTGGACAATAAATGGACCAATATTACCAATATTGTTAAATAAAATGGAACTTTATCATGAAGTTCTATTAATGAGTAGGGACGACACTTTGTCGCCGCGAGGTACACTATACTAAAAGCCAGGTTATGAACCGACTAAACAGGAAGTAGTTGGCAGGGCGAGAGGAAAGTGCGGGTTAGAGGGGTAGCCTTTACAGCGATGACACGTTGAGTGTGGAGGGTTGGAGGGGAAACGAAGAACGGAGCTTTTCATTGGACCTCACGTGAAAATGTCGTCTGCTAACGAAAATCTGGCAACGGAATGACGGAGACAGTGTAGCCAAACTTCCCAGCAATACCACGCGCATTACGAGTCGCATTTCGTACAGCGTCATTAGCTCGTGCTTTCTTAAAAACCGTAATTTTAATTACTAATATTGCTGATAGTGTTATCGAGAACTATACATAGTAGTTATTTTAAACATATCTTGACAAACGCTGAACACGCTTTGAATCTCGCGCCACTATGTGGCAACAGAGCTCAGAAAGAGAGCAACAAAACGTTGCTTCCGGTTTAGTCGGTTCATAACCTGGCTTTTAGTATAGTACTGGTGTATAGAGTACCTGTGTTTACTAGTTGATAGGAGCAGTCCAGCGACAGCACGCTGGTATAGATCGGCGGAACAAAAATGCAACGTTTCTACAGGTTACCACCGCCATATAATATGTATGCGCGTAGCATATGCCTTGATTAGTTACATCTTTACAATATTACTTACACATATTTACAACAACGACGAGTTAGTCAAATTACACACCAGTATTTGCAATCGAGTTATATACATTATTCTGATACAAACTGTAGTCCGTTACAGTATGCTGTATAACAGTGTGCATTTTTAAGTGTGAAAAAGAGAAATTTCTTCTGTTTTCACTAAAAAGATGCTTGTACTGCGAGAAAGTTCGCTCAGCATCGCACGATGTTATACATACAGTAGGTGCATCTCAAAAAGATTAACAATAGTTGCACTGTTTACTTTTTCTAGTATTTCCGATGACAACAAAAATTTATTTTCTGGTTCATTGGAGAACATCACTCCTACAACAACATGAGCTACTTATCGTCTCACAGCATCCGATGTCTCATCTAGAGATACAAATATTTTGTTACTATCTATAGCTGTTCGAATGGGTTCAGAGTTTTTTTTCATATACAGATGATTACTAGGTTGTACGCATTGATGTTATACTAGGCACTTTTCTAGACGTGTATTTTTCCGTAAACCGCCGAAAATATGGACTACTGAGCTTGCGTATTGGACTATTCGCCGATACCATCATCTCGCACAAATCATTATAAAACTCAAAGTTTGTAAACCGAGCAGATGAGAGAAATAACGGCAAACGTTCACTATGCTTTTTCCTTTCACAATGCTTTTGCAAATCTTTGCGAACGTTTACCTTTAGTTTTGTGTTGCACACTTTATAACGTATATTATCGCCCTCCACACTAAAATACTCACTTTCAAACGCAGTTGCAATTGCATTCAGTTTAGAGCTCTTGTCTGACTACATTGTATTATGTTTACACTACTCTACACAGAGTCACGATCACAACTACCTTGCCATTAAGTGACAACGGCACCAGTAGTACTGTAGGAACTGTAGGTAAGCCACTACAATGAAAAACAAGAAGGCAGCGGCACAGAGCAGCATAGGTTCGAATCGTAAACAAATCAAACGTACGTACGTTCGTTCGTTCTCCGGTGCAGCACACACAGGTTGCCCTTTTCTGTCACAGTGCAGTACCTTCGAACCGATGGCCTCCGTGACGTCAATATAGGCAAGCAACAACCAACCTAAAATCCGTCCATGCTGGGACAAAGTGTCGTCCCTGGTAATGAGATTGAAAGTTTGTATTTGCTGCTCGCTTTATGTAAACTGCATTAGAACAGAGCATCTGTTTTGAACCGGTATGTCTGTATCCGCTTGAGCTGTACTGTGTACTTGTAAACTCCCTCCTCTCCATCCAGCAACGTTGTCAAACGCCTAATATTGTAAACTTTAATAATTAGTTAAATACTGCAATTACAAAAAAAATTGTGAGGACATTTTTTCTTCCTTATGCATGAGCAATCATTAGTTAAAATAATGGCACTTTTACTCCTTACACTCTGTATATTCATCATCAGCAATGAGAAATATCTAAGCCTAGATTCTTCTGAAGAACCTATCATTGCTTCTTCCCAGTTTCAAAATAATAATAATAATAATAATAATAATAATAATAATAATAATAATAATAATAAATAGTAGAAATAGCATTAATGAAATAAAATAATAATATAAATAATTTGGAAGAAACAATGTTGTTGATGACGTAATGATGTTTGCGATTGTGTTCTTGCAGGTTACGGTATTGTTACGGGTTGGGGACGACTAAATGAGAATGGTACGCTGCCGCACATTTTGCAAATGGTGTCGCTTCCGATCATCCGAAAGAAACGATGTCAGGACATGTACACACGCCTTGGTTATGCCAAGTACGTTCACGAATGTCAGCTCTGCAGCGGCTTTGAGAGAGGAGGCAGTGATTCCTGCCAGGTGATTGAAAAATTGTAGTAGCTGAGTCAAATTGGATAACATTCTGCAGAAAGTAAACAACTCCCATTTGATTGAAAATGCAAAAATACAATGGCATTAAACTTTTTATTACAAAAACTAAGTCATTTTTCATAGCAAACTTATTTTTTCAGCCCAATGTTGTAAATAAAATATAGAATAAATGAAGAGGAGCTAAGTTCTGTGATTATTACAACTTAACTTTGTTTCTTTCTGCACAATGCTATTTTGATATAATTATAACATAGTAGCACATCACTAGCCGCACAATTACTCGTACATCTATTGCTTTCCTTATCGGAATCTTAAGATTGAAATCTTAGTGAGTTAAAGTGATATTTATTATATACTGGAAAGAAACGCTGTTTCAGAACAGATTTTCGTAGAATATTCTAATTTCCTCTGACAAAAATATACTAATTCTACAGTCGCGCTCAAACCTCCTGACGTTTGCAGGTGTGTTCGTTTATCGGCGATAGCCAATAGCGGCAGTGCTGCGTTGCAACATATGGACACGCAGACTCGCCTCATACTCGCCGCTTATAAAGTCTCAAAATCAAATAACAAGTGCGCTCGGAAAATTGGTATGATGTAGGGACCCTACGTGTATATATAACGATGAATGTTTGTTTTCAGAAGACACAGAAACAAAACTCACATTTCTACCTCCAGTGGTTCCAATTTTATGGATTAATACAGTAAAATCTCGATAAGACGCTGTTCAAGGGACCGCGTGTAAACCGCGCATTAACCGGGTATACTAATTTTGACTTATATACAGTATCTATTAGCATTTTTCTTTATTGAAATACATGATTCATGAAATGTAATACAGTATTACTCCATTATGTAATATTACCGGTACTGTACTGTACGTCAAAGACATTTACAATATGTACTGTATTTAATACTTTTTAAAAAAGTCATTTATGGTTGTTTGCCGTGTGCGTGTTCTCCCAGTCCTCAATGAGGACTCCTCATGTTTTACCACACTTCACTTTCCTGTGCTTACATCCTCCCTATGTCGCAGCTGCAGTGATTGAGTCGCGATTTTTTATTATCGTCCTTAATGTCGATGATGGGATTCCTAATGAATCAGAGAATTGTTTCTGATTAAAATACTGTTTTCATTGTACTTGCTTAAGATTTCCAATTTTTCTGGCACAGAAAGCGCTTTTCGTATAACACTCATTGTAATTACACTCACAGACACTTGAGTACACTAAAAGCAACAAACTCACCAGCAAAAATTTCCATTCAATGGCCAAAATGTTTCATTGCTGTTACAGTACATTTCTGAAAATATTTCACAAAAATTGCGTATTATGCGGGACTTGAGCGCAACAAATGGAATATTTTATAAAGGCGTTATATTAAATGTGTAGGTATAATCGCTATTTTTGCAAGAATATGCTTTGACAGCATTGACATAATGCTATTTAGGGCCAATACAGTTTATTTGTACAGAAAATTACTATTCCAAATTAAGCCTACCATTCAATTTATTTTATCACACTGCTCCTTTGTGTTATTCGAAACTTTATTAACCCTAATAAAAGTAAAACTATTACACAAACTGATATAAACTCAGCGAGTAATTTACGTCTGACCAACTAATTTTTCTATATTTTGTGGCTTTTAATTTCATTCGATGCAATCTGATGATAATATTTATTATTATTATTATTATTATTATTATTATTATTATTATTATTATTATTATTATTAGATTATGAAAATGATGTACAATATAATATCTTTGAAGTCATATATTTAATGATATGACATAGTAATATGCGTTACAAGAGCGGTATGTTGAAGCTTTCATGTTCGAGGAAAAGTTTGAAAAAGCTTTTTTAATTTCCGAGAATTGAAAGAAAACATACCGCTCGTGTATCGTACATTATTTTGTGTGAAGATCGTTTATTACATACCTGAAAGAGGAATTTCTAATTAGTTGCAATGAAATCTCCATCTTGGTTTCTGTTCAATGACGGCAATTTTGGAAAACAAAAATATCTATCTTCAACATTGTTACTTTAAAATGTTTTCTGTGTTTACTATACTCCAGCAGGGCGTGATATACGTCTGTCTTTTTTTCCCCCAGTCTATAAATGCGAACTTAAAACAAACGGCTTCCTTAATGTTACATGCATCACGAAATGCAGTAACTTTAGTGGAGTTGTAGAGTTTACTTAATTTTTGCAAATACTTAAAAACAATAATTAACAGTACAATTTAGGTGAAATTGCAGTGGTAAGTTTCCAATTTATAATTATTACTATATTGAACGTCTCTAAAAATAATATGTTAAAAGCCTAAAGCAGTAAAATGAATATGTCACTTAAGCGGTAAGAGGAGGGATATTGTTACGTGTGTTCGGTTGGGAATACTGAATGTGGGATTTTAGACTTACCGCGGGTTGGTTTTGTGCGGAAACCAAGCAAATACGCACGATCTCGCACAATAGTAATATACGTTACAAGAGCGGTATGTTGACGTTTTCATGTTCGAGGAAAAGATTGAAAAAGCGAAACGTAGTTGAGCTTTTTTAATTTTCGAGAACATGAAAACAAACATACCGCTCGTGTATCGTACATTATTTTGTGCGGAGATCGTTTAATATATACCTGAAAGACGAATTTTTAATTAGTTGCAATGAAATCTCCATGTTGGTTTCTGTTTAATGACGGCAACTTCGGAAAACCAAAATATCTTTCTTCATCATTGTTGCTATAAAATGTTTTCTGTGTTTACTATACTCCAGCAGGCCGTGATATACGTCTGTCTTCTCTCCCCCCCCCCCCCCAGTCTATAAATGCGAACTTAAAACATACGGTAAGGTTATGTAATGATTTATTTTTCATTTTAATATTTTAACAATATTATTTATATAACATATTGCAGTAATAACATCGGCATCTGGAATCTAGTTGATTTTTTCACGGCTTCCTTAATGTTACTTGTATCAGGAATGCAATAAGTTTCGTGGAGTAGTAGACTTTACTTAATTTTTGCAAATATTTAAAAACAATAATTAACATTGCAATTAGGTGAAATTGCAGTGGTAAGTTTCCAATTTATAATTATTACTATGTTAAACGTCTCTAAAATAATATGTTAAAAGCCTAAAGCAGTAAAATGAATGTCGCGCTTAAGCGGTAAGAAGAGGGAAATTGTTATGTGTGTTACGTTGGGAATACTCAATGTGGTATTTCACACTTACCGCGTATTGGTTCTGTGCGGAAAACAAGCAAATACGCACGATCTCGCACAAAAGCAATTACATAGTCCGCGGTAGCGAAACATGAGCGGGCTTCAGAGCAGGCTGAGATGTCACAAGGCATCGAGTTGTTGGCCACTGACTTCGTTGATCAGAGACTATCCGGAGTGCACCATAGACGATGAATCTGCATTACGTTTATTTTATAATGAGTAATGATGATGATAGACAATTGTTGCTAGGATGTCACAAGGGAATCTGAGTATATCCGGAAAAACCCCCTGTGGTACCTGGACCACGGGGTCGCGCAACTAAACTATATAAATTCAGGATGAATCAACCGGGAAGCGCGCTAGCACTGAGTCACCGTGACAGTTGTAAGTACGATTCCACCTTCAAACATTTATATTTCCCATACGTTGAGATGACATGCATGAGTGGGCAATCCTATAGACCTACTCGGAACCGCAAGAAGTTCTGTTCCCGCCAATTATTTTTGTAAACATATTCAACTATTGGTAGAAGTATATTACATTATGTCGATTCTGAATTAGCTGAGGAGGACGTTCCTAAATCTGAAACATTTTTTTTATACATGACATTTTTAAAGTTTCCACAAAAACCATCAGAATATTAACTGAGATACCTTTCCTGTTGTAGCAGTGTTAATAAAATTGAAAACTTGCAACAAATATTTATCCACGGGAAAGGATTTAGTTTTCTCTAATTCTTATTAGACAACTTCTGACACACTGTCCTTTATGTTATTATAATTGGTTATTTTACGATGCTTAATCAACTGCTAGGGTTATCTAGAGTCTGAGATAAAGGTGATAATGCCAGCGAAATGAGTCCAGGATCCAGCGCGGAAAGTTACCTAGCATTTGTTTTTAATGGGTCGAGGGGAAACCCCGGAAAAAAAACTCAACCAGGAAACGTGTCCCAACCAGGATTTGAACCGTGGCCCGCTCGTTTCAAGGTCACTGCACGCAGCGGTGGACTGTTCTTGATATTCGCGAATATATAAATTCAATGGCTTCTTTATGAAAAGCGCTTTTGGAAAATAAGATTATGAAAAAGATGCAAACGGATCATGCAAATGACTTTAAAAACCGCAAGTGTCAGTGAACCAGACTGCCAAGTGTCTTAGGAGATTCACACGCTCGTGTGTCCCGCAGGGGTGTCTAGCGTGTGCGTGTGAGAAGGCCAGAAATACCGAAGATTTTGTTGGGTTCGAGTTCCTCCTCAGAAATCCACTAGAGCCCTTGCTGTTGATGGAGATGGTCCTGCGTGGTTATATCACAGTCTAGTGTATACAGTCACGAAGCTTGAGTTGTGAGGATGCTAGGAACAATAGACTGTGCCGGTACTATTTCGCATTGTCTGTAATGAGGCGATATTAGCGATCCTAGTGGTCAGCAACTATCTATGGATGCATATTTACTACGTATTGAGCTTCGTGACTGTATACAGTATACTAGACTGTGGTTATATCCTGTATGAGGAGAGTGCCCTCCCCCCTTCCAGAAAAATGTAGCCTACTATGAGAAAGGAGACTTCTACAATGATCTATGCATATCGCATCAAAATGACGGTGTTCTCTTCCCGTTTAGGCCTATAATCCTTAATCGTTAATAATAATATACAAATATAGCCTATCTCTAAAGCAGTGGTCGGCATTTCGTGACTCGCGAGTCAACCTCTTAATAACAAGCAGGGTGGAGGGGTAAGTCATGATCACCCTCCCCTTAGCCATAACTTGTTCATTCAATGTTAAGCAGTATGAATAACCTCCCCTCCTATCTTTCCCATTGCTGTGTATTGCAGGCTGCATTTTATATGACGTAATCTTTACCGACCACTGCTCTAAAGTAATCAGTGGCGCGGCAGCCCATTTAGGATCAAGGCCGACCAGCCGACTGCTGACCTCACGTCCACATGCCTCAGCAGAGGTGAACGATCATCTAACCAGTACAGAGGTAAAGTGTGATCAGCACGATGATCCCCAGCCATTATAGATGCTTCTCGAAACCGGTTTTCGCTTCCTACCGTAGTTTCCCAAATTCATCATAATGCTGGCTCGAACCAGCGCTCATTCCGTAACGCAAGTTCAGGCATGATACCTTAGACCACGACGCTACGGCGCAGGACGTAAATGCATATTCACATGAATATAATAGGATTCAGCTGTGTCTGTGGCTCGGCGCTAGCGCTTTGGTCTTCCAACCAGGTGCTCCCGTTTCGATCCCCGACCTGGTTGTAGTGGAATTTGTGATGGACAGAGCAGATTTTTTTTAAGTTGGTTATTTAACGACGCTGTATCAACTGCGAAGTTATTTAGCGTGGATGAGATTGGTGATAGCGAGATGAGGCCGAGGATTCGCCATAGATTACCTGGCATTCACCTTACGGTTGGGGAAAACCTCGGAAAAAACCCAACCAGGTAATCAGCCCAAGCGGGGATCGAACCCGGGCAACTTCAGACCGGCAGGCAAGTGCCTTAATCGACTGAGCCACCCCGGTAGCTTGAACAGATGTTGGAGAGGGTATATATGTGGGTACTCCCTTTTTCTTCTATCGTTTTACCAATATTCTCTACATCCCCTTTATTACATCTATCATCTACAACAAGGGTTGTTAACCTTTTTTGGCCAAGACCCAAAGTTAACTGAGCGATAAACTCGCGTAACCGTGAGCCTATTTTGAAGTTAAACAGTGCTATTGTAGTAAAAACAAGTAAATGTAGCAATTATTTATTAATATAGAGTTGTAATATTTCATAATGAGCAATAATTATAAAATATAATCATAATCCCAATAATCAAATAGTGGGAAGACATGAGTAATAACATATTGTTGGACAAATAATTTGTAATAATAAATGAAAATGTAAATCCTTTATAAAACAAAATATCAAAAATAAATATTCATATTACTTCAGTGCGATCCTTGGCTTTGTACTAGTGGCTCCAATTTTCGTACTTTATATTTTATGATATTGTATCAAAATATAGTAGGTTCGAACAGAACACGGTGTATTACTTCTGATTTTTTACTCCATAATTAATGCGATTGATGTATAAATGACTTTTACGCACTGTGACGGGGGGGGGGGATTTAAATGTTCCGTTCAGAAATGGTAAAGAATGCGTAGAGTTGTTGTCAATGGTTTTGATACTGTTGAACGCTTATATTAATCTGTTTTAAAATGAGTTAAATTACATAAAAATGATAATTGGATTACAGACTTTCATAGCATTCGAAGTGGTGTGAAATTTTTGGGTTTTTGTCGCAGGTAAAAAAGAGGACATCCAACGTTTCTGCTTCTTATCAGGGAAGACAACACATAGGAATAAAATTTTCCGTTGGATCCGTTATAAGATTAGTCCAATCCGAGATGAAAAATTATTGCTGAAAGCTCTTCAAACCGTGGTTGTGTCTTTGAAAGTTAGCATCTGAAGTCATGCTGTACTTGTAATCGGCATCTAAGCTTAGTTTTCATTACAGAAAGTGTAGAAAAGTCCGCTTCACAAAGGTAGGTAGTCGAAAACGGAAGTAACACTTTCATAATTTCTTGGCCTAAAATAGGTTGTTTTATCTAGAATGAACATAGTGACTCAGTTTGTTTTCGGAACTATCGGACATACTTTTGTTCCGATGTAGACAAACGCGGAACCCAACTTACGGAGACCTTGGACATGCCCAAAAATTGACTAAAATGTGGCGCACCCGTTCAATTGAGATACGTATAACATCGCTAATTTCTCGCACTTTCAGTCGACGGTCATTCAACGCTATATCGTGAATTTTTTCTAAGATTTTTTCACTCGTTGCTGTTACTAGACGTCCATTTCGGGGGTCGTCTTCCACACTCTCTCGACAATGTTTAAATAGTGCCGCCATTTTTTCACAGTTGAAAACGCTGCGGCGGATTTCTCTGATGTAGCATCCATATGTGCTTTAATTTCTGTTAGACTCATTCCCTTTTTATGAAATATTTAATGACAGCACGAAGGTCGATATTTTCCATTTTTGCCAATCTGTTCGGCGCACTAACTTCAAAATTAAACCTACACAATATATAATCAAAATAAAATTATGATTTTTCGCGTTAGAACTAATGTAAAATGACAGCTAACAATGACGGCATTGTTGACTCGTTTTCAATGCCATCTATGTGTCAGACCATGAACTTTTCAAACGCACCTCGTATGCATAGACGTCCAAAATATGCACGAAGAATCCTGCGTGAATCATCTCAAATGAACAAGAAACATGTAACTACTAAGTTTCATTAAGATACGCAGTTGCGGTACAAATATGCATTTGCATGTATTTCTCATCACTATTCATAGACTAACCATCAGAGAAGTATAATCGAACTGACAAACTTCAGCTAGAAAGACTGAATCGTATCATAATTCTGTACATAAATTTTATGCTTCATCTTCAACATTTACAGTATTTTATAAGATATACTAGTATGTTAGGAATTGATCAAATATAGCGTTCTTTTAAATATGCCAAATATGTTCTCTGCCCTATTCACTTCCGAGTTTCCTGTAAGTTATGCACGTGTATCCCTCTCAGTCAGAACGAATATTTCTTTTTATAAATTCAGCATTATAATTTGTAAATTATTTACATACACGCAATATCTACGTTTTGATCTCTTTGCCTCCAGCGTTCGCTCGGTTGGAGGCTGAGTGTTCCCCGAAGCCCTCGTGGATTTACAAAATTCCCACGTTATACCCTTCCGCCTGTTGCTTGTCATCAAACTGCATGAGCCTGCGCACTTGTCCGGTTCAGAAAACATTATTTCAATTGTACAAGCGGAGTAGCTACACAACTACTTAAAAATATCTCCCGTAAATTCTAAAAATGTGCCATAATCAAGTTACGAGGTTGGCAATAAATGATATTCTACATAAGATATAATTATTAAGAAAATCAAAGTCACGGCGCAACTCAGGTGCTAGCCCGTTTTTCTGTTGTTCCCGAATTATGCACGGTTCCAGCTGCGCTGATTACGTGATTGGGTTTTATTTGAGACTTTCCCCAACCTGACGAGTCTTCGGTCTCATTTCGTCAGATATCATGTCGCTATCACCAGTTCCATCGACGCTAACTAATTTAGTAGTTGATCCACTGTTGTTAAATAACCGACTAAGTCCAAACCTGTGCAGTAACGGTTAGCGCGTCTTGCCGCGATACCAGGTGGCCCGGGTTCGATTCCCGTTCGGGGCAGGTTACCTGATTGAGGTTTTTCCGGGATTTTCTCTCAACCCAATATGAGCAAATGCTTGGTAACTTTCGGTGTTGGACCCCGGACTCATTTCACCGGCATTATCACCTTCATCTCATTCAGACGCTAAATAACCTAAGAAGTTGATAAAGCGTCGTAAAATAACCTACTAAAATAAAAAAAATAATCGACTAAAAACTATGGCAGATAATAATATTATAGATCGACCTCATGGACTTTGAAGTGATCAGTTTCCAAAAACGTCGACAGATGAAAAGCTTTTCTATGCTGCATATCGTCGTTGTTCCTGCAATAACTCCTATGTGCAAAATATAACATTTTTCAGTAGGAAGAAAAACGCATTTATTCATTCTATGACGTGGTACATAGGAGATTGTGAATTCTTACATTTTCGAAAGAAAGAAATATATTTACATATAGGAGTTTTTATTATTTGCTGTATCACTATTGTAGTTATTTAATACAGCACAAATCTGAAAATCGATAAATATGTCACATAGGAGTTATTGCAGGAACAACGACGATATGTTTACGTAGAACTACGTGTAGGTGCGATCACCTGTCGACAGGTGCGTAGCTTTACTATGCTGCATATCTTTACGTAGAAAGACTTGTTGACCAACAGCGTAGGAACAAGGAGAATACAAAACGAACAAGGGAACTAAAAGGATTGTATACGATGAGAAAATTAGGGATACAAGAAGAACAATGAAAATACAAGTAATCACTTGACTAACCTTGGCCTCATCTCACCAAATACCATCGCGCTATCACCTATTGAAAACAATGAAAATAGAAGGAGAACAATGGAAATGCAAGGAGAACAAGAAGAATACGACGAAAAAATAGAAATGCAAGAAGAAAAATGGAAAGATAAAGAAAACAAGGGGAGTACAAGGAGAATAATGGAAAGACAAGGCAGACACTTTGATCGTTTGTCTTTATACCAACAAAGCTTATTTGTTAAATTTTGGTTTGTTATTTGGTCGAGCTTTGTTCTTCGTATCAGTTTTCTTAAACATTCAATATTCTATAAAAACCTGAGTGCCTATATCTCTATGAAACTTCAATACAGTTATTGTTCAGTAAAATTTTAGATTACTCTCACTTTGAGAGAGAAACAGAGATTAAGGGTGTTTGAGAATAAGTTTCTTAGGAAAATATTTTGGGCTAAGAATGATGAAGTTACAGGAGAATGAGAAAGTTACACAACGCAGAACTGCACGCAATGTAGTCTTCATATGACATTATTAGGAACATTAAATCCAGACGTTTGAGATGGGCAGGGCATGTAGCACATATGGGCGAATCCAGAAATACATAGAGAGCGTTAGTTGGGAGGCCGGAGGGAAAAAGATCTTTGGGGAGACCGAGACGTAGATGGGAGGATAATATTAAAATGGATTTGAGGAAGATGGGATATGATGATAGAGTCTGGATTAATCTTGCATAGGATAGGGACCGATGGCGGGCTTATGTGAGGGCAGCAATGAACCTGCAGGTTCCTTAAAAGACATTTGTAAGTAAGTAAAATTTTAGATTTGTTACAGCTCTGTAAACTGTAAACAGTCTCGGTGCAGTGTAAACAAAATGGAGAGATGAAACGATTAAACTAGCGAGCGAAATAAAAAGCTGATGAATCATACGAGACATAAAAAAATCCCTACAGATCGGAAGGAAACGAAAAAAATTTTGTCTGTTGATAAATACAGTGTTAAAAGCGAAGTTCTTTAAGCCACGTAAATATATTTTCCTATTGCATAACTTAATATTGTTATTGTTAAATTTTTCCAACAATCAGTGGCGTCTAGTAGGTGCGATACAGGATGGAATTTACCTAAAGATTGGAAATATATATACAGTATATGGAGGCTATATACAGAATGAAAGTAATATAACTGTACAGATTTTAACAGCTTATTCCTTGGTTAGAGTAGGCTACAACAAAAAAAAAATCGAATACCGTACTATATTAGTCTCAAATAAATGCTTTTCTCAGAAAAAAAAAATCTCCTAAATGTTAACACTGTTTTAATCTTATTATTAGAAAAATTGAAAAGAAATTATTTATCCCTTTGAAGTTTTTAAATAAAATGGACGGTTTTGTTGCAAATTAAATGAAAAGATTAACACGTATCGTTATTCCTGCCATAAGGAAGCCTGGAAACCCTACTGCAGTGACTAAGAGACGGAATGCTGCTATTCAGAACGTTTTCAGCTTAAGCGCTATTCGCAGTACATAATTACATATAGGCCTGTAATATTTCTCAGTAATTAGTGAACGAGCTGGTAACAGGGCATAGTATGATCGGGCAAACAGATTGAAATGAAGGTTACAACAACGATCGAGAAAGCAAGACTAACAGCGCCCTCAAAGCGGAAAACTCGCACGACAATGTTGTATACGTCGCATCGTTGACGTAAAGACTGCTTGTGAGGTTTCGAGACGTCGAGATTGATCACTCTCGAAGTCCCGGATGTCAAGCAGTCTTGAATCGCCACAGTTGTTTATACCTGACTGAACTTTTATCTACTTTGGCAACTGTTATATATATATATATATATATATATATATATATATATAAACAATCAAACATCCTATTTGAAACATCTCTACCTTTCAGTTTATAATAATTCGTTCCCCAATCTTTTTTTACTTGGTTATTTAACTACGCTGTATCAACTACGAGGTTATGTAGCATCGATGGAATTGGTGATAGTGAGATGATATTTGGTGAGATGAGGCCAAGAATTCGCCATAGATTACCTGACATTTGTCTTATGGTTGGGGAAAACCTCGGAAAAACCCCAACCAGATAATCAGCCCAAGCGGGAATCGAACCCGCGTCCGAACGCAACTCCGGAATTCCAGACAAGCGCCTTAGCCGACAGAGCTACGCCGGTGGCTTCCCCAATCTTTATTTAATTACTAGGCCCTTATTAAAAGGCTAGGAATTTTCTTTTCATATATTTGAGATCAAGTGTGCAATCTCAAGTAAAAAGATATTAACGTTATGTTTTATGTTTCTTAGAAACGCAAATTTATTTGAAAATTTTTTTTCTATTTATATAACCATAGGTAATATCATATAATAGAACCAGAACATTTTGATAACTAAGATACTGTTCTGTTTTGTCTTTTTGTCTCATTTAAACATTTATAATGTTATTAATTTCAATGATGTATGTTATTCAAAGTTACGAAATCTTTCCACGCCGACCAAATGCTATTTCGAGAACGGTGAGGGAGACTCGAAGCGCACGAGAATGGCGAGACGAGACTCGAAAGACAAATGCAACGAACACAGCGAGCGAGAGAGCGGCAGTTAGTTTTGTTCATCTCTACTGACTACATGAAGATTCGGTGCGTACCCAGGTTTCGAGTATTCAACCCACTCGTCCCTAAGCCAGCTCTCTCCATGCGCCGGCGTTCGGGGAATGAAAGTTGTAACGGAATGATGTGGATGCCTAATATGGGGAAACGGGAGAACCCCGATAAAAACCCCAACTGCGACCTTGACCGCCAAGGTGTCACTACGTGACAGGCTGTAGATCTAATATTCAGACACCGCAAGGATGAGCTTTAGTTATGTGATATTTACACAGCCGTGTTGTGATTAGAGATCTGTATTCCAATAAAAAACGACCGACCGCAGGTCGTGACAGTACGTACGCGCGGTAATCGGTCGGTCGCTGAATATGATACGCAGGAGGGTGGCTGCCGCGTATACCGACTCCGCATGAAAGCAAAATACCCAACCGAAGCATCGGTCCTTTCAAGTAGGCCTATATCTTAGGCTGAAAACTAACTTCGATCGATGTGTTTACTGAAAATTGCGCTATGTAAATGTTAAACTGCCTGATGTCTTATCATCTGATTAGTGAAGCTAGTAGGTATAGGAGAAACTCGGCTAATTCCGTAGTACGGGTAATTCCGCAGTAGTGCAATAATTTTACTGCGGCTTTACAATAGCGTGAACGAAAGTTTTGAGAGGCTGTCAACAGGAGGCATGTCCTCTGCAATGCTATAGAAAAAAATCAAGGATATTGGTCGACACCTCTGTCGGCAATACAGTGAAACATCGAAAGCTGGCTGTTTGCTACACAGCTGTGAAAAAAGTCAGCATTGTTACACATAAATTGTTCCTTTTATGTTACTTTTATAATGTTTTCATAATTATTTAAGACTGCGGAATTAGCGAAGCCCTATTGCGGAATTACTCGAGTTCTTTTTCAACTGTAATGTATGTACAACTAAATATATTTACATTTTAATAGGTCTCTTTATCTCATTTGGTAATGAAAGGTTTCGTCCATGTCTACATACCTTGATAATATTTTTCAATAAACATTTTAATAAAAATATGACAGATTTACTTCTTAATATTGCGGAATTAGCGGGTCTCCCCTACAGTCTATCAGAATGAATAAACATTACAAAAAATATTTAAATAATAATAAATAAAATTAAATTAAATTTTAACAAACTATGTTGTCCTTAAGAATATAAATATAAATAAAGTATAAGCAGCACTCAAAAAATAAATTATGTTAGTATATTCCTATAGTTGAAAGGAACAGTTATAATCAGGGAACGGATTTATATGGACTAAAAATATATGAAATATGTAAATATATATGTAGTTATTTTTACCAAAATATGGAATTAAATATGGATTTTTACCAAAATATGGAATTAAATATGGACTTAAAATTATAAAAAAATGACTATGTACGTTAAATATTGGTACATTTTAATCAAACTAAACAAAAAATATAATGGACGTACCTTATCTTCCAATGTAGTTTCAACAAAACACAATTTTTATTGTCTGTTACCATAACAATAGGTTACAAACATTTCTTTCAAGTGCTGAAAAGTGAATCTTCTTCTATTGTCTCTGAGGATAGATTTATACTGACTAAAAGAGCGTTCGACGTCACAAGAAGTAACTGGTACATAATTCAATTTCACAATGTCTGCTGGGGATAAGTCCAAGTTAATCTTCACTGTTGATTCACCACTCATCACAGCAACAACCTTTTGTAGTTCTTCATATCCAGGGTTTTTTGAAAGTACAGTGTCCACCTTAGCTCTTACTGCATCTGCAACTTTACCTCTACCACGATTCAGTTGTTCCACAGTACTATTTATAATTTCAAAACTTTCAGATAGTGAAAGGTGCCTATTTTGGAGACTTTTGAGCGTTTTTATGATGCATGAAAATGTATGCTGAATGTGAGCTAAGTCATTCTTCACACTTATGTCACAGGTAACTGTTTTCGCAGTATCAATTGAGACTGCATCTTCAGAGTCCAATGCAAGGAGAACATTGTTAATAGAGTCTATATGTTCGGCATAATATTCAACTGCTTCTAGCCATGTACCCCATCTAGTTAAAATTGGCTTTGGTGGCAATGGAATTTCAGGGTACATTTCTTTCAACACGTTAACTCTACTGGGAGCTTTGAGAAATACTTTTTTCACTGATGAAATCAACAAATCTACTTTAGGGAAATTGTCTCTGACCACTTCTGCCACACGATGAAATGCATGCGCCACACAAGTAAAATGAGTCAATTTAGGATATACAACAGATAATGCTTGTCCAGCTTTGACCATATAAGGGGCAGCATCGCTAATAAAGAATAACACATTATCGTACATAATACCCTTTGGCCACAGGATACCCATAGCTTCGTTGAACAGTTTAACTATAGTTTTGTTATTGCACTTTTCTAGAACATCACAATGTAAAAGAATTCGTTCAGAATATTGTTCACTTAACAAACCGATAACTACATTACCAACAAGTCTACCTTCTTTGTCGGGAGTCTCATCAATGGAAACCCAAATTGAACTATCTTTAATTTCATCTCTTATCTTCTGTATTGTCTCATCGTAGATGGATGGAGCATACGTCTTCCTAAGTGTTGACTCATCCGGGATTGTATGTTGAGTATATTTTTCAAGGAATTCCCTGAAGACCTTATTCTTTAGTTTGTAGAGAGGAATATCAGCAGAGATGAGAGAACGGCACAGGTCGATGTTAAACTCAGATCTTACATTCGATGTTGTTGGTTGTGTTAAAAACAATTGTCTCTGCTTGGAATTTAGTTGTTTGTTGGCCTGATGTTTACTAGTTGTAATGTGTTGTTGCACCAGGAACTTTTGTGTAGATGATACTGCACACTGACACAAATTACAAAATAATATTTTATTGTCAGTTGATAAACCATCTTCTTTAAATTCTGAAATGTAACTTGTTAGTTTTGATTTTAAATTGACTGAATGACGTACTTTTGGCATATTTACCGTCTTTATAGTATGATTTACAAAACTGAACCTATGTGTACTCTGACTGGCATTTAACTGTTGAGCTGCACAACTGAAGTCTGTTAAAAATTTTAAATTAAATTAATACAGTTTTGTAACTTACTTTCCCATTGTTGATAGGACTGCTAATTTTCAAATAACTCTGATGTTAAAGGGATTACTGAACATGTGTTTAAATCTCTATTGTTGAAATGTATTTTTAAAACTTAATGGAATTTTGTTTTGTTTTATTGTTAAACCTAATATAATATGGACTGTTTTATATGAAATATGGAAAATATATGGAAATTAACGAAAATATGTACTAAACTCTAAAATATGGAAAAATATGGAAAATAAAAGTAGGATTTTTCAACCCTACACATTGTGAAACATAAAGATAATGCAAAATATAAATTATATTAGCTTTATAAGTAAATATGTATTTACATATAAATCCTTTCCCTGGTTATAATATTTTGTAACAGTGTTGCGTTCGTAATCGCACAGGACAAAAGTAAATCCTTTAAAGAAACCGAAGAGGAACGTCTGGTTAACAGTGAACAAGAATTATTTATTTTAAAACCAAATAGCGATTTTTCCATTAATTATTTTACTTCTGGAATAACTTCTGGACGAATTTTATTTGTTCCATCCTTTTTAAGTCGTGATATGGTTGTTCAATGTGGAATAATACAGTAGAATCTGCATTCACCTTACCGTAAGTAGCTTCAACGTCAATAATTGTTTGTGATTAAGCATTTTTACCCTCATCATTAGAGAAACTGATAAGAAATGATTTATCCCTTTACAATATTTATCTAGTAAAAAGTCGACCTGGTTGGCGAGTTGGTATAGCGCTGGCCTTCTATGCACCAGGTTGCGGGTTCGATCCTGGGCCAGGTCGATGGCATTTAAGTGTGCCGGCACATCCGGCGACGCTGATATAACCTCTGCAGTTGCGAGCGTCGTTAAATAAACCATAAAATTTTAACATTTCTAGTAAAAGCGTTAACGTTTAGTGGAAAATTATTTTTTCTAAGAGAAGTATTCATTTGGGACTAATATGGTATTAGAATTTTTTATTGTACTCTATTCAAGAAATAGGCTATGCTGTTAAAATCTGCACAGTTATATTATTTCTACTCTGTATATTGTATTACAGTAAAACCTCTTTAATTCGGACAGGCAAAAAAAAAAAAAAAAAAAAAAGTTTGGTAAAATTAAAGAACCTTGTTTTAAGACTTATTTAATTACAATAATTACAATATTACGCCTATAATATTAAAAATAAAGAAAATCCATCAAGTTTGCACCCTCTACTGCATAGTGTTGCCTCAAAGCAACACACTACTTTTTATTATTTTATTTCTACTGTGTGATGTTTATATGCATTCTGTTGCTCTGAGGCAACGCTCTGAAGTGAGCAACGAAGACAGTCGAAGAAAATTTATGAAATTGGTATCTCTGAGTGTATGGCGCCGTTAAAACAGTTGACCATACTGTGGCTTTGTGGTGAGCAGTTACGTGTGTTTTGAATGGTATTTACTGGTGTAATGCTTGCATATTGCTGAAGATTATATCTCAGTCAGGTGAGTTCTATTTAACACTTTTTAATGCATATATGGTTAGTTATATGATTATATTAGATATTATGACTAAAAAAAGGTTTGTGTATTCAAAGCAACACTGCTTTAGAATGAGAATGGCATTGTTGCTCCTATGAAATGTCATTTCATTCTTATTATCTGCGCTGAATTATTTTACGTAATGTAGAGAGAGTCAGAATTATGTATCTATTTACAATTATTGCATAATAATAATAATAATAATAATAATAATAATAATAATAATAATAATATAATTTCTTATGTTACAATTAGGGCGAAGTGTGTAATGACGTATACATTTTATTCGTTTTAGGCCTACAATGTCGGTGCCCACATCCACATTTTATGGAAAAAAAGTAACAATCAGAACACCACCTGAAGACAGTGATGATTCTGTTCTAGCAAGTGAAAGTGACGATGAAGTGACAGTGATAACAGAAAATATTGTTATTTCTGAAACTGACAGCGAAAATGAATCAAGTACTCTCGTTCCTTCAATAAGTGCGTCTGCAAGTGGAAAAAGGAAGCGTGATTGTGAAAGGAGGGGCTCTTTCCCACCAGTTATTGACAATGAAAATGAAAGTAATGACGAAGAAGATTCAGGTGGCAGTATAAACTGGCATGACAGGGTGTATTGTGTTTTGCAGGAGCCACAATGGGCTGGTTCTTTATTGACGTCAGAGTTACTATTCACACCACTTGATTATTTTAGAATGTTTGTTGGGATGGAGCGCTGGAAACTATTGTACAAGAGTCAAATAATTATGCAATTCAACAAAATCCCAACAAACCTCTAATCTGACGGTAGAAGAATTAGAGAAATGGCTTGGAATGATTCTCACCATGTCCATTATCAAACTTCCAGCTACTAGATTATATTGGAGCAGAAATTTTCGAGTTTCAACCATTGCTGAGACTATGCCTTGTAATAGGGTTGAAACTATAAAAATAAATCTGCACTTCTGCAACAATCTGGCACCAGGGAGCAACACAGCTGCTGATCCATTATACAAGGTGCGAAACATTCTACATCACATTGTAAAGAATTGCAATGTTTTATCCAAATGTGAAAAGTACAGTGTGGATGAAGAGATTATACCTTTCAAAGGTAGAAATAGATTGAAAATGTACAATCCAAAGAAACCGAAGAAATGGGGGTACAAAATGTTCATCATATGTGAATTGTATTCTGGGAAGACAGTACAACCAGAAGAACTGCCGAATGTTGGAGCAAGTGGAAATGTCGTGTTCCGTTTGGCTAGCATCTTGCCTTCTGGTGAGAACTACAAAGTGTACTTTGACAATTGGTTTTGTTCTGTATCCCTACAAGCTGCTCTAGCACAACAGAAGATATGGAATCTTGGGACAGTTAGGCAGAATAGACTGAAGGGTTGCGATCATCCACCTGATACAGTCGTGAAAAGAAAGGGAAGAGGAGCCATAAGTGAAAAGAGATGTGACTTTGAGGACGTGGCTTACTCAAGTGTCAAATGGTTTGATAACAGATGCATGACATTGCTAAGCAATTTTGTTGGGGCAGAACCTGTAAGGAAGGTGAAACGTTATGACAGACGCCAGAGAAAGTATACAGAAGTTTCGTGTCCAAATTCAGTAGTCATCTACAACAAATTCATGAGAGGTGTCGATTTGGTCGACTCTATGATGGCACTATACCGTACTACAATTCGATCGAAGAAATATTATCTTAGGATATTTTTTTACCCTATGGACTTGATGTGCATGAATGCTTGGTTCCTATATGGCCGAGATGCTACTCAAGAAGATAGTATTTCGTTTCTAGACTTTAAAACTGCTGTTGCACAAGGGGTTCTGAAGACTAGCAAGACTTGCACTCCACAAGGAAACAAAATTGGACGCCAAAAAAAAAAAAAAAAAAACTTCCCTCGAAAGTCAGTATAACGAGAAATGTAAGAAAGGACCTGTAGGTGCCATTCCCATAATAGACGTTCGTTGGACCAAACTGGACATTTTCCAGTGTTTCAGGAAAAGAAAGGACGGTGTAAGAAACCAAATTGCAAGGATACACTAAAAATAAAGTGCATGAAGTGTAACCTCCATTTGTGTTTCACGCCTGGTTCTGTTTCTTGGACTTTCATACCGTTCCGTAACTGCCATTCCCACAAGTGATGTGCATTTGAACCAAACTAGACATTTTCCAATGTTTCAGCAAAAGAAATTAATATGTAAAAAAAGTGCAAGCTTACAGCAAAAAGTAAAATGTATGAAGTGTAACTTCCATATATTTTGTTTTTCATGCCTGGTTCAAACTGTTGCTTGGACTTTCACACCATTTCCTAGTATATACATTTGAAGTTTATTGTTTTTGTTTACATCTGTATATTTCTGTGTTAAATACAATCGCACACTGCGTTTTTCATGTCATGTACAGTGGAGATAGTCTTCCAGTGCACAGTGTTACCTTCAGGCAACAAACCTAAATTATAATATTATTGATTAGTTTGGTGTTGTTTTACAAAATAAAAGAGTTCCATATGTTTGTATATCCTTCTGTTATATGCCACATTTTTTTAAAGACGTTATTTGAGCAAAAAATAACTCATGCAGTAGAGGGTTAAAAAGTACTTTAATTAAACTATACAATTCTTTACATTTCACTGTACTGTATAGTGTGTAGTGCATTTAGGCCTATGTCCTTTAAATACACCATAATAAACGTGTTTTGTTGCTATAAACGGAGATTTAATGTACTTTATACTTTTCTTTTAGGTTACTTCAATTAATCCGGACTTTCGTTAAACCGGTCAATTTATCTCCCCAATTATTCCGGATTAACGAGGTTTTACTTACTTTAATTCCAGTATAGATGTTGCATACAATCATTGGGATTTTCTGAAATCCCCTATCAATTTCCTTTCCGTTATCAATACCATCGAGCATCCTCTTCTACTTCTTTTCTCTTCGCTCCTCCCTCTTCGTTGTTCCCTGTCTTCTTCGTTTGCTTCTTTATATCTTTTAACTATTTCGCTCCTTTTTTCTCCTTTCTTCGTAAATTGAGTCTTGTTTCACTTTTCATCGAGTCGTGATTTTTCTTTAGATACGCCATACTAATTATTTGTGAAGAACTGCATAATTATCCCGAATTTCAGCTTTGAAATGCCTACTCGACATTGGCCACCCTTGATACAGCACGCACGGGATGCAACAAGATATGCGGTCCAGCAACAGGCGGTGTCTGTCTGCTCTTGATTATAGACAGCTTCCTCTATCTTCCCAGGAACAGAACTTGATACACAAACACAATGGTGAAGCTTGTTTCGCGAGTCCTTGCACACTTGGTTAGCGTTTTTGCTCCTTTAATTACAGTTTCCTCAGCGAGTGTAAGGCATCACTGCATAATAAGTAGTGCGTTTGTTTATTTATCACTTGAGATTATTTATGTAATGGCCTTGCTGAGTGCATGCCACATTGCCGCTACTGTATCAGTCCGAAGTAATAAAAAGATATGGAAAAAAACTAAACATTCCACTTTAAATGGAACCATTGATTTCGTTGCCGCTCTCACGGATCATTCAACTTCTACTTATGAATGCTGTGTCTTTACAACTCTTCCACGAATTGGTATTTGCAGGATGAGTCTGTAAGCGTTGTGACTAACATAACGTTGTGGAGCAGGCTCTCTCCAGCTACTCCAGTTTTTACTTTCATTTTCTTTACACCTTTACTCCATTATCGCCATATCATCTCATTGTCTCCAAATAGTCACTGTTGAAGAAAAGACGTTCATCTCCGATGTGCCTAACTCATAGATCCACCTCATGTCCCAGTCATTGCCATATACCAGTCTTTCATCACGTTGCGAGTAACATCTACCACGGCCGATAGCCGATTTGGCGCCGCACAAACAAAAGGAGTATTCTGTTTTTCGAAACGGAAATGTTATTAAAAGAGAAATTATGATAAGTGTTGGTAGAATTAAGAAGAAAAAACTGCACATCTCCTAGAAAAATCGCATAACCTTGGTTTTACCAATCAGAATTACAACTCTTAAATCTCCGACATTTAAACTCGAGTCCGAGGTCGTCGTAAGCCAGCGCTCTATTAACTGACAAGAAACATTCTGATG
The DNA here is from genome assembly GCF_040183065.1 of Periplaneta americana. Taxonomy (NCBI): domain Eukaryota; kingdom Metazoa; phylum Arthropoda; class Insecta; order Blattodea; family Blattidae; genus Periplaneta; species Periplaneta americana. The sequence continues at coordinate 109,236,128 of NC_091128.1, forward strand.
AGGGCAGATAAAAAAGTTAAATTTTTTTCTTCCACCATGTTAATAATGTCAAAACAAGTGCTTATACAAATTTTGGCCACTCGACCGCAATTACGAAGCCGTCCAGAAACTGATTTTTCCTGAGGCCGTTTACAGAAAAAAGCACAGTTGCATGGAAAGATTCATTGAAACAGATACAGCAATTGTTGCGCTATTTGTCAGCATATCCTCCACTGAAATTGAGACATTTGTCATATAATGGGGTAAATTTTTGTATCTTTATGTCGTAAGTCAGCCGCCTGGAATCGAAACCAGCGTTTGACGGCCGTCTTCACCTCTCTGTCGATCCCATGATATGACAATTAATGTCTCAGTTCCGGTGGAGAATATGTTGAAAAATAACTCAACAATAAATTGCTATGTCTGTTCCATTAAATTTTTCCAATGAAATTGTGTTTTCTTTCTGCTAACGGTCCTTGGCGAACTTATTTTTTACGGCCCTCGTAATTGCGGTCGAGTGGCCAAAATTTGTATAAGCACTTCTTTTGACATTATTAACTTGGTGAAAGAAAAAAATGTAACTTTATCTGCCCTCATCAAATATTGCTTGTGAGCTGAAAAGCGTTCACAGTTTAGAAAATACCATTGTGTATATAGGCGTCTTCTTAGCGGACATTCCCCTCTCTGTAATATAACTTACATAAGTTATTTACATATTTTCTAACGTATATAAAATAACAGAAGTAAATATATTCCATTTATTCGGTTATTGGAAATACAAACTAAACTAATATATGTATTATATATTTAAGCAGTATAAAGCGTTTATATTTGAAACAATGCTTAGTTACAATATTTAGATATATAGTCGAACTTCGATATCTCGAAGTGCTCCCGGAAGCTGGTAATACTTGAATTATCGAAAATTCGAGATATAGAAAATATGAAAAATTTCCATTACCATAAATAATTATGGATGACAAGTATTAATTTAAGCCTACTTCCGTGATAGAATAATACTGTAAATGTATGAATGAAATTCTTTAGTTCTTATCAAAGTAATTCTACTGCTAATGCTACTGCTAGTTTTTAAAGCTCGATTTTTCTCCATGGTGTTCACTTCACTGTATCCTATAGGCCTACTAGACTGAATTAACCAACAATGTTGCATTCTCCTGATTCTACCTAAATAAGGTTCTAAATATTATTTTTATAGTTACTTTAAATTCATTTAGAGAAACCCATACCGCTTCTCCTTCAACAAAGAGAAGTCGAGGTTGTCCATAGACTTTCTTTGCTTTTCAGCAATTCATAACATAGTTAAAGAATAATGTTAAACACATGTCATTATGTCCTCGAAGTGGTGCTCTTTGTGATATACTATAGTATTATGGTACAGATACATGTAGTGATTGACAGGGGTAGGATTAATTGGCTACTAATGGGAGGAGACTGTGACAGGAAGGAAAATAGTACCCTAATGTACAATGCTTATAAAAGTTATGGTGTTTCATATCATAAATTCAGTTTTACTTACACATGTGTAACTTAACTTTCATTTTCACTTAAAAGTCGAGTTAAATAATATATTGTATTTCCTACTGGGAAGATAAATCGAAAAAATGGAGTAATAGAACTCGAGATACAGAAAAACTGTTAGCCTATATGTAAATATAGTCTGTATGATTCCGCCGGGAAATTAAAATTATTTCGAGGTATCGAAGAATCGAGTTATGGAAGTTCGACTTAAGGAAATTCGACTGTACTTGTGTTATTTTATATACGCTATAAAATAGGTAAATGGCTTATTTTAACTATATTACAAAGAGGGGAAATGTGAGCTAAGAAAACGCCTATATATCTATCCAATTTTCTAAACTTCGAACGCTCATAGAGCTAGGGTACTGCGGGATATACAAAACATGAAAATTTATTAAACTTTTTTTTTCCAAAAGTACGTACGTAATATTTTGGTTAAAGTACAACTTTAACTGTGAAGGTTACATGTATTGAGTTTTTTTTTTTAGAACCAGACATTAGTTCTGCATATTCTTTCCTCATCGTTATTCATTCTTAACTCTGATTATCGTATGACTAAATGAGGAGAAATGAGTATTTTGACTATAACATACTGTAAATGGAAATTTTGTCGTTACATTTGTTTTATGGGAAAATAGCTGTTCGGTGTGTGTTATTTCATTATGACTATTACACGCTTACTACATCATACTACTTTTGACCAATAAAACGTTACGAAAGATGTGTCTCAATCATCATGGCTGTTTATCGCTACAATTTTATCACTTTCCTAGGCATTTGTTTGCCAACATTGAAAAATGAAAATTCTTTATGGTTCTATAAAATATGCTTTGCGATCGTCATTTGTTTCCCGCGTAGATAGTCAACTGAAAATGATAGTCAGGCAGAGCTAAATAGCAGAAAGAAAAAAAGAAATTTACATGAAATCTATAACTTCTTTTATTATAAAAAAAGTCATGTTCAGGCAGAGCTGGACAACAACTTATGTATTAGCGTATATTAAACAAAGTTTTGTGTCGGTTTCTGTCATTACACTGTGAAATTTATTTCCTTCCCCTTACAACCATTTCTACACAAATGCAGTTCAGGCCTGAGTCGTGTTCCGTTGAATTTCGATTCCTATTGGCTAGCAGCTCTCCTTTAACTGGCGACATGTTATTAATTAGATTAATGAGGCGCTCGCTCCTATACAGATAACCCTTTGTTAGACATAATGTACGTCATCATATTAATATAAATTATTCTTTGACTTCATTTAATGTAAGTCAAAAAGAACGGAGCAAGGCTGCAGAAAGACTCGACTTAATCTTCCGCAGTACCAGATGTTTGATATCTTATCTCTTGAAACGAAATAATAAAAGTAAATCATATCCTTATTCGGAATTGTTTTTAATACATAAATACTTTTCTCTAAGCATATAAACTATCCTGTAGCCTACACAAATCCCGTCAAGGAATTTTCCTTTATTTTATTATTTACATTGTTTCAAAACACTGCAACTCCACTGTATTTCCTCTATACTTCACCCTGTAAGAAATAAGATACTATCTGCTCCGTTTGGGAAGAGACAAAGTAAAATATCTATAAAAATTACATTAGAAATTATATGTGCTTTTTATAATTGCTACAAAATTACAGCATTACAAATTGCTCCAAATCGTACTTTCGATTTCCGAGGGATCATAAAACGTGAGTCAACTACATTCTTTAGTAGGCCTAATTCCTTCGTCTTTGTGTTGATAGAAAAATACAAATTAGCCTTTTTATTTAGACCTAATAAATGAATAGAAGTTAAAATGTGCGGTATTGGAAATTTTAAGGTTTTATCAAATTAAGTTTTATTGTTGTCCACATGCCTTTACTAATTATTACAAACATCAGATTACTATCAATTTTATCTTTGCAGTTGTCAACAGTGCGTACATAAAGCATTATTGTAAATTCATTCTTAATGTCAGAATTGATTTTGTCTCACTAAACAAAAAAAAAAAAAAAAAAAAAAAAAAAAAAATGTAACAATTAATTACGGAAAGTAATATGAAGTATACAATATTTCTCATAATATGCAGCTTTGATATAAGATTATAATAATATAAGGTCTCGTATATTATTCCACATTAGTAACTCACGTTTTAAACAGTAGTCCGAATCCCGCTATGTTAATATTTGCATTTGTGGACGTAATTCCACGCCGCTCCGCTAGATGTCAAGTCCGCGATATTTCGCACTCACGTCAATGCTGCTAGTATACAGCTGTTCGGTATTATTATAGTAAAGTATTTGGTTGAAATGTCGTTTACTGCAAGATAAGGAGCTAAATGCGTGTTGTGTTTTACAGAGTTTTAAAGTGTAACCACAGTCTAGTATATACACTCACGAAGCTTGAGTTATTGAGGGTACTAGGAACAATAGACTGTGCGGATACTATTTCGCATTGTCTGTGATGAGCGATAGTAGCGATCTTAGTGGTTAGCAACTATCTATGGATGCATATTCCCTACTGTTCTCCAACCAGGAAATCAACGTGAAAGGAACGTGCTTACTATTGCGTCATCTATTGGAGCGAAGTAGATAGATAATATTATCGTTATAACGTCAGTTTAAAAACCATGCGCTCTCCTGCATTTATTTCCTGTATGGAGTGATTAAAAGACCGGGAGATTACCAGTGATCTAATTTTGTAACTAGGGTAGTATAAACATGTGTGTATCAATGTTATTGTTTGTGCTGTGAGAGCGAGCCAATAGAGATACGAGTACCCACGTGTGTGACCTTATGACATCAACATTCATTCATAGCATTACCCCGCTGCGTTTCATCCCGCAGAGACTTTCTCGTGGTTGGAGCACAGTACGTATTGAGCTTCGTATATACTAGACTGTCAGGGCTATCCCTGCTAGACTGTAGTGTAACATTAGTCGTTTCCGCCATGTGGAGGTAGGCGTGTCTCAAAACCTCGCTACGGCCTGTAAGCCTATTCGGTAACACAGCAGGCCCAATCATCTGTCTGTCGATCGCACCGTTCTTTCACATCATTTATAAGGCTTGTTATGCGTAACATTCAAACAGCTGTATCTCCACACCCATTGAAAATTGGTCACATGTTTACATGAACTTTTTTTACTCAGAATAGCCCATGCTGACACTTTCTAAAATATTTACTGTTCCTCCTAAATCATTCTGTGTAATTAATGTTTGATTTGTCACCGCTCATCAGCGAGCCTAAGCTTGCTGTGGACGCTCAAATATTCTAACATTTCTGTTTATACTACGCATGGGAACATCGACATCGATTAATTGGTTTACTGGGTATAATCACAGTCTAGTATATTATACAGTTACGAAGCTTGAGTTGTGAGGGTGCTAGGAACAATAGAGTGCCGATACTATTTCGTATTGTCTGTAATGAGGCGATATTAGCGATCCTAGTGGTTAGCAACTATCTATGGATGCATATTATATTAGACTGTGGTATAATTATCTAACAATTCATTTAATAGTTTTTATTCAGTTTTCATTCTTTATTCTGATTGGACACAATGAATTCATTATTTTGTTTTCAAATTGTCAAAAATTTCGATAATTTTGAATAAGCTAATCATTTGATAGGCTTATATATTATTTTAATGTAGGCTACCGAAGTACATATGATATTTCCATGCAGATATTCTACGTCATCATACGATGAAAGAGTAATGGAACGGAGAAAAATTCTCTCCGGCGCCGGGATTTGAACCCGGGTTTTCAGCTCTACGTGCTGATGCTTTATCCACTAAGCCACACCGGATACCACCTCGGCGTCGGACAGAATCGTCTCAGATTAAGCTCCAACTCTTGGGTTTCCTCTAGTGGCCGCCCTCTGCACTACGTCATAGATGTCTGTGAACGCAGGGAAGTCCACACATGTGCTGAGGTGCACTCGTTATGAGTGATCCGGGATCCGACGGAATAAGCGCCGTCTTAAATCACGAAGTGATTTACGCATATCATATGTATTATTTTAATGTACCGAAGTACATATGATATTTCCATGCAGATATTCTGCGTCATCATACGATGAAAGAGTAATGGAACGGAGAAAAATTCTCTCCGGCGCCGGGATTTGAACCCAGGTTTTCAGCTCTACGTGCTGATGCTTTATCCACTAAGCCACACCGGATACCACCCCGGCGTCGGACAGAATTGTCTCAGATCAAGCTCCAACTCTTGGGTTCCCTCTAGTGGCCGCCCTCTGCACTACGTCATAGATGTCTATAAACGCAGGACCGAAGTCCATCGTATTTAATAGGCTAATGCATGTTGTAGATTCCTTTCCATTTAGTATATATCGTCGGTTTACATGCAAAACACATTAAGTATAGTTATTTATGCAACAAGTGAATATTCTTGAAGATTATGGCATGAGTGAATGTTTATCGCATGAATGATAGTGAGTGCGACAATTTTCACGAGTGTCATAATAAGATTATCCACGAGTTGGATACAACACTTTATGGCATCTTAGCATTATAAATTGTAGTAAAGAATTTATGATAGAAATTCAGTTCGGGATCCCATAGCTGACAAATTGTGTTGTTCACATGTTCGTATCGATTAGTTGCACCTGGCCTTGACATTGAGTAAAGAGTAATGGATGACCTTGTAGGTTATGTTACAAATGTTTCTTTATTTTGTTAATGTAGTTTCTCTGAACCACAGAACTGTTTTATGTGATATTACAAAAGTGATACAAAATTATTAAAGATTGGAAATAAATGATACGTTACCTTCTGTTCTGCATTTCATTTCTTGTTACACGACGCGTAGAAGATATTCAGACGAGATGCATGCATCCCGATCCAAGCGTTCCGGTATTACGTCATAATAGTGAATACGTCATTGTTTTGTACATATGCGTGCCATAATAAGGTGATTATGAACGATATTCGATGTAATAATAACCTCTTTATAATGCTAGGATGGCATAACAAATTACCTCTGAAAGAAATGCGTTTTGAAAGCTCTTGACAAAACTAAATCCCTAAAATATTATTTTTAGTAAGTTGTTGTGCGAACGTTACAGGCAAGACCGCATAAAGGAATTATGCTCCCTCCCCACAAACATTTGTCAGGGCTCTTCCCCCATGCCAATATTTTAATGAATATTGTAATTCTATAATTTAAATACAGTAAGTACTAAGCCAAACTGAGGAAATTGTATTAAAATGTCCTCACAAAGAAGGAAATAACAGTTAAATCTTGTTGAAAATGTAATTAAAATTTCAATAACGTGTTATGTAAACAGAATGTAGTTATATTTGTGTTAATAATTTAAACTTGCAGTAAATAGAACGTAACATTGAATATGTTAATGATATTAATGGATATGGGAACATAGGCTATAAATATTATAGGCCTATAATTCCGGCCGAGCCCTCCTGATTCTCGGCCTCCTCCCCATTCGAATGGTGTCCAGCCTCCCCTATGGGCGGCCTTATTGTATACCAGTGATGTCAAAGCAAGCTCATTTTTCTGACCTTGACGTGCGCGGGCAGCAAGCGCTAAGTATGGAAAGAGGAAGGGTTGTGTATATGAATAAGCAACCTGTTGGATTAAGAAAACAGTGGTGCACAAACTTCAAACGGAACGTGATATTTTATTTCGTTATTTTTTATGGCTTCTTTCTGTTTAATATTATCTATATTGTCTGTAAAACTAAAGTACTAACACTGATTTCTTAATATTGCACTTGTGTTTTAAATCTTAATAACGTAATAGAGAGTTAAGAAGGAATATTCACTTAAATTCCATAGTAGTATAATATTATACTGTATTATGTGAACGAAACACATCATTCATGAAGAAAGTGATATTCCAAAGAAAGAGATTGAGTAGCCTATGACATGATAAGTTGGAATTTATATTGATGGTATCTTTAGCCTTACAAAAGTAATCAATAAACTAATCAAAACAGTATATTACAGTACAAAGCAAAGTTACCGAGGTACTGTATCTGTTTTAAGTGTAACTAATATTACATAACAAAACTCTTATCGCATTATGCTTTTAAGGTGATATTTGTGAGCAACTTCCTATCATCAGAATATTAAATTATTTTATCGAAATCTGCTGAAGCTATAGAGCTGACATTTTTACAACACATGGGCACGTATCTTTTGCTAATGATGTAACAGTAGTTGCTTTGTTAATTCATTTCCTTACAAACAATTTCCATGCGAATATTTTCACAATTTTCAATACACTATCTTCAGTAATAGGTATATACAGTATATTATATTTACGAAAACATTCTGTAAGGCTACTAAATAAATAGGCCTATACCTGAAAATTTCACTTATCTATACGAAAAGTTGAGAAAATATTTCTTTTGAATAAAAAAATCAAACTTGTGAAAAATGAGCATTAAAATTAAAACTTACATTCTTATAATGCACTTATACTTCTCAGGAAAATCTAAAAATTAACATGGATACAGTTTTAATAAGTTCTCTTCCCTTTATCTATTGAATCAGTGCTGGCCATCCCTGAATATAGCTCGACCAAGCAGCATATACCACCTCTTTCGTCTGTCTCTTTCCTTTCCGCTGCAAAGCGCTCAGGCTCTCCTGGACTCTAAAGCGCGCGCTTGCTCCTGTGGGCATCAATTGACATGCCTGTTTTATACTATCAGCCAAAAACGACCTCCCCGTTATGATTAAACTAAAATTTGATATCTCGATCTCTTTATATATATATATATATATATATATATATATATATATATATATACAAATTATTTTTTCCAGTATCTCTCACTCTTTGTCGTATATTTTCATATAATTTAATAAAATAATGCATTTTTATTCGACGATACTATAATACGCTAATTGCATGTGACGTAACTGTACCTTGATGTACATAAAGTACTGCTATTATGTTATTCCAACTATCGATTTCTAACTAAGCATATGCGATATTGATTAATATCGTACGCGAAACAACCGGCAAGCCTTGAAAGCAGCCATCCAAAATAGCAGGCGCGATAATTTTTTTACTTGGTTGTTTAACGACGCTGTATCAACTACTAGGTTATTTAGCGTCGATGAGATTGGTGATAGCGAGATGGTATTTGACGAGATGAGGCGGGGGATTCGCCATAGATTACCTGGCATTCACCTGTAGTGAAAACCTCGAGGGAAAACCTCGAAAAAACCCCAGCGCCTTAACCGACTGAGCCACGCCGGTGGCTCATGCGTGATAATAATAATAATAATAATAATAATAATAATAACAATAATTACTATTCTAATAAAGTGAGTTCATTTCCTGTGTTTTAATGTGTCTTGTGTTGAGGTTAAAATCCCCAAAACAAAGCCCTGCAAAAAATCAATAGATACTGCATAGACGTAAAAGTGCTCCGTACCTGCCATCTATTACAATGGTCGGGAACACGCTGAAAAGACACTCATAGTCCGTGCCTGCTGTCTGTTGCAATAGTCGAGAAAATACACTCATGGTCACCATTTCATTAAATATCGGTAAAGTAACAGGGTAAGATATTTGTAAAAACTCAAAACTTAGACATTTAATTATGGTCGAACAAAAACAATCGTATGCATCTTCCTATAATAGTAATTAAGACGCTTGTATGAAAATTATGAAATCGCTTACGCTCGTTGCATAAACATAGGCTTACTCACGTCTTAATTACTGCCATTATAGGTTTGTTGAAAAATATACTACTACTAATTATTATTATTATTACTTACTTACTGGCTTTTAAGGAACCCGCAGGTTCATTGCCGCCCTCACATAAGCCCGCCATTGGTCCCTATCCTGAGCAAAATTAATCCATTCTCTATCATCATATCCCACCTCCCTCAAATCCATTTTAATATTATCTTCCCATCTACGCCTCGGCCTCCCTAAAGGTCTTTTTCCCTCCGACCTCCCAACTAACACTCTATATGCATTTCTGGATTCTCCCATACGTGCTACATGCCCTGCCCATCTCAAACGTCTCGATTTAATGTTCCTAATTATGTCAGGTGAAGAATACAATGCGTGCAGTTCTGCATTGTGTAACTTTCTCCATTCTCCTGTAACTTCATCCCTCTTAGCCCCAAATATTTTCCTAAGCACCTTATTCTCAAACACCCTTAACCTATGTTCCTCTCTCAGAGTGAGAGTCCAAGTTTCACAACCATACAGAAGAACCGGTAATATAACTGTTTTATAAATTCTAACTTTCAGAGTTTTGGACAGCAGACTGGATGATAAGAGCTTCTCAACCGAATAATAACACGCATTTCCCATATTTATTCTGCGTTTAATTTCCACCCGAGTGTCGTTTATATTTGTTACTGTTGCTCCAAGATATTTTAATTTTTCCACCTCTTCGAAGGATAAATCTCCAATTTTTATATTTCCATTTCGTACAATATTCTGGTCACCAGACATAATCATATACTTTGTCTTTTCGGGATTTACTTCCAAACCTATGTCTTTACTTGCTTCCAGTAAAATTCCCGTGTTTTCCTTAATCGTTTGTGGATTTTCTCCTAACATATTCACGTCATCCGCATAGACAAGAAGCTGATGTAACCCGTTCAATTCCAAACCCTGCCTGTTATCCTGAACTTTCCTAATGGCATATTCTAGAGCGAAGTTAAAAAGTAAAGGTGATAGTGCATCTCCCTGGTTTAGCCCGCAGTGAATTGAAAAAGCATCAGATAGAAACTGGCGTATACGGACTCTGCTGTAAGTTTCACTAAAACACATTTTAATTAATCGAACTAGTTTCTTGGGAATACCAAATTCAATATGAATATTAAAACTTCTCTCTTATCCGAGTCATACGCCTTTCTGAAATCTATGAATAACTGATGCACTGTATCCTTATACTCCCATTTTTTCTCCAATATCTGTCGAATACAAAAAATCTGATCAATAGTCGATCTATTACGCCTAAAACCACACTGATGATCCCCAATAATTTCATCTACATATGGAGTTAATCTACTCAAAAGGATATTCGACAAAATTTTGTACGACGTGAACAAAAGTGATATTCCTCGAAAGTTACTACAGTTAGTCTTGTCCTCCTTCTTAAAGATAGGTACGATAATGGACTCCTTCCATTGTTCTGGTACAATTTCCTTTTCCCAAATAGCAAGTACAAGCTTATAAATTTCGTTAGATAATGCGCTTCCACCCTCTTATATTAATTCTGCTGGAATTTTATCGATACCTGGAGACTTATAATTTTTCAGATTTTCTATCGCAATTTCGACTTCAGAAAGTGTGGGTTCGGGTATAAATGGCTCAGCAGTTTGTATTTGAATTTCGTCCCGATCATTTCTATTTGGCCTATGTATATATAGTAGTTGTCCAAAATAGTTTTTCCATCTGTTCAGGATTGAATGAGCGTCTGCAAGCAAGTCACCATTCTCATCCTTGATCACGTTTACCCTTGCCTGATATCCATTCTTGAATTCCTTTATGCCCTTATATAAGTCTCTAATGTTTTTATTTTTACTATTTGTTTCTACCTCATTCAGTTTTTCCTCAAGTAATCTCTCTTTTTATTCCTAAGCGTACGATTTGCTTCCCGTCTTTTATTGAAATAATTATCTCTATTCACCTCAACTGGATCCTGTAAGAATTTCAATTTTGCCTGTTTCCTTTTTCTACTACCATGCAACAATCTTCATCAAACCACGGTTTCTTTTCCTTAGTTTCATAATGACGTATGCTCTGTTCAGCTGCATTTTGATATTATCTCGGATATTTTCCCACATGCTATGAACATCTAACTCTTCCTCAACTTCGTCGGAACTTGCTAATACAGCAAACCTATTTGAAATTTCGACCTGATAATTTATGATGATGATGATGATGATGATTATTATTATTATTATTATTATTATTATTATTATTATTATTATTATTATTATTATTATTATTATTATTCAAGTGGCCGTTATGAACGTTGAGAAGACTGGACCTGACGGGCCTGACGGCAGTAACTGGAATCCTAATACTGTGGAATGCAAGCACAAGTCGAGCACAGACCGCAATATGCGGTCATCTGTTGACAACTAAGTTATCTCTCTAATTGCCTTGGGAACAAAAATGCTGACCTTGCAAACTAAACCTGACTTCTTTAATTACATTTTCTTATAATTTTTGCCCCGTTATCTTTTGAGTTAGTATGACAAGTGGAATGAATAGAGGACGCTGTCACTATAAATATGTCACTTTTTATGATTTCAACACTGCTATGACTTCAATCGCATCTGTTAAACTTTTCTGCAGAAACAAAAGTAACAAAAGAATAAAATATAAGAAACCCGTGGACGAGTACAATGTGACTTCGTCTCGAAAATAGAGTACAAATAATTGTATGGAACTTTACTTAAGAGATGTTTTATACCATTAGGCCTACTATTATCAGTGTAGACCTATGCAAATATAAATTAATATAATGTTGAAATGAAGACACAGATATTTATTCAGGCAGGCGCATTTTCACTTTCTCCTTATAGATCTACGGACGGGTAATAACAAAAAATCGATTCAAAGATTTTCGTAGAAATTAATGCTTTCAATATCCCTGATTTGAAAGTGGTTTTAAGCGTGTCCTGTATTTACCTGTGTGTCTATTCACAGCAGTTTCTTCTAAACTATTGGTGTCATTTTGTTCATACTTAGTAGGACTACGAGTTAATTTATGCAGAAATGATGCCCCTGAAATGTAATGTTGTTAGTAATAGTCACGAGTCTTTATCAAAATCAAAAACACATATTGGCACTTTACTTAAAGAGTTCGCGGACGATTTTTTCCGATTTATTTTGACATGACTATGTATTTATTCTCACTAGGCATAGTGGGTAACTTTGGAATTTACCGTCACTTAAAATTGAAACCCTCTCTCGCCCTTGTATTTCCCTTACTCTCCTTGTCTTCCCCTACTTCTCCTTGTATTCTCTTTCTTCTTGTATTCTCGTTGTTCTTGGCTTTCCAGTGTTCTCCTTGAATTTTCTCCTATTCTCCTTGTCGTCCCCTTGTTCTCCTTCTTCCTCTAGTTCTTCTTGTATTCACCTTACTAGTCTTGTATTGCCTAAGTTATATTCCCCTTGTTTTCCTTCTTTCTCTTTATATTTCCCTTGTTCTTCTTGTATTCCCCTTGTTCTCCTTGTATTCCATTTGTTCTCCTTATCGTCCCATTGTTCTCCATTTCTTCCTGTGTTCAGCTTGTTCTATTGCATTTCCCTTCTCTTCTTGTCGACAGGTGATAGTTCCTACACGTAGTTCTATGTAAAGATATGTAGCATAATAAAGCTATATCGACAGATGATCGCACCCACACGTAGTCCTACGTAAATACGATATTCAACATGGTAAATCTATGCACATGTCAAGTTTTTAATTAAGTGGAATAAAGAACAAATGAAACGGCGAAGTTAGTATCAATAAAAAATATCTTTGATAAAAGAAATTAATCATACTTATATAGAATTATTTCTAGTTTTATTGCGAATTTTGTCAGAATGCCGACCCCTCAGACGAAAGAATCAAATAATCCAAGACCTTGAGAGTGGTTCCAAATATATATATATATATACATATACATACACACACTGTATATATAAACCTCATTTGTTATGCGTGAGTGAACCACAAAAGTATATCGTAATATATTTTATGCTCGACCATGCCGAAATGTAGTAATTATACACCTGGTAGTAGCCCTTTAATGCACCTCATTAAAGTACACCTATTCATTATAGTTCAGTTGTTCAGCCAATGTGATATCACCATTGTAGCATTATAAAAGCGCAAGTATCGATTATTCTCGGATATGCAATCGAAAGACAACTAGCAAAACGTCACGGAGGCTGGAAATCCAATACTGTCGCAGCAGGTTATGTTCTGTTACTATAGGCTAATGATTAGCGTTAATTGTAAATAATATTCAAATAAATTCAATTTGTCATCTCGTTTTTCAATTCTAAATCAATTTCCAGCTTATATCAAGATTAATGTTCATGTTATTCTCTAGATTATATCAAGGTCAATGACATTCGTTCCTCGGAAAAAATCAATACTTTCGCGTCTGCGCACATCTCACAATTTAGAAGGTCAGTTCCGCTCCTCACTTCGATAACCATAACATGAATACTTATGAATAATTTCGAATTAGAAATATGGTCGAGCATAAAAAGTCGTATGAAACTTGCCTATAATGGTAATTAAGACGCTCGTATGAAAACAAACACACTCGCGTCTTAATTACTACCATTATAGGCTCGTTGCATAATGTATGATTAACATTAATATACTTTTGTGACCTTCATAATTAAAAAAGTAAGATAAATTATAACAATATGAATAGGTATATGAAGCTACTTTACGTAAACTTACGTAAAATTAATGACATTTATGTTTTTAACCGTATAATGTATAAATGAAGCCACATTTTTAATTTTTGGATTATAATGAATGTTTTTCGTGTGCAATCCAGGAAACGAAAGTTCATCTCCTTAATTTGATGTACAGCATATTGAACGACTTCATTTATGTAGGTATGTCTTTTGAATAATAGTTCAAGAAAATAAACTCAAACAGCAATACTATTCAAAACATGTTGAAAGAATTGAATTGTTACGAAACGTGTGAGAAAGTATGTATCATTATCGTGATATGTTTTAAATAATAGCTTTAAAATATGTACCGAAAATATAACCTATATTCCTGTTACGTACTGTACGTGATGTTCAAGTGTTTGCATTGCGAAAGAACTTCAGAGTGGTTATAATTTATTATTTACTTCGTTATCTCTAATTCGCAATCGTTCGAAATAAAAATGTGTTTTTCAAGAAATGTCAAAAGACCTGTAAATTATGATTTGTCTCTGGATATAATAGAAACTGCTGTAAATTAGTTTTGGTGTATTAAATTGGCGACATAGTGTAAGTAGTGGCGAAAAAACCGGACCGACCCTTGTAGCTGATACAAAAGAATCTTGTGCTGTGTATTGTGTCAAACTGTGCTAATTTCAATATGGATAGTGAAGCCAGAGGTATGTACTGCTATTTAATGTAAAAATACGCAGTTATCGTTGCCGAATAGAGGTAGAAATGTAATATGGATGTCAGATGAAAATACAACTCTCAAAGTTTTTTCGTCTGTAAGTTTGAGGCACTGAAAGAAACAAAAGACGGTAAGAATCGAACAAATGCAATAAATTTCACTGTTACAATTAATTATATAAGACGGATGTGTTTTGTGACTAGCAAAATTTGAATCTGTGACTTTGAAATCAGCTACAAGGGTCGGTCCGGTTTTTTTGCCACTACTGTACACCCTCGTGTCCAATTTCGAATTTTCCCTTTCAAATTCTATTTGTTCATATGGGACGGCAAAAATCTGAGTGAGTCAAGTGGCCAGTAGGCTTGGAGCTCACATAGACACTTTTCAGCCCCAATTTCCCTTGTAAGGACGCGTTTTCACGTACGTACCATTTAAATGTTTCTCCTCTCATTTTCCCAATTCATTCATTCAAACTACGTATATTTCACTCGGACAAACCTGAATTCCTTCCATCCAAAATTTTAGTTGCATTAGGTCTATGTCGATTTTGAGTTCAATTCCCAAGAAGGTTGTAGATTTTCTACATTGATCGACTCAATCTGCCGCTCTAGGGCCTTTTGGTTCACTTAGCCTCTAACAGAAATTTGTACTACAGGGTGTCCCAAAAGTCTCCATACATAGGTAATAACTAGGGGGCGGATGTTGATGAAAAGTCATTTTCTTATTTTTCACATTAGGACGATGCCTATTAACATAGAAATCCTCTCTATGTTAATACCAACGTAAAAAAGTAATTTCTTATATTGCATTTTTTACATTTTTGACGTTCTTGAACTAATAGGTTATTTTTATACTTTTTCTGCATTTTTAGGTTATTTTTAATACTTTGAAGAACTTTTAAATCATTTGGAATGCATTTTACTTTTTCTTTACCGATAAGTGTGTTAAATCATTTTCTAACCAAATAGGCCAGTAGTAATTACCTACTGAATAAATGAAGAACAGTGAAGTTTGGCTCAGTCGGTTAAGGCGCTTGCCTGCCGGTCTGAAGTTGCGCTCGAGCGCGGGTTCGATCCCCGCTTGGGTTGATTACCTGGTTGGGTTTTTTCCGAGGTTTTCCCCAACCATAAGGTGAATGCCAGGTAATCTATAGCGAATCCTCGGCCTCATCTCGCCAAATACCATCTCGCTATCACCAATTTCATCGTAGTTATACAGCGTCGTTAAATAACCAACAACAACATCCATCTCTCATTCCACTGAAGTCTTCACTTCACAAAACGGAAGTAATATAAATTGCTTGACAGCAGCTTAGTTTAAGTGAGGACTTTGACCGCTACTGTTCTTTTGTCGGTACGAGGGTGTTTTTAGAATTTATGTTTGGAAGGGAGGAAACTTTCAACATGTCCTGGACAGGACGTTGTGTCCTCAATATGGTTCGGAAGAGATGTCTACTGTAGTAGACAGTACAGTATTTTTAACACAAAGATTGCAAGAATGCACGGTGCTCCCCCCAATTTGTTTTGTCATTCACACTCCCTCGTCTAGAAGATCTGGTAACAAAAGTAAAGCGCGGAAGGAGGAGGAGATGGAGAATGAAGGCACTGACATGGACCACCCCTGATTGAAACACATTGTAAATCCTCATTAAAATCTATAGTTTTCCCTTAAAACCTTCATTTTGTTGCATGTTCTTTTCCTTTATCTTAGCCAAATTCCAGGAAGTTGCCTCCTCTCTCCGAGATTTGCAGGGCAGTCATTGAAACAAAGTGACTAATTTTTAACAAGTTGTGGTGCGAGTACGGTGAATAATATTTAAATGTCATTTTCTCTTAATAATTTTATGTCAGTTTTCCATTAGTTCAAGGGCATTTTAATGATCATTTTAAGTAGATGTTTAGGTCGTCAACATCCGCCTCCTAGTAATAACAGTTCAAACTAGAAGTGTCACATAATGTGCTCAATATAATGGCTTTCGAGAGTCAGGCACAGCTCGGTGAATGTGTTCCAACCTGTTCCGATGCAAAAGTTGCAACATTTCCGTCGTCACATGATAAGCATCGACGATAAGGATTTTCAGATGAAGAGTGATGGGGGGGGGGGGAATCGAGAAATGCCAATTTTTTTTTAGGGTTTTATGGTATACAGCGCAATTTATAGGTGGCAACTGGGATTACAGAACTGTCCAATCACAGAAAAAAAATAAAAGTGGAAATGTTCGTGTAAGGTAATGTTGGACATCTGGTACATTGAATAAAAACCAGGTATGTTCATGTATTAAAACTTTTTTTCTCAATAATGATGTTTCGTGACATTCCCTATTTTCTCCCGACACTTTTCAGATATTGAGAATCCTGGATTTCCTCCTGGTAGGCCTGCGACTTAAGGCGACCCAAGAGGTAAAAATCAAGGTATGTGATAACTGGGGACCGGGTTGGCCACGTTGAGCACTCTATGTGATATGTTTATTTTGAACTTACATTTCCTATGTATGAAGACTTGTGGGACAACATGTAGAGATACAACCTTGAACTGAAAGCCGGCCAGTACATAATACTTACATCCCTACTGCTACTCTGTGCTGACTTTGTCGCGAGATAGGAATTTATCATCCCACCACCCCAAGGCCTTTTGGGGACTCTAATGGTATAGTTTTTCCTTTGTTTTCATGTCGTCTGATATTATTTTACGAGAATGTTATTGTGTTATGTTTGATTAGAAGAAATAAATTAAGAGTTTCATATTTAATGCGGTTTTTAGCATAACTTAATGCAAAACATAGGCCTACATACTTAAAATTGGTTTACTGGTGAATAAAATATGTTTAAATTTTTATTTTCATATTATGCGTCTAGCAATTATATAAAACCCATGTACTGTATGTAGAGGTAATTTTAAAATTATCTAAAGCTTAAGCTAAAACTTGCGGAAATGTTATTTATGAGGAAAAATGAATTGATAAAAAAATGTATAATTGATTTACAGATAACAACAGTCAGCATGTTTTGTGATTAATGGTTTTTTTCTTAGCCTTTATCCTTTGTCTAGAAGTATAAGCCAATTTGGATAACCTTTATGACGTTCAGTGTTACACAGTTCAATAAATGATTAGCAATTCAAAATGAAATCTGAATAGCAAATAATATGCCACAGTCCAAGAAACGTGCACGTCGGGGTCACTGAAAATGATTGAGGCTGTTGGATGAGAAAGGATGAACATATGGATCAGAGACCTGCAGCGTTTCTAAGAACCAACACAGATAAGATGTTGAGGTCACGGGCCGTACAAGGAAGAGTAGATTTTATACATAAGTTCTTACATAAAGTAGATTTTTTTATTCTCTCCATACTAGAAGACGAAAGAATTGTAGCAATAATAAAAACAAATCTGTGTCATGGAGCTAGCATTACACTTTTGCGCATTTCGTGACGATTCGTGAATGAGTATTTGTGGTTTGTAACATAAATTTTATTTAATGTGACAAACAACTAAAAGTGTGTCTATTATGGAAGAGTCCTATTTCTGTCTTTAGTCTTTTACAAACGGTGTCAAATGGCCATTCGCATTTAGAGGGAAAACAACTTTACAGAAATCTTCAATAATCTTCTTACAAAGATCAACCTTCCATGGCTGAGAACGTCTTTTAAATTGTTTCGTGAGAAACTATGGTTTCTGAAGTTCTATTTCCGTTGTTTACGAAGATAAACTTTCTACAGAACCTAAAATTTCGTCTAAAGAATGTTCAATTAATTGCTTACATAATTTTGTACGCAATAGTTACTTTTCAACGAAAATGTTTATTTCCGTGGAACTCCAGAAATCTGTATTCCTACACCATCATAATATTTCTCCTCTATAGCTACTTCGTATAATGAGCAAGTAAAAGTCTGTTTCCTGATTACATAGGAAATATATTTTTTCTTGCAGCTTATGAACATATTTAAAATACAAACTCGATAATATGTTTGTAACAATTGATAGAATATTGTGATCACTAGAGCGAATAAAAATATGAAATTTCACGTTCTAAATTGTTAAGAAGTAAGTAGGAATCAGAAATCTTTACGTTTTAGGCAATGGGGAATCTAAATGTAACAACTGGATAATGCGTTTGCGTACTGTACAGCAAAATCGACTGTGCTCGCCACTAGTGACCGTGCCGTACGGAGCCATGTAAAACGAAAAGAATTTAAATATTGCTATTGAAATTAGTGACTATAGCCTTTAACAATTAACTAGTCAAGTGCAAGATTTACGGATTTTGCACTAAAAGAAAATGCACGTTTTCGAAGATATCGTAACACGTTATGACAGTGAAATGAAGGAGAAATATGATGTGATCCACCACGGAATATCGTTGAAATCGACAGTGCTTCTAATTGACACTAATATATCTCCTCATCAAACCGTCCACACCTGTGGAGTAACGGTCAGCGCGTCTGGCTGCGAAACCAGGTGGCCCGGGTTCGAATCCCGGTCGGGGCAAGTTACCTGGTTGACGTTTTTTCCGGGGTTTTCCCTCAACCCAATACGAGCAAATGCTGGGTAACTTTCGGTGCTGGACCCCGGACTCATTTCACCGGCATTATCACCTTCATATCATTCAGACGCTAAATAACCTAGATGTTGATACAGCGTCGTAAAATAACCCAATAAAAAAAATCAAACCTTACTTACCCTTATCATTGTCAGTGCGTCTAATTTACGCTAATATATCTCCTCATCAAACCTTACTTAACCTTGTCACTAACAGTAGTGCTATGTCTCAGTAGAGTTCGGAACAAGGAAGGAAGAGAGAAAAAAACAAATTTCACCTAGTAATGACGTCACAGTTAAACGTCATTTCCATAATATGTTGGCAACATTGTGTACTTGGTTATCAGGGTAACGGCACGGTTAAAAGCTGCGATGCATAATTCTCCAGTTCAGCGTCTAAATCAATTGATTTTTTTTTTAATATCCAATATTCACAATATTTCGACGAAGTTTTCATATTTTCAGAGAATTTTCATTTTTGTTTTATATTTTGTATATTTTAAAATATTTAGCAAATACAGTGAATGGTTTACATATATTTGCATTTGACTGTAACAAAATAATCGTTAGGATTTTGTTCAACAGCCTTCAACTTCAGTAAAGAAAGCACCCTCTCTTCATGCTCACTTTGCAATTGACTTTTACGTTGTTCTTCTGCTTACACTATACGTTGTTCTTAGTGTTGAAAATGAACGAATGATTTCTATAACCGAGTGGTTACTCGACTATAGGGTTAAATGATTCGAATGTATCAATGCAGTCATTCGAATGATTTGTTCAATAAATTCAATATGTTGTGTGGTTATGGCTCAGATGGTTTTTAGCAGTGAAGGCATTAAGGGTCATGTAGCCTATAACCAAGTTAATTTCGACACAATACCAAAGACGATTGAAAAATTTGATTCTTATGTCAGCAGTTCAGAAGGTGGAGGATTTGAGGAAAACTCACACTTTGAATGTTTCGTCCATTCATTTTATTAATTTATTTTATTGTTTGGCCATTAATAGTCTTTCACGAATTGTCTATACATTGACTATGAAGCCCAACAGTGTATGATATTCTTCCTATATGATTATTAATTTATTATGGGAGCTTTTCCCAACTAAAATGTAGAGGAAGAATAACATTTACTAATGTAAAAAGAAAATAAACATGTTGTATATTATTAAAGGGTTATGTTAAGACATGAGGAAATTAGAATAGAACAAACATCAAGGACGTTAATAACTTGGTAACAAAAATCCTGAAATGGAAATATACTGGATAAGTTGAACGATTGCATCAGAAATAATGTACTTACAGACTAACTACGTGGGATTCGAGAACAGGAAACAGGAATGTGGAATTTAAATAAATACAATTGGCTGACGAATTAGAGGAAAACATGTTAAATTACTAAATAAATAGCTAGAGATTATCGTGAAAGTTAACTATCACATAGGTCATAGTACATGCTGCGTGTTTTAGGGTGACTCCGGAGGGCCGCTGGCCTGCCTGCATTCGGATGGTCTGTACTATCTCTGTGGAGTGGTGAGCTGGGGCATTGGGTGCGCCCGGCCCAAACTTCCTGGAATCTACACGGAGATATCCTGCTACTCCAGGTGGATCAAATCCATTCTTTACAATGAGCGCAACATTCTGAACAAGACGCCAAGAGAAGATGCTGATAAATATTTAAATTGATACAACTTTCGTATAAAATAAAACAGTTCATCTCTTGAACGGAACTAATCTTTTAATAATTGAAATAAGCCTATACTATACTAGTCCCCCTTAAGGGGAGGGGTACGGACTAAAACTGCCCTCACACGTACGTCGCTTGGATGGGCCCATTGTGCTAGGAATGGAATGATGTGCATGCCGTAAAACCCTCCCGCTTTACAGGCTACCTTACGGGCCGCCCTTGTACTCCCCTCCCTATAGCTTGCAGTATCTCCACAGTCTAATATATACAGTCACGAAGCTTGAGTTGATGGGGGTACTAGGAACTATAGACTGTGCAAGTACTATTTCGCATTATCTGTAATGAGGCCATAGTAGCGATCCTAGTGGTTAGCAACTATCTATGGCTGCATATTTACTACGTATTGAGCTTCGTGACTGTATATACTAGACCAGGCCTGCATAAGGTTTGCGCTTTCCGAGCCGGCTCACAGCTCATGAGCGGAATGCAGATATTAGCTGCGCTCTGTATAAGGGTGGACTGGAAGAAGGGGTGATCTCGTACAAAATATACACAAAAGGAAGTACTATGTATTACGAGTGTTCATGAAGTGAATTCCCGTTCAGTGTTTGCAAAACTATCTTTGACTATTACACTAGTCAACAAGGTTCTTGTCACAAGGGTGAAAATGATCATTTTAGATCAATGTTTGTGTGCTGATAGTGGATCTAAACTTGAAAATTTTCCATCACGCACCATTTAAGAGAAAAATTGGAAATTGTGAAAAAAAAAAAAATAATAATGAATTTACCAAAGAACTTGGGTATCGAACTATGGACTTTATTT
Source organism: Periplaneta americana (assembly GCF_040183065.1). Classification (NCBI taxonomy): domain Eukaryota; kingdom Metazoa; phylum Arthropoda; class Insecta; order Blattodea; family Blattidae; genus Periplaneta; species Periplaneta americana. The sequence goes on from NC_091128.1 coordinate 109,257,769, forward strand.
ATACGGGTACACAGTATATTCATACGTTTTATAACTTATTGTTGCTCAGAGTATACTTAAAGTGTATTTTAAGGAATAGATTCTTTGAAATGCATGAGTCTGCATTAATAAGGTGCGTAGTGGGTGATATACATCTGTATTACTTTATTGCTATATGACGCTAGACCAACAGAAAGCACTGAGAGGGTGGGCTTTTAGAGTAAAATAGATTGCATTTTAGGATTAGTTGAATATTGTTTGAGCTTGTGACAAATTGTATCGCTGGTTTTAAGTGTTCATCTTCGCGTTCATTTACGTTTTCTCAGAATGAAAAGATCTCGTCGTGCGTGTGTAAATTCGCCGGACAGCTTTTGTTACGTATGTGGAGAATTTACGGCATAATCGCAACGTCGGCCTTTATCAGATAAGTTAAAACAGGCATATTATTGCTATTTTGAATGTAATGTGTGTGATGAGGACAAATCATAGGCTCCCCATGTGTGCTGCACACCACGTTACTCAAAACTGATAAAATGGATGAATGGAAGGGAGAAGACTCGAAGTATGCCGTTTGCAGTTCCAATGATCTGGCGTGAACCGACAAGCCATGCAGAAGACTGTTATTTCTGTTCAACAAAGATTACGGGATTTTCAAAGAAAACAAGATATAAAATTGAATATCCTAATGTTCCATCTGCAATAAGACCCGTGCCACATGGACCAAAACTCCCTATTCCTAATCCTCCTTCGCAATTGGAGGAATTGGTTCTTCCAATAGAACAAACAGATGACTTGGCTCAACCATCAACATCCTCTGATCCGTCCTATAATCCTGAACATCATAAAGAACCCCACTTAATTCAACAATGTGAACTGAACGACTTAATAAGAGATCTTAATCTCACTAAACAACAAGCTGAGATTTTAGGGTCTAGACTGCAACAATGGAACCTGCTAGCATCAGATACTAGAATTTCATTGTACAGGAAGAGACATGAACGGTTTTCGAAGTATTTTATAATGAAGAATTCTATGTGCGTGTGTGTAAATATAGACGGCTTAATGGAAGAACTAGGATTTCAGCACATCCCAGAGGAATGGAGGTTATTCATAGATTCTTCCAAAATAAGTTTAAAAGCAGTGTTATTGCACAATGGAAACACTAAACCATCAATTCCAGTGGCGTATTCAGTGGATATGAAGGGAACTTATGCAAATTTGTCAGTGTTACTAGATGCAGTCCAATATAAAATGTACTGCTGGCAACTCTGCGGAGATTTGAAAATTGTCGCCTTACTGCTCGGACTTCAGGGTGGATTCACAAACTACTGTTGCTTTCTCTGTTTGTGGGATAGTAGAGCGACTGAAAAACTCTACATAGCGAAAGACTGGCCTCCCAGAGAAAGCTATGTCCCAGGAGAACATAATATCAAATATGTCCCTTTAGTAAAACCGGAAAAAGTACTGCTACTCCTTTACATATCAAACTTGGTTTAATGAAGAATTTCGTTAAAGCTATGGATAAAAATGGAGAAGGTTTTGCATATCTAAGGAATATGTTTCCGAAACTCAGTGAGGCTGAAGTGAAAGAAGGAATTTTTGTTGGCCCTCAAATTAGGAAACTTTTGAAAGATGAGAGCTTAAAAAAAATTAAGTGTTGAGGAACTAGAAGCTTGGAATGCCTTTGTCAGTGTTGTTAGTGGGTTCTTAGGTAATAATAAAGCTGACAATTGCCAACAGCTTGTACAAGAACTCCTGCATAGTTACCAGAAGCTTGGTTGTCGAATGTAATTGAAAATACATTTCCTACATTCCCATTTGGACTTTTTCCCAGAGAACTTAGGAGCTGTAATCGATGAACAGGGAGAAAGATTTCATCAAGATATACACAGGATGGAACAACGATATCAAGGAAGATGGGATTCTAGTATGATGGGGGACTACTGTTGGTTTTTGCTCAGAGAAGGTGACTCAAACTACAAGAGGAAAAAATAACTAAGTAACTAAATAAATTTAAAAAAATCTAGCTCGAAGTCTGTATGTGGTTGTTTATTTCAATGCAGGGCTTCTAAGTTATTTGATTTGAGATTTTAATCAATTTAATTTATAAATCTTAAAATTATAGTTAATTTGATCCAGTTTTAAATTAATAAAGTAAAAGCCTATTTTGAAGGGAAAAAAGGAACATAATGCTATTTTTTCTTATTGTAATTATTATTTATGCAACGTTATTATTTTTCTGTGAAATGTCTTTGTATTTTGTGTATAAATTTTGTATCTTAGGAATTTATTTATTTTCACTGTTGTAATTACGTATTTTGAAATGCGCGAAAACGTTTTTTTTAAATCAAAATACTTCCCTTCTGTCACACAAAAATGTTACGTGTTACAGATTTTTCACTGCCATTTTCGTAATCAGCAGGGTCGATTTAGTAAAAATCAGTTGATTTCATTTCTGTGAAAGACAAAAAGTTAAAATTTGTTGACTAGTGTTATTAATTAATAAAGAAATATTTATTTTACAGAAATAATAGAAATTCTATAGCTACTTAAATGCACAATATCATTTTGTTATATTTTTATTTAAAAGTACATCAAAACTAGGTTTTATGCTGTTGGCAGCTGAAAGGAACAGTAGCCTACTGATCGTAATGAAACATCAGTTACAGATGTTCGATGTCTGCCTTTATTAAAGTTGATTATAGAAAACAGTTGCTCACATATATAAATGTTGAGCCAAACATAGCAATCATTTTCACAGCCAGCCTGTGTAGTCGTGGATATTATTGCTAATGTTTAGTCTTGTAAAACTGAACTAGGCTAGTAGTATTATTCAAACAATCTTTAGCCCTTAGGTCACATTGAAGATCAATAAGTTCGAGCTGTAAGTCGTTAAATGTTAAATGTTATGTTCCGTCTTTTAGATTCCTCCATACTGTACAGTGTAGCAGTAGGTAAGCAACGTGAAACAGTTACTGAGAATAGGCCTACACACTGCACTCCACTAGATAACTGATTGGTCGTTTCCCTCTCCTCTACCTATAGCAAGTCTATATCATTCTGACGTATCTTCCTCTCCGTTTCGGCGAGCGGTAAACACGGCTCTCCCGCTCCGAAGGAGAGCGCTCGCTCGTTGAGCGCTGTTTGTGCAGGTATGTAACTATACCTGGTAAGGTTTATCTTGTCTCAGTAGCAATAAAACTAAGTCCCTTCAAATGAGGGTGGAGATTAAAGGAGGGTTGTAAATTTTCAGTGTTCCTTTCAAAACTTTGTTATTGTACAGCTGTCAAAAGAAAAAGTGGCCGCTCTCCTGAAACAAAGTGCCCTTCGGGTATCTTCGCTACAATTCGGAGACAGGCGATGTTACATGTTGTTGGACCACGTTGCCTGATATCTACAGTTATAATTGAAGTATTCTGTGTGTTATCGATAGCATAATGGTAGCGTTCAGGCCTCTTATTCATGAGGTCCTGCGTTCGACTACAACCACGTGTTTTTTATGTTCTTTTTTGTTCTGTTTTTGAAAGAGACAAACTATACATAATGGCTACTTCTTCTTTTACGATTATTTTACTAATTAACATCAGGTTCATTAATATATTATGCCATGACTTTATCATTATGATATTGTGGCTGCAAATGGAAACAAAAAAAGATTTTATTCTCAATAAAAATATCTTTCGTGGCATAAACAAAACAAATTTACTGGCGTCGGCCTTAAAACATTCAAACAATTAAGCGTTCAAAAAAAGAAAACAAAAAGCCACAATTCAATATTTACTCTATCTTCCTCTTATCTCGATCATCTTGCAGTCGAGTGGGCATGGAATTGACTAGTCTTTGCAAATAGCGACTGTTTTTAGACACGATATTCCAGGCATTCTGAACATACATAAGTGTTCTGTCCATGGGCAGGTCTTTCATTGCAAACCCAGCAATCTCCAATCTTTCCTATTTTCTGCCTTCCTCTTAGTCTCCGCGTATGATCCTCATATCCTAATGTCGTCTATTATTCTTTTCAACCAGAGACCCAACCAGTTACATTTTATCTTTCTAATCAGTTTCAGCATCATTCACTTTTTCAAACACAATTTTATTTCTTATTCTATCTGTCCACGTCACACGCACCGTTCTTCTCCACATCCACATTTCAAATGCTTCAATTCGTTTCTCTTCATTTCGTCGTAATGTCCATGTTCCTTCCCCATACAATGCCACACTCCACACAAAGCACTTCACTAGTCTCTTCCTTAGTTCTTTTTCCAGAGGTCCGCAGAAGATCCTTCTTCTTCTATTTAAAGCTTCCTTTGTCCATGTTTGCAGTTTTTCTTGGGAAGGATAGGCCTAAATGTGGTAACATCCCGTTGCTTTCCGCACACCACTATCTCTTTCGCATCTTATTAAATTCCAGGGGGCCCAAGCGTGGAGATGAGGAGAGTGGATTTAACTAATTGGGCCCTCCGGACTTCACCGAAAGTCACGGCAAGGGTTAAATATTAATTCTATCAGGATGTTTGACCCTATCAGAGATCGGGAAATCTCAATTAGCCTTTGCCCCCCGCATCCTGGACTAGCTTCTACGAATCATCAGAAAATCTTAGAGTGTGATTGGGCCAATTTTTCCGAAAATGTTTCCACACTTTCGCCCTCGTAGCTCAGCGGACGAACGTCGGAATTTAGATGTCAACGTCTCAGGTTCAATTCCTCGTTACTCCTTTTCATTTTATTGTGGTTCAAGATAGTATAATGTAATAATGCAAAAAGAAAAACTAATAGCAGTGTTATGCAATTGGATTTTTCCAAACCTAATATTAAATTTATGTTATTTATATCGCTAAAGAACGATTACAATATAAATAACTTGAATATTATTTATACAGTATCACTAAAGAACGATAACACAATATAAATGATAAATATCGGTTTGTTTAATTAATATAAGATATTATATAATACGTATTTAATTATCTAAATAAAATAACCTATTTTACAAAGAAAGATATTTGTGTTATAATAATTGCCTACATAAAATACAGATTATTTATATTGCGAAAGAACAATAACAATATAAATAACTTGAATATTATTTATATCGCTAAAGAACGATAACAATATAAAAAACGTGAATACTATTCATATCGGAATTTCACAGATTTATTACAGATGTATTTAAGAAATTGTAGAAGAATAGTAATTAGTAACAGTGTCCTATTTATTCTTCTTGGAGCCAAATTTGTAACTTTTAAAAGTGTGGTTACTATGTTGAAGTGTATGTGTTGCAACGGATGCTTGATTTGTTATGTATGTGAGTCAGTTATGGGATGCTTGATGTCGTCGCAATGTCCTAATTATAGTTTGATTGTGTTTGTGCGACTATTGTGTATTAATTTATGATGTATCGTACGGAAAGCTGCATATTTGTGTTATAGAAGTGTTACGTATGTGTGTTGTTAATGTTTTTGTATGTTTCAAATTGATAACTGATATTTGTTTTGCAATCGCAATGCCTAATTTACGGATTGTTTATGTTTTGTTTACATCGCGTAAGCTAATTTAATTTTCTTTTCCATTTATCTTTATGCTTATCTTTTTTGTGTATAAAACTATAGCCCTAACATACATATGTAAAATAGGGCTAACCCCTATTGGAGATACTGTAGCTACAATAGTAATAATTATTATTCATATCGTTATAAAACGATAACAGAATACAAATGATGACTTGAATTTTATTCATATCTCTAAAGAAGGATAACAAAATATAAATAACGTGATATCCATCAAGAACGATAACTGGATATAAATGATAATTTGAATATCATTTACATCGCTAAAGAACGATTAAAAAATAAAATGAAAACTTGAAGAAGGCGCGAACCCAGAACCTTTGAATCATTAAACAAGCACTCTACCGCTGGTCTGCGAGGAGCAGATATGGAACACTTTCATAGTTTCGAAACTGCTTGTACAAGCACATGCATCGTGTAACATCGCCGCGACCCGAAGTGGACTTTGAAAATATTCGCTGTTCACGAGTGCGGCCACTTTTTTTTTTTGACAGCTGTACAGGCTACCGGAACTCAATTTCTTGAAAGAGAAGCTCAGAGACGGAACTACACAGTACAAAGAGAGATATTTTGTAATTTTATTCTGCGCTACAGAATGTATCAACTGGTCCCTTCCGCCACTGGATGGATGGACGGCATCGCTCCATTCCCCCATCGCCATAACAACACAGACGAAGTAAGACATATCTCCTTTCTCTCTCTTTGCACAGTGAGACAAGATACATCACACAGACTCTAGACTGTGGTATCCCTTCACCTTTCCACACATATTGGATCACCGCGGTCCATCAGACTTGATCCTATGCGGTCCATGAGCCCAGGATAGAGTCCATGATATCCTCATGCTCAGAAATGGCCGAAAAATGTAAACAGACTACTTGCGCTCCAAACCTGCTGTTTGAGATGGAACACGCCCGCTTTTACTCGTATGTTCATAAGTAAACACAGCAGATCCAGTAGCTAACGCTGGAACGGTTTCTCCCATTGTAGCATCCATGTCTGCTTTCATTTGTATTGGATTGATTTTATTTTTTACGAAACATTTTGTGATAGCACGAAACTCGTTATTTTCCATTTTTGCCAATCTGTTCGGCGCATTAACTTCAAAAGTAAACTACACAAATAAACAGTAAATTGTGTTTTTTCGTGCTTGAACTAATGTAAATTTAAGATTATGAGCAATTTTTATTTTAAGATGGAAAAATCATAATCTATTGTATCGGTAGATATTTTTTTCAAACTCTATCATATTAAATAAACATTTACAAGATATTAAATTAAAGAATAAAATCTTCCTTCTCCATTGATTTTCAGATGATGATGATGATGATGATGATGATAATAATAATATAATAGCAATGAGAAATTAAAAATCAATTTTATAGCTACATACATAACTTCGGAATAAATTAGTAAAACGGAATATGAAATTGAGATCATTATTACATGACATAAGTTGAGAATATATATATACACGCACAGTTTTCTGACAAATGCCAGGTCTTTCACTGCAAACCCAGCATTATCCAATCTTTTGTATTTTCTGCCTTCCTCTTAGTCTCCGCATATGATTTATAAATCTTAATATCGTCTATCATCTGATATCTTCTTCTGCCTCGATCTCTTCCCCCGTTCACCATTCCTTCCAATACATCCTACATAGTCAGTTTCTTTTCAGTCAGTGACCTAACCAGTTCCTTTTTCTCTTCCTGATCAGTTTCAACATCATTCTTTTTTCACCCACTTTTTCCAACACAGCTTCATTTCTTATTCTGTCTGTCCACTTCACACGTTCCATTCTTCTCCATATCCACATTTCAAGTGCTTCTAGTCGCTTCTCTTCACTTCGTCGTAATGTCCATGTTTCAACTTGAAAATAAAAAAAAAAAAACAAATAACATGACACAGAACGCATAATCCATGAATTCTTGGTAATTGTCATCTTCTATATCAATTCCTACTCTTAAACGTAACTTTGCCGTAGTAAACAAAGGTCTCATTAGTTCAGACAAACTATAGCACAAAGTGAAGTATAAAGTTGGCCTGCACGTATTTTGAATCTTGCTAGCTTCTGGCTAAGTTAGACTAAAGTGTAAGTTAAGTGCTGCGTTTTCTACCTGTTAAAGTCGGATTAAGTGAACGTGAAATTGTAGTGACGTTCCTGAATACGACCCTAAGTAGCATTTTAATTATTATCATACCAAGTGTTACGTATGTACTGCCTGTCTGGCAGGTTGCTTGTTATTAGGTACAAGTTTTTTTAATAACAATTTTTTAAACGTCGACAGTAATAAGATTTAGTTTTTTTATATTATATTGACATTATAGTTTGGTTAATTCTAAAATCACCAGCACATTGTAAGTCTGTCTCGGCACATATCATTTTACCATTTATCTTGCCTGCCCAATTTAACGATCCGAGTAAGACTGTGCGTGTACTGTGTACTATAACTTCGACTGCCAACTCCAACCTGTCTATGTGGATATACGTAGTACGTATTTCCTCATTCAGCTGGAAGCAGAGAACACGATAGCCTACATCAGACCTGCTCAGAAATGTCTGCTTGCATGTTGTCTTCTAAAAACTGTAAGTTTCTTTAAACTGTAGTTATAGGTGCTTTAAGTTATGAAAAATAACAAAAAAAATATATTTTAAGTAAGGCATTAACAATTAAAGATAGTATGGCTGTACCAGAACGATCGTTTGGTAAACTTAGGGTTGACGAAGGTGAGTTAATAAATTTGTGGTTGAAAATATAATTCGGAAGATTAAATGTGTTTGTCATATTAACATTAAAAGAGGAAAAGGTAAACGATCTTGAAATCCAGTACCAAAATAATTAGTAAATTCCTATGTATGAAAACAAACATGATTGTTAGTACAGGAGTTTGCCTGTGCTTATACGTACAGTAAATGAAAAATATTGCACTCAGAATATACTAACATTGATAAAATATGAATTCTGATTAACTAAATAACTACTCTTTTTCTTACATAAACCAGAACTAAAGAAGCGCAGTCGATGTTAATTTTATTTTCACTTGTATACAATAATAATAATAATAATAATAATAATAATAATAATAATAATAATAATAATAATAATTGCAATAATAACAATAATATACTTTAAAAATGAGACTCATAATGTTGCGTCCCAATCGTGTAAGGATTATGAAGCAATGTTTGACATTCATAAGTAATGTGACTCTAGTCGTATGGTCAGCATGGTGCAGAGCTCTTCACCAGATTCATCCAACGTTATACTTCCTTGTCGGGAATCGACCCAGATTCACTAGATTTGTAGCTGTAAGTGTGGAGTTTTAATCACAGGTAAGAATTATTAGGAGTGATATTGTTGAAATAGTAGCAATAGAAATACGAGGTGCGTTTGAAAAGTTCGTGGCCTGACATATAGATTCCATTGAAAAGATGTCAGCAATGCCGCCATTGTTAACCACCTGAAACATATTTCCAGGGGAATTTCAACACATACGTCTTCAGCTGAGCGCAATATGCATAGCTTTATAACATTAAAACCGTCACTGAATAAACTTACAATATAGTAATTTATTTGGTGAGTGATATTTTTCGTTAATAATATCACGAATAATAAACATTTTGTATGGGAAGTACCTACTTAAACTATTTACGTCAGCCTCACCGAGGATTTCAGTTACCGGCCGCTACTGCTTTGTACCACCATTAAATGTCAAATTTTATCTGTTTACAATATTATTTTTTATGTTTATTATGTCTCAATCCATAAAGTAAGTAGTTTTCTGAAATAATTTATAAAAAATATGTCAAATTTCAGTAGATACTATTTTAGGTAAGTATAAAAATATAAAAAAGTGGTACAAAGTTACTCCAAATAACTATAGTATTAGTGCTAGTATTAATATCAGTAACTATACGTAGTGGTGGTGGTGGTAGCAGTAACAACAGCATCTGTAGTAGGCCTACTCTAGTAGTAACGGTAAAGTACAGTACATAATAATTAAAAGAACATTGATGAGACTTGTCTCCACGTAACTTTTCACTATTATTTGCTAAATTCTTTGAACATGTGCTTTGTTGTGCTTTAAGAGATAACGTAATGGCCTACCTTTTTTCCTTATTTGTGTTTTAATTATGACACATACGCTGATCTCAGTAAATGAAATTATATTTTAATCTTGTTTACGCTTGAAACTACATGCGTAAAACTGCAAAAAAAGATATCTTCAGAAACATCCTCTCATTAAATGTTTATTTGCATGTACTAACGTAGCAATTCAAGGTTATGTAAACAGTTGCATGCGAATTATCTTATGTTTATTTTATATTTCCATACTTTTAAATAATTAGGCCTATACACTGTCTAGTTAGTATAAGCTGTAGCCATAATTGATGTAACAAACACAAATTACTAAAACTGTGACGAAGTTATTTACACAAAAAACGTCAGTCTGCTTCCAGTGATAAATTTACGTACTGCACTATTTCTGAATAAAACATTTTCTATTGATATGGTGGAGACGATGAAATCGTGAAAAAGTATATAGGACGTTAAAAATCGTTACTGTAAACCTTTGTGAGCTCCTTTTTTACTCAAAGTTCAGTTTTGCCCAAGGCTACTTTTAAACATTCCAATTTGAATCATGCAGTTTTACTACTATATCGGAGTTTTACTGGACAAGGACTTGATTCTTGTATACCTTATTTTATTTCAAGGAGTGCAGTTCGGTGTTCAAATAAGCCACCGGACTGCACTCCTTGAAATAAAATAAGGTATACTAATGTTTTGGCGTATTTAATTTAATTATCGATAGTTCTGGATAGGGCAACCTTGAATCGTACAATTAAAATCGATTTTAGTCCAACCATAGCTCAGTGAATTGAGAAATCTTGGAATGAATGAATGAATGAATGAATGAATGAATGAATGAATGAATGAATGAATGAATGAATGAATGAATGAATGAATGAATGAATGAATGAAATGTTTCCAGGCCTTCACCTCAGACATCATAGAACATCAGAATGAAAAGAAAAGAACGTAGATAAATCTCGTAAGGATTCGAAGCCGTGACCGTAACTTCCACACAATGTCAAAGCTGAGTCTTATTATGCACATACCGCGGGCGGGAAATTATCTTCGTGGGGTGGAATAATTTAACTACGAATGTATAGGGCTACGTCACGATACCTTTCAAAAAAGAAAAGGGGTGAGTTTTTTTAATCTATAGCGTACGTAGAAATTTCTGTACCTTTAAAGTCATAGTCCTAAGTGATAAAATACTATAAATACTATGAACGGATTATTTAGGCGAATGAAACAGCGATGTACTTCCACGATGAAACAAGATTAAGATGCCAAGGTTTTACTTTACGTGGAAGCCGTGGTCATATGTTCGAATACTGCCTACGATCTGCATGTTTGTCCAATGCCATTGAATGTTCTGTATTGTTTAAAGCTTTAACGTCATGCCGATCGCAAGGACATGGAAGTTGTAGCGCATGCCTCTCTGTTTACTCCATACAGAAAAAGTCCAAAATATAGATGCAGAGCAACGTTCCCAACCTGGGGTCCGTGAGTGATTTGAAAGGGGTCCGCGGAACAATGATGTGTTTTCAAATGGTATTTTTTTAACTTCGTTATTTAACGACACTCTATCAACTACTAGGTTATTTAGCGTCGATGGGATTGATGATAGCGAGATGGTATTTGGCGATATGAGGCCAAGGATTCGCCATAGATTACCTGACATTCGCCTTACGATTGGGGAAAACCTCGGAAAAATCCAAACCAGGTAATCAGCCCAAGCGGGGATCGAACCTTCTCCCGAGCGCAACTCCGGATCGGCAGGCAAGCGCCTTAGGCGACTGAGCTACGCCACTGGCTCAAACGGTATTTTAATTGGTTATTTTACGACGCTTTATCAACTGCTTTGGTTATCTAGCGTCTGAATGAGATGAAGGCGATACTGCCAGCGAAATCAGTCCAGAGTCCAGCGCCGAAAGTTACCTAGCATTTGCTTTTGATGGGAAAACCTCGGAAATAACCTCAACCAGGTGAATAATGTCCCAAGCAGGATTTGAACCCGGGCCCGCTCGTTTCACGGTCAGACATGCTAACCGTTACTCCACAGCTGTGAACAACGGTATTTTAACTGCGGTTAACTTCATTGCGTTCTCTGACTTGTCAGCTTCCTGGAATATATATATATATATATATATATATATATATATATATATATATATATATATATTGTTTATCTCAGACTTTTGAGACACAGACTTTAGTAAGAATGAGTTATTCTGAGGGACTTCTGTTAGCTTGCAAGTCTTGCATACCTATCTGATGCTTGCTTACTTGCTTACGTACTTATTTACTTACTTACGACTTTTAAGAAACCTGGAGGTTCATTGCCGCCCTAACATAAGCCCGCCATCGGTCCCTATCCTGAGCAAGATTAATCCACTCTCTACCATCGTATCCCACCTCCTTCAAATCCATTTTAATATTATCCTCCCATCTACGTCTCGGCGTCCCCAAAGATCTTTTTCCCTTCGGCCTCCCAACTAACACTCTATATACATTTCTGGATTCGCCCATACGTGCTACATGCTCTGACCATTTCATACGTCTGAATTTAATGTTCCTAATTATGTCAGGTGAGGAATATAATGCGTGCAGTTCTGCGTTGTGTAACTTTCTCCATTCTCCTGTATCTTCATCCCTCTTAGCCCGAATATTTTCCTAAGCACCTTATTCTCAAACACCCTTAACCTCTGTTCCTGTCTCAAAGTGAGATATTTTTTATTTTCTAAATTCTGATATTCAGGGTTCAACTTTAACACTGTGTTCAACGTTCGGAATAAGACTGAAGCAATGACAAAGAAATTAAACTTGTGGTCTCGCTGAGTTATCAATAGAAAATTCCATTAATTTCCCACTCTTAGTGACTTTTCTACCTACACATGATGATGAACTCTCGTCCGTTACCTCCGGAAGTGTAAATGTTAAAATGTTATGTTTTATTTAACGACGCTCGCAACTGCAGAGGTTATTTCAGCGTCGCCGGATGTGCCGGAATTTTGTCCCGCAGGAGTTCTTTTACATGCCAATCAATCTACTGACATGAGCCTGTCGCATTTAAGCACACTTAAATGCCATCGACCTGGCTCGGGATCGAACCCGCAACCTTGGGCATAGAAGGCCAGCGCTATACCAACTCGCCAACCAGGTCGACCGGGAAGTGTAAAAAAGAAACATCTTAATTGATTGACATTAAAATTAAGAAAATATTATCCTTATTGTAATGGAATCTACAAATTGTATGAAAAGTCCCTTAGTCACGTATAATAGTTTGCCCATCAAATAAGAAGAGGGGCTGTTAGATCTGATTCGAGATTAAAAATTATATTATTTTCTACAACGTTCCTGTTGCATTCTTGATTACATGCGCCACCTATAGCCTATATCTCGATGTTTTCCGAATTCTATTCGCCATATATGAACGTTCTGCGGGGTCTCTTTAGTGAGAACAATCACGTTGTGCAGTAAGGATAACTGGTTGACAGTCGGTCTTGATAAATTTAATATCTACTACTTTATATCCTGAATTCTTGGGCATTCCATATATCTAAAGACGGAGGAGAAGAGACAAAAAAAATCTCTGACCATGTGTCATGGATTGAAGATGCTGCAGGGGAAGGGTAACGTCAGAGACGGTTAGACGGCTAGAAGATAGCTGTCCTCAGTGCTGGAGAAGCAGCCAGCCAGAATGGGAGGGCAGTCCGCGGTGCATTGGTTAATACTTTTATCGATCACAACTATACGCAACGCAGAGTGTGTTAACCCACAATCGAATGTGGATATCTTTGACGGTAGTGGAGGAGGTTCGGGTCAAGTGACGAGTAGCAGGGAACTAACAGATACACAAGTCGTTACGACATTGAATGGATTAGAACTTTCAAGTACGGAATCTAGTGTTGTGCAAGATCAATTGCTGTCTGATGTACAACATTCTTCAACTGAAGAGCTGTCAACAACATTTCTCCGTCTTAATAATTCAAATCTGTCACCAGATGAAAACAAGGAAGATAATCAACAGACAGCAATACTTCCATTAAACAGCAATGAACTTCAGCAAGATGTTAATGAATTAGAGCAGGTTAAAGATGAATTATCCGATAGTATCACGTCGTATGTCAGTGCTGAAGAAAATAAACAAAACGTAGCCAGTGCCGATATTAATGCTAATATCACTACGGATATGAGAAACAACAGTAATAGTGCTATGAAGGATGAAGACTATGAGGACGATATTTTCAAGCAGCCTTACGATGAAAATAGTTTTAACCAGCTTCTTAATGACATGGGATCTTTAAGCAAAGACTTAAACGACAGTGCAACACACAGCAATTCTGAGAAAAATGTAGATAATCTGGAGGATTACAACAGTCAGCAGTCTCAAAACCAGAAAACCAACGACCAAAAAGACGCCTCTTTTTCACATCAAATACAGTCAGACTCACCTTTTGATCACTCACTAAACAATTCTCTAGAGAGCGATGACATATTTGAAAAAGTATTTAATATTTCTGTAGAAGACGAAGACGGTGAACATCCTAACTATTTCACGTATCAAGCAGACAGTCGACATCGAACTCAGTACCCTCCTAAATCCACAGACGTCTCAGCTTTAAATAATGCATCTTACAGATCCCAAAGTGATGACAATAATCTACATCCTTCCTTGGACAGTATATTCGAAGTGTACCACTACGCGCGTAATGATACTAACCAGAACAAAACCCTGGCTCATCACATTGAGGAGATTGTTTTAAATCGACTTCCTTCCTTGCAGAATCGTGGGGCTAATGCTAGTTCCGGTCAGGATGTAAACAAATCGGAATCAGAGGATGATGAAGATGAAGAAGTAGATGAAGACGACGATATTGGCAACGGCCTCGAACCATTGTCTATCAATTTTGTTCCTGATGAAGACAAAGAAGAAGAGGAGGAGAAGAAGGAGGAGGAGGAAGATGGAGAAGAGACACCCTCTGGAGCTAGTTTGGCTTTCGTGTTTGATTCAACAGGTTCTATGTGGAATGACTTGGTGCAGGTGAAAATGGGAGCTGAGCGAATAATGGCCACCATGTTGGAGCGACCAGACAAGCCAATCTACAACTACGTTTTAGTTCCCTTCCACGATCCAAGTAAGTCATGAAAATTATACTTCTTAAATAAATGTATTTTGTATAATTTAATCATTTATTTTAGAAAGAACACAAGTCACATTTTTGTAGAAATTGATTTTTGTTAAAAATATACTCTACCGGGGTAGCCACATTAAGTTTAAAAAGGGCACATTCCTAATTCGACTTCATTTGTTACTATAAATACGTTTATTTGAGAAAGGGTACATAACCTGGATATATGTTCTTTCTTCACTAAATTGACTGTAGTCAACATTCGCGCAAAAAAGTTCTCAAATATGTAAGAGAAGAGGCAAAGTCTTTCTATGACACCATTTGATTTGGCCAACTACAACATAGGGTAATGCAGAGTAAAGTTTTTCATGCCAAAAGTGGAAATAAGAGGCATATTCCCATTTTATCAGTATTATCTACACTTACTGTTAATTAAAGCATTGATTTGTAATATGTCCACTTTTTGAACTCTCATTGGTCCTGTGTTTAGTTTAGAAAGGGCACATGTCCAAGATTTAAAAAAAATGACATAGAAATCACCCTTTTTATTAAACAAATGTTAAACTCGTGTGTAAAGTGTATTTTAGTATTCTTCCCAAGATGTAATACAAAGAATTGAAAAAAATCTCTAATTTAAATAGTTTTTTGTCTCTCCTGTAAAATTGGAAAAATGTGACTCGTGTGACTTGTGTCCTTCCTAATTTTTTTGTTATTTAACGATGCTGTATCAACTAGGTTATTTAGCGTCGATGAGATGTGAAAGTGAGATGGTATTTGGCGAGATGAGGCCGAGGATTCGCCATAGATTACCTGGCATTCACCTTACGGTTGGGAAAAACCTCGAAAAACCCCAACTAGGTAATCAGCCCAAGCGAGGATCGAACCCGCGCCCGAGCGCAACTTCAGGCCGGCAGAGCGACGCCGGTGGCTTCCTTCCTAAAATAAATTATTCAATTATGCTCAAAGATTCTCTATACAAATTGAGTGAAATAAGTCGGTCAGTGCCATTGTTCCTCAGTGCTGCATTGGTTGTCGTGCTTGACATTCGATGCGAAGTCGTGCTTTAAAATTTGACCAAGGTAGATAGATTTTAAAGGGTAGTAAAACATTTAGCATGATTTTCTTTGTACAGAATCCAGAAGTTGTGTCGTAAAAGAAAATTGTCCCTGATCAGGAGGACTCCATGTAAAATTTACCTGTCAGCCGTTTCTCCTCCCTCTAGTTACCACTGCTGTGGCTGTGTGGTGAGATCTTCAGCCCGTCATGCAGGTGGTCCGGATTAGAGTCTCGGTCAGGGCTGGAATTTTTCATTGAAAAATCCATAGTGACACTTAGGGTGGGCAAGGTCGCAGTTGGGTTTTTGTCGGGATTCTCCCGTTTCCCCATATTAGTCATTTACATCATTCCATTAGCATCTGTCCATTCCGTTATTCCATAGCATTCCCCGAACACCGGCTGGCGACGCACGGATGAGGCTGGCCTAGGGACGAGTGAGATTGCTTGCTCGGAACCTGGGTACGCAGCGAACCTCAGTATGATCAACCGGTGTGGATTTGTGAACGGACTTAGCTTGAGGGTTAGTGTAATACATTTTGAAAAGTCACAGTGCTGAGTCGTAATGAATGCCCCCCTTCCCGAAATTGCATTTTATTCCATTCCTCCCTCTGGTTCTTTACGAAGACATTGTGCGAATAAGCCAAGAAACAAAGTAGAAAATTTAAAGGCGAACACAATAAGAATAAGTTAAGCCCTGGTTTTTATGAACAGAAGCATGCGACGTGCGAGGTGAGAGGTCCGCCTCGCACAAATCCGGACTACACGAGAGATAGTGAGTGGTTTCTATAGCTGCGAGATGCGAGATCTAGTACCTCGCAGTTATAGAAACCACTCACTATCTCTCGTGTAGTCCGGATTTGTGCGAGGCGGGCCTCGCACGTCGCATGCGTCGGTTCAGAAAAACTAAGGCCTAAATTGGCCGCAGTTTATTTTGGACCGAATCCTCGAAATGAGTGAAAAAAAGTATTTGATTTTCGATAGTATGTGCAAAAGTTTACTTTTGTTCTATTTACTAGTATAAAAGGTCAAAATGATCGTAGTTTTATTACGTTTCATGATATCGTATCTTGTTAACCCGTACAGACTCTGCAGTTAACACAATTTTTGTTAAAGAATATTTATTAGAGAGGTTTTGTATGATTATTTTAAAGATAAACATGTAATTCGTCTTAAGAAATTATGTAAGTTATGCCTGAATCTACAAGGTAGACATTTTAGTGTAATTTTACAAATTACAGTAATTTCAACATAAAATGTTAATAAAGCCAAAGTTAGATGTATTGTATTTTAATTATTAAGTTAATTGAAGAGTGTGAGCCCAAAACTCGCTTAGTCTATTTGGCCATTTTTATGACTTTATATATAATGACTTTGTTTGAGACTTCTATCATATTTCCTTCCATAACAACGACAATCCTTGCGTAAACGTTAGTATTATTATGCATGTCACTTGAAAACTCGATCAGTCCGTAGGTCGGTGGATAAAAAAAATTAGTCCAGTCCTTTCATAAAAATGTACTAAACGCGTTTTGGGATCACAGTCTTCAATTAAAGAATCTAATTTCTGAAATGGTAATTTATTCAAGAAACTTCTGAGTTTTGAAGAAAAAAATCGTGTTCATAACGTTTCCTCACGAAACTATTTCGCTTTGTTTTGCATACAACTGAGTGACTTTTCATTATATTTCATGATTTAGTCGTTCTCGGTGGTCTAGCGGATATCATGCTAGCCGTTGGATGTGATGTTTGCACGTTCAAACCCGGCCAATGATGTTTGATTTTAGACTACGATCAAATTTATAACGTAGCTTGCTCCAGTAGGGAAGCTGTGGTTTTCATGTTGTAGATTTGCGACACGTTAAATAATTATATCCTTGGAAGATCTCCAATCAAAATTCGTCGGCTATTTCTCGCCCACGTTGAATTTCGACGCAGAATAACCTCTGCAGTTGAAAGCGTCCTTAAATAACATACCGTAGGACTTTGAACTCGTTCTTCAGATTTGTTGTAACATTTCGAAAAAGTCATACCGAACATCTGTTCCATTACACCAGTAATATCGAACACGGAATTTATAAAATACTTGGTTTTTCTTTTGCTATATTAATGATAGGTAGACCTACATATTACATTTCACAAAGAATTAGCATTTCAAACGCTAATCGCTGCCACACGTATAAGTAGACCAAGGAACTTTTATGCACTAGAAATCTGAAAGTATGCATGTAACGATGCAGTAAAAGCTGTTGAAATATGCAGTAAAACTGTTGAAATATGCACTAAAAATTAAAATAAATGCTGTATATGCATTACAAATACACTTCAGAGGTTTCATAATACCACAGTCTAGTATATACAGTCACGAAGCTCAATATGTAATAAATGTGCATCCATAGATAGTTGCTAACCACTAGGATCGCTATTATCGCCTCATTACAGACAATGCGAAATAGTACCTGCACAGTCTATTGTTCCTAGCAGCCTCAACAACTCAAGCTTCGTGACTGTATATACTAGACTATGATAATACGATATAAATTAAAATATTGTACGGAAGACGACGTTCTCATTAGTAGAAAAACATTCCTACATTAAATATTTTCTGCTACTTTTTCCTTTCGGCGTTCGGCTGTTAAATTTGTAAGAGATCGATGATGCACTGGTTCTTCGCTTGATTGTGCAGAAAAACTTTTCAAAATGAACATTTACATTCCTGGAGATTTCATTGTCGCATTCAGTTTTGTTTTTTATGAAATCAGAGCGCACTAGCAGCATTGTCTTCGCAGCAGTTCCATGACCTTAACAATACGTGACTTTATTGTCGCATTATATTCATTTTTGGTTCTATGAAATCAGAGTAAAAGGTGGTAAAAGTTTGAATGACATCTAGGCGACGCGTATTTTCGCCCTAGCTCTGAAAAATTACACTTAGGCTACGGATATTATATACAGATACGCAAATAAAATTTGGAGCTCCTTTATTGTGTTTCACTTACAACACACTGCCATGTGCAATAAACAAGAGCCCCTGTATATATGCTACTTGTGGACAACCGTGCGAAATTGTTGCCTACATACAGGTGGACGCCCATCAAGACTCGCTCCAAATTTTAATTCCGTATCTGTGCACAGAGCAAGAGCTAGCCTCGTGTTGAAGGGAAAACGATTCAACTTATACACTAGGGCAGGAATGTCAAAGCGCCTGCACTACGTGCTCATACTACAAGCAATACAAATCCAACAAGGGTCACTTAGAAAGATAACGTACAATCGCCGCTCTTAAGGAAATGCTGTGAGGGTTCTTGAGAGCACACAATTTTGCATAAATGCATATTTCGAGGGTTTTCCCTTTTGAATGCATATACATTTTTATTTTGTATATTTAAATATAATATTAACATATTCCCTTGTTTTGTCCGATCTATTATCAAATTTCAAAATTTCTCTGTGATAAGAATAAGAATAACTTCCAAGAAATATAAAAATTAAGTCAGAAATATAACCAATAATTACTTAATTACTGTCGAGGACATAAAATTGCTGCGACGACAATAGATACTCAATGGATACTTGTCCCTAGTACAGGGATGTCAAAGTAATTTGCTTAAATATAACATCCAACTGGTCAGACATTGTACAGGGATATCATTTTATTTTTACTTCAACTTTTATTGTACCTGAGTTTTTGAATGTACTTCACTCCCACCCCTTCTACTAACTAAGTTCCAACTGTCCACACAGAACCAAGGCGCAATACTGAGTTAGTGATTACAGTACGTTTCAGAAATATGTTCGCGTTTTTCAGTGACGAAAAGTTCCAATATTGAATCATATTTTCGCACAGGTACTGTCGTCCGTTTGCCTACGTCGCATCCCGATTTCCCCAACCTGCTTCTACTCGCTCCACTGTAAAGACTAGTGGCTGGGCTTTCTTAGCTCTTTTCTGAAAACATTAATTTCTGTTAGGAATTAATTGGACGTCTACGTAATATTATGCAACTGTTTAAAATAACTTAAATAAAATAGCCTCGTTAAGTAATTAATTATCACGTGATCGCCTCCCCCCTTTCTACGATCCTGCGACATAACCACTTGGACGGACAGTAGATAGCATGTCTGAGTAATTTTATCTGTGCGGGTCGGACAGAAGTGAAGACTGAATTTACAGTACGTAAGGTACTCTTTTATAGAGTAGGTACAGAATTATTTCAACATGAGTTACTAAGTATGAAGGGCGAAACTGGTAATTGGAATTAAATGCAATAGTCTATAGTGCGATAATAGGCACAAAAGAACTGAAGCCTATATCGAAATGAACGGCCACCATTTTCAAAAATGTGTTTAAATATCCATATTATGATTATTTTTCATTTTAACTTCATTCTCTATATCGTACGCTAATGTGCTGTAGACAGTATAATATACACTGCATAATGAATACGTCCGAATAGATAACTCAGTTCATGAGTAAAAACACTTATTGTTAATACTGTACTATATTTTGATTAAACAAAACCTAATGAAAATTATCACACTCAAAATCGCGATATTTCCTACTTTACGTAAATGGATGAACTAATTTTCTTCCCTCCTGTACCTAGTAAAGTGATTTGTTTGTATTTTACGTCAGTATCATCGAACTCCATTAATTAAAATGTGTCTCAGTGAAACATACAGCAGAGTCCGTATAGGTCAGTTTCTATCTGATGCTTTTCCAATTCACTGCGGGCTAAAGCAGGGAGATGCACTATCACCTTTACTTTTTAATTTCGCTCTAGAATATGCCATTAGGAAAGTTCAGGATAACAGGCAGGGTTTGGAATTGAACGGGTTACATCAGCTTCTTGTCTATGCAGATGACGTGAATATGTTAGGAGGAAATACACAAACGATTAGGGAAAACACGGAAATTTTACTTGAAGCAAGTAAAGCGATCGGTTTGGAAGTAAATCCCGAAAAGACAAAGTATATGATTATTTCTCGTGACCAGAATATTGTACGAAATGGAAATATAAAAATTGGAGATTTATCCTTCGAAGAGGTGGAAAAATTAAAATATCTTGGAGCAACAGTAACAAATATAAACGACACTCGGGAGGAAATTAAACGCAGAATAAATATGGGAAATGCGTGTTATTATTCGGTTGAGAAGCTCTTATCATCCAGTCTGCTGTCCAAAAATCTGAAAGTTAGAATTTATAAAACAGTTATATTACCGGTTCTTCTGTATGGTTGTGAAACTTGGATTCTCACTCTGAGAGAGGAACATAGGTTAAGGGTGTTTGTGAATAAGGTGCTTAGGAAAATATTTGGGGCTAAGCGGGATGAAGTTACAGGAGAATGGAGAAAGTTACACAACACAGAACTGCACGCATTGTATTCTTCACCTAACATAATTAGGAACTTAAAATCCAGACGTTTGAGATGGGCAGGGCATGTAGCACGTATGGGCGAATCCAGAAATGTATATAGAGTGTTAGTTGGGAGACCGGAGGGGAAAAGACCTTTAGGGAGGCCGAGACGTAGATGGGAGGATAATATTAAAATGGATTTGAGGGAGGTGGGGTGTGATGATAGAGACTGGATTAATCTTGCACAGGATAGGGACCGATGGCGAGCTTATGTGAGGGCGGCAATGAACCTTCGGGTTCCTTAAAAGCCATTTGTAAGTAAGTATCATCGAACTCCAGTCGTGGAAGGAGGTAGCAAATGGCGTTTCCGGGTCTCAGTCACTAATCCAAAGGTATAGCCAGGTTAATATTAAAAATGTTAGTAAAAATAAAATGATGTCCCTGTATTTTAATCAATGTATAATGCCGAGAATTAAAAACACATCTAACATAAATGTGTTACAGATAGTCATATTTCGAATTTTATTGGTCATATTTTTATGTTTTTTTAGGTCATAAATGCATACATATATCCTATTTCTTTAGGTTATAGAAATCCACCCTCTAGTAATAACACTTTGACTGACTGTTTAACAATTATTTATCGTCATACATTCACGCTATGTTTATGAATATCTTCCGAAAAGGAACAGTGTTTTAAATACTCTGTTTTGGAGCGAAATAAATCCTTGTCTCGGCCGCGTCTGTGGCTGAAGTGCTAGTGCCTAGAGACAGCTCTTTATATTCCCACTCATTATCACTGTTCTGACTTTCGCTAGCTCGAGGTAGCGTGCAAGAGAGATGGACAGCATAACGTCGCAGTCTAGTATATTTAGTCACGAAGCTCAATACGTAGCAAATATGTATCCATAGATAGTTGCTAACCACTAGGATCGCTGGTATCGCCACATCACAGACAATGCGAAATAGTACCTGCACAGTCTATTGTTCCTAGTACCCTCACAACTCAAGCTTCGTGACTGTATATACTAGACTGTGATAACTTAGCGATATACGATACTGCAAAGTGATACAGAAACTGTAATAAAATGTTTCTCATTCATTCGAATGTGCAAATCTCTTCATATTTCAACATTGTGCTCCATACTCAAAGTTTCTTAATTTACTTTGTCAATATTCCGAGTACAATACTTTAATATTAGGTACCGTAAAATAGGGGCACAGGGACGAAGTTTTATTTCTTTATATCAAAGACTAAATATAATAAGAGTGTTTATTTGTTCACTCATTATTATTTAATCTTTGATACAAAGAAATAAAAAATAATAAAACTTTCGTTCCTATTCATCCCCCGCATCCCTATTCATTTCATTTACTGTACGAATATTTGATAATTAAAAAACATTTAAGTTATTAATTTAAAAAAAAGGAATGGAATGTAATGTAAAGTATGGAGTTAATCAAAATTATTGGACCGAATATAATAGCCTGTTTTTATTTTAAAATGACAATAGCATTTGAGATCCGTATTGACAATGGTTTTTTCCACTTTAATAATTTCGTTTAGATGAAAAAGTTATGTCATTACTTTGCAGGCCTTAGTATTCGAAGGTTCAACGGTAAAATTATTAAAAATCATAAGGTTGAAATTTTATGGTGAATAAATATTAACTTAAAGAGCAAAATTGGGAATAACCAGAGCGCAGTATTGAAGATTATGCAGACTTAAATCTGATAAATATAGCCTTAAAATGACTTACAGTGCATGTTCTGTTCGTGCTTTACTTTGTCATCAGGAAGATGTTGCACCCACTCCGACACAAAAAAAAATCCACCAAGTGTATAAAGAAAGTACGTACTAAATTATGCAGCTGCAAAGAGACTCGATTTCGAGATTTTTGCGGAAATACAAACTCTCACCATAAAAACTGTTAGAATGTGCTGTTTGTTTGTGTGTAGCGACTTCTCATAAACTATTGTTCAGTTTTTGTTCATATTCAGTATCTATGAGTCAATTTATCCCAGAATTATAAAAAATTAACGAGTCTTTATTTGAAATGAAAAACATAATGGTGATTCACTTCAAGAATCGCAAATGGTTTTCTTCGTGATTTTTTATTACGTAGAATAAATTGACAAATGAGATGGCGAAGTTAGTACCGACGAAAAATCTCTCTGTTAAGGAAAATTAATTATTTTGTAGAGTTATTCCAAATTCTTGTCTAATGCTGACTCCTGCTGAGGAAGCACGTAACGGGAACCTTATAAAATAATAATAATAATAATAATAATAATAATAATAATAATAATATCTAAATGGAAGTGTTACTATGCAGAAAGGATTGCGGTAACTATTAACTCCATCCACACCCTTTCCACAAACTCTTCATTTTCCCCCTCGAGAAAAATTATCTGGAATCACCACTGCCAATAATGTTGCTACACGTGTATATAAATTTCTAGAAGTCTAGAAAAAATAAAGGCATACTGATATGTTTTCCAGTACTCGGGTAGTAACAATCATAGCTGGCAATCTAGCAAACAAAGGCAAGAAAGTGACGATTTATTTTTGAGAGGGACCAAATGTTTGTCGCTATCTTGTGTTTTCTTATGTGGTGATACATCAACCAAATGCCCAGAATTCTCACTACTTGTGAATGTCTAATGTTTGTTTATATATTCTAAGATAAGTGGAAAAGGAACGGACACAATCCTTGAAGAAAAATTATTTTGCTCATTAAGTTCTCTAAAGGAATTTTCTGTAATTGTTTTTATGTTTTAGAAATTGGACCTGTGACTATAACAACAGATCATAAGGAATTCAGGGAGAGTTTACAGAATATAACTGTTCATGGAGGTGGTGACTGTCCTGAGATGGCAGTGGGAGCAGTGAAAGAGGCACTGTCTGCAAGCTTGCCTAACTCTTTCATCTATGTGTTCACTGATGCAAGAGCCAAGGATTATCACTTGATCACTGAAGTACTCGCGCTTATTCAAAGGAAACAAAGTCAGGTAATTTGTCCTGAATAACTAGAATGTTAAGCAGTGAAATAAGTTTTATGTTTTGTTGAAAAGATTGATCTTTGCAATTATAAAAGATAAAGAATGAATTTGCAGTTTTATTTTAAGAATAGCTAGAAGTATTGGTATTGAAATAAATTTCAGAGAAATAATTTTTTCTGCAGTTTTAACTATGCTACAAATTTAACTATAGGCCTGTATAAAGAAGATACTTGAAGTGACGAGAAATAAATTTTAAATCAACACACGTTTGTAAAGTATTATTCTTAGGCCATTACAGTTTGTGAAGTTTAGTCATGGGGTTGAGTTATGAAAAATAAAAATACCAAATAAAAGGTTGGAATATTAGATTAGCATTTCATGCATAGTTGAAACATTCACTTACCTTTCTCATTTTAATCGAAACAATCACAAAAAAATATATTGTATATATTAGAGAACATTGGTTTGAGGATTAACGTTGAATAACGTTAAATATTGGGGTTTATATTAAAACAGCTTTAACTTGGTACTAAAATTAAACTTTTATTGAAACACTGAGATTTATTGAAATGCTGAGAGTTCATGAGTCTGTTTGTAGTGCTTTTGTTTGAGCTTTGCGTTGTTTGTAAGTTACTCATGTAGGTATATATTAGACATTAGTCTCTCTTCTTCTAGGTACATTATTACTAGACTGGGAACTATCTTTCTCTTCAAGTTTTATTTTCCTACAATGTTTCATATATTATGTGCAACTGCTTCCTGCAAATATGTTTATCTGTGTGCAGTGGCACCAACTTTAGGAAAATACTGGGTGGGCTCTAACACTTGAGTTATAAGTTAAAAGAAATAAATCTCATAAATAATAATCATAATAATAACACCACAAATTATTGGGTGGACTCGAGCCTCACAGGCCGATAGAAGTTGGCACCACTGTCTGAGTGAGCGCGGTGTACCAGTAACATGCTTGTACAATAGTTGTTAATGTTATTGCCTCATGCTGTCAACATAGCATTTGCGTTTGTATGAAAAGACAAACAAAGATGGCCCCATTCTTAAACCGTAATACATGGATCAAAATGGATTGTGTTCTTGAAAATGTCTCATTTATTAACGCATTTCACTTGGAACATATCCACCGCCATCTTTTGTAGTTTAGCTATAGCAAGTGATTGAGAGTCTATAAAATTAGGAAATGTATTACCGGTATATGTTTTGGGCAACAGTAACAAATAAAATTGACACTTGCGAAAAAATTAAATGCAGAATAAATATGAGAAATGCCTGTTATTATTCTGTTGAGAAGCTTTTGTCATCCAGTCTGCTTTTTAAGTTAGAATTTATAAAACAGTTATATTACTGGTTGTTCTTTATGGTTGTGAAACTTGAACTCTCATTTTGAGAGAGGGTGTTTGAGAATAAGGTGCTTAGGAAAATATTTGGGGCTAAGCGATATGAAGTTGCAGGAGAATGGAGAAAGTTACACAACGCAGAATTGCATGCATTGTGTTCTTCACATAACATAATTAGGAACATTAAATCCAGACGTTTGAGATGATCAGGGCATATAGCACATTTAGGTGGATCCAGAAATGCGTACCGGTATAGATTGTTAGTTGGGAGACCTGAGGGAAAAAGACCTTTGGGGAGGCCGAGATGTGGATGGGAGGATAATCTTAAAATGGATTTGAGGGAGATGGGATATGATGGTAGGGAATGGATTAATCTTGTTGAGGATAGGGACTGATGGCAAGCTTACAGTATGTGAGTGTGGCAATGAATCTCCAAGTTCTCTAAAAGCCATTTGTAAGTAAGTATTACAGGTTTTGAGGTTACTGTTTAAACATTCTACCGTACAATTTAGTTTTGGAAATAAAATTAACATCATGTTTGGTTACATCAGTCATTATTTTTTCATTTAAATAGTAGCATGTTTCTATGAATATGCCTTAGGCATTAAGGTACGGTAAGTTATTAACATTCAAAGATGGAGTTGCATCAGTGTTGCGCGAAATCTGTCTGTTTCATACAAGTGA
The DNA here is from genome assembly GCF_040183065.1 of Periplaneta americana. NCBI lineage: Eukaryota > Metazoa > Arthropoda > Insecta > Blattodea > Blattidae > Periplaneta > Periplaneta americana. Next base: position 109,283,966 of record NC_091128.1, read on the forward strand.
CCCTCGAATAATAACATTATTTAGCGTTAAAAGTGCTTTAATTTATTTATATGGGGTGGTGCTTAAGAAGTTACTACCAGAAGCCACCACTGGACTTAGATAGGCCTATCAGGTTATATTCTTATTTATTCTTCTCTTATTATTTCTGAAAATATATTCCAGTCATAGAAACATGCATTTTTACAAATTCAATATTTCTATAATTATGAATTCATTTTATTTCAACAAAACATTCAATTAATTCTCGCCAGTATTCCTTCTGAATCACCCTATAGCTATAAGTTACAGATGAAGAGAGGGGCATGGTCATATGGACAAATAGCATATCAAAAACAAGTTTCCTATTATCTAGGATGTTGAAAACGTGTATTGTCATGAAAATTACAAAATAGATCATTTACAGCATTATATTGTTTTATTTTTGAACTTCATTCATATAATGAGAAAGTCAAAATATTTCGGAAAAATAATAAAACGTGATTGTAGAGTTCATTGTTTCAACATTATTGAAAATTAACAATTTGTAATATGAATATAAAAATTTAGATAAATGTTGCAGATGTATTATAAATGACAGAGAGAAATTTTGTATAATCATATAATTTGTATTAATTTACAGCTTAAAAAATTGCTGTTCCTTTATACATCTTCATTAGGTACACTTTTTAACACTTTGTATCACTTAAGAATATAGTTAATTACAATAACGATTTTCTACATAGTGTTAATATGAAAAACTAAGTGGTCTATTACTTAGTTCACTAGATTCGACTTTCGCTTCAGTCATCCTCAGAACTAGTGAGGTCCTTGCTTCTTTCCATTTCTTCAGTTCTTTTGCTAGGGGTGCATTTGTGTTTGGTACACATATATACCAAGTGAAGTGGTACACACCCTATTTGACTCCACACTACCAAACACAAAATCACCCCTCAGCAAAACAACTGAAGAAACCAAAAGAAGCAAGGATCTCACTAGTTCTGAGGATGAGTGAAACGAATATCGAAACTAGTCAACTAGGTAATATAGGCTACTGGTACGACTTTGTTTTTCAACTGACACTAGAAAATTTTTATTTTATTAAGTAACTAGCCTATATTCTTAAATGCTCCTTCATGTTGCGAATATGAAATGTTATCTAACTTTTAAAACAAAAATTTAAATAAAAAGCATGATTTGATACTTTTATGGTGTCAACATAGTGCGAGGTTTTTGCACACTGTATTTGCACCATAGATGTAGAGGAACTAAATGCTGGCTCCATCAGCAGACAAGGTAATGGTAGGAAAAGGAGAATGGGGAATCCTATCTGTTGTATCCTTCTATGAGCTATTCTCCAGGACTGATTTCTCTGCCTTCCCTGATGGTGGAGCCAGCATGTAGCTCCGAAACGCTGTAAGAGCACATTATATTCTACATCTATGAAACAGTGCAAGTATCCAAAAACCTTAACATGCTGAAAAAGCATTCCAGTATAATATGCATAGCTAATAAATATTTGCCATGTTTAATAATATATTCTTTACAGGTCGTGTTTGTAATGACTGGTGACTGTGGGGACAACAAGCATGTTGGCTATCAAGTTTTCGAAAAAATAGCATCCACTAGCTCTGGTCAAGTATATCATCTGAATAAGACCGATGTAGAAGAGGTAAAAAAAAGCTTTTTTTTTATCACATTTTAGGGCAGTTTACAAGAAATAAATATACCCTATAAGATTATCATCTTGTAATGTAATCGACCTTCATGTATCTAGCAGCAGAATGCTGATAACATAAAGTCCAGTGTTTCACATGATTCCTCAGCAAATTTTGATTTAAGATATGACATACACCATTACAATACCAGGTCGAAATCGAATGTAAATATACCTTATTTTAAATTAAACAAGACCCATAATAGTTACTTGTATCTTTTATAACAAGTTGCCTGAAAATTTAAAACACCTGAAGCTTTTCAAACTAAAGTATACACGTGGCTGGTAAAGCGTTCTTTTTATTCAATTGGTGAATTTTTAAATTTTAATTCATGTAATATTAATACGTAATTTATTTTGTAACAATTTACTATGTACTGCTTTTTTTTTTTTTTTAATATTGACCTTGTCAGTTGCCTACATAGTGCTTTAAGACAAATAAATGCTACTACTATAGTAACTTTCAACTAGGATTTATTCTGACAAATATGGGTTACTTTGATTGATGTTCATAATAAATGCTTGCCGCCAGAGCCAGAGTTTGAGATGTGCTCAATATGTGTTGCAGAACTGAATCTTGTAACACTAGTATTAATGACTTTAAATTGTGTCTTTTAGAATTTATGGATGTGTAGCATGAAGGAATGTGTTCCAGGTCTTCTTCATGATTATTATACAACAGACAGATAGGACTAGATCAGAAAGGTGAAACTGGTTATATACGTTTCAGGCTGAACCGTAAGTAATATCATTAATTTCAGCAAAAACGAGCAAAATTGTATTTAACTTTTTTAAATAATTGATTAAAGCCGGGTAGCTCAGTTGGTAGAGCAGCTGGCTACGGACTGGGAGGTCCGGGGTTCGATCCCAGGTGGTGACAGGATTTTTTCTCGTTGCCAAACTTTCAGAACAGCCCCGAGGTTCACTCAGCCTCCTATAAAATTGAGTACCGGGTCCTTCCCGGGGGTAAAAGGTGGTCAGAGCGTGGTGCCGACCACACCACCTCATTCTAGTGCCGAGGTCATGGAAAGCATGGGGCTCTACCTCCATGCCCTCAAAGTGCCTTCATGGCATGTTACGGGGATACCTTTTTACCTTTACCTTTTAAATAATTGATTAAATGGCGATCTTACTCGTGTTAATTATGTAAGATCGCCATTTAATCAATTACTGTATTTATATTCAAGTGTTAAAAGTAGTGTACGAAAGATTCAACATGGATTAACTTTTTTGTTTGAAATATCGCAAAGAAATTAATGGCATTACTTACGGTTCACTCTATATAACTCCGTGACAATGTGGCCTGTTCTGACTCTTGTTACAAATATTTGAATATATATTGGCAAGTTTTTGTTCATTTTCATGTTAATTGATTTCTTTTGTATGGCTTGTAGGCCTATCATCTGTAAAAAAAAAATGGTTCAAGTCGCATCACTCTTCTCTACTGTTTGTCATATTAGTTTCGATGAAATAGAACATATAGTAAGTCTAGTTCTTTAAATAAATATTATAAATATTAATTATATTAAGCCTAAATTGAAAAGTTAATTCTAGAAGTACCGATACCGGTATGTTAAAATTGTTAAGCCATCTGAATAGGTACTTATGTTAGAGTGAACTAGTGTGGGGGTGAAATCGTATGTTTGTTACAGGTGCTGCAATTTGTCCGGATGTCCTTACAGTCTCGTAAGGTGAACTTATTATCTGTGAATAATCCTGGACCTTCAAGAGATGAACACAACCTGTTTGTTGATGAGTCTTTACAAGAGTTTACTGTATCAGTATCAGGCTTAAATCCTCAGATCGGAGTGGTTGATCCTAAAGGAAAACCAGTGGAAGGTCCTCCACAACTAAATACAGTCCTGTCCTTGCAGAATATAAAGGCAATAAATGTAGTCGAACCACAGCCAGGACAGTGGACAGTCAAAGTCGGTAGTGATTCTGAACATTCTGTAAGGTCAACAGGTCTCAGTGATGTTGATTTTAACTTTGGTTTCTCTGCTGTTCCTACAGACAAAATGGAAGAGACTTACCATAGACCTCTGAGAGGTAAGATTTCATGTACCGGTAATCTTGTACTAACATTCCCCACTTATTGTTTAAATGTAATTATGTATGTGTGGTCTTATGTGTGTATACATGCGTGCATACATGAGGGTAGGTGATTCCAGTCATCATAATCATCATCTTCATCATCATCATCATAATCATCTCACCAAAATACCATTCTGCCATTGCCAATTCTACTGGCACTACCAGTAGATAATCGCATAATTGGTACAGAATATAAAATCCTTTAATATGCCAAAAGTAAAAGTTGGTCCCCATGAAAAGTAATTTTTTCTTCAATTGAATCAATTTGTTCTTTTTTTTTTTCTTTCATTTAGGCCTACTGCCACTAACTTAAATATGACTGTGTGTTTAGGTGAAAAGAACGCAGTTCTAGTTGAACCCACACAAAAGGGTGTGGTGTACAACCTTACATCTTTGAAGCTGATAGATCTAAAAGGAATTGAATTTCAAGAGATACCACTTCATCCTGTTCCTGGGAAGCCTGGTCTGTACCAAGGGCCTATGTTTGTTCCACCTAATGATTTCTTTCATCTTGGTGTGAGTATTGAGTCTATTTTCATATAAGTATGAACGAATTATTGTGCAGAATATTCTTAAAGTCCCTGTAGGTACCAGTACTTAGCGACGTGGTAATATTGCTGTCCTATTCGAGAGAACGATGAGATGGTCTGAGACACATATTTATAATAATTGTACAGAGGAAACAACAGTTTGAGTTAAAATTGAGTTTTTTTTAGTGTGTACCTACTTAGAAATTCATTCTCTTTTTATCTGAAAAACCCTAATGAATTTCAGAATAAAACATGTCCGAGTGCCAGTTGTCTCCCTTGATAATAATATTTCTTGACTAGGCAATGCTGCACTCCTCTGATTCGCAGGAGCCATGAAGCCATTGAATGTCATATGTAAGGGGTTTGCAGCGAAGTATAGTTTATTATACCTGTTATGCATTGTGTATCATACACTAAGAAATGTGGGAACTATGTAAAATAATAGGTAACAGTACTGGGTGTTCATTTCAAAGTGTGTCATGACGTCAATGTTGTTGGGTCACCGATTTGAAGCGAGTTTCAGCTTATATGTTAGAGAAGTTGCCTGTTATTTAAGGCGTTCTTCAATCTGAACTTGAGAACGTGTACGGTATAACTTGAACGTCGTAGCAACAGATGGCGGTCTGTACGGTCTGTGTGCTACCATAACCTCTTTCGAACTGTGTTTTGCGCCGGCAAGTCGTACGCAGGGTATTTGTTATCATCGGCTGCGTACGGTAACAGTCCACAACACAAATCAAATGCTCCGTGTCCATGTTGACCGTCGAAGTTAATGTCAACAAATACGTAAGTAATCGTCTTAACCCTCTCCCCATATCCCGACAGTACGTATTTCCAAACAGTTCACATTCCTGCCACTACCAGCGTTATCGTACGTATCGGTACGTACTCTTCAGAATGAACGCCGTACTCGCTAGGCAACTTCTCTGCCTCATAGGTTATACACCTGAGCTGCGGAAGTGTAGGAAGATTGAATTCTCTAGGCTCATCGGCTAGCCACATGACGGCATACAGCAAGTCATGACACACTTTGAACTGAACACCCAGTATATGCATAGCATGTTGCAGTAATAATCTGTTTAGTTTGATTGAAATAATTACCATAAGAGAATGAGTCCTCTACTCGATGAGCAGGACAGCGCAACATGTCACACCTCCTATGAAACTATGGACATGCTCAGGGACGTTTTTGATGATTAGCTCATATCAAAAATCTTGGCCACCATGCTCCTCTAATTTAACTCCGTCAAATTTCTTTCTGTGGAGTTGTGTGAAGAAAATGGTTTACAGAAATAACTCTCGCACGTTGGACAACCTGAATTCGGCAAATTGACACAATGTTGGGACATGTGTTGCAGAAAATAATGTGCAAACACGTGAACTTATGCATGTGCAAGAGCATGGAATATTTCCAGCAGATGTTGTGAAATTGCATCAGAATTCCAGCACATATGTACAAGTATGAGTACGCAACTGAAACGTAATTATATATTGTAGACATATTTTATTCAATAAACTCTAAAATTTTTTAGTATGACGACTTTATGAATGCTCTGTATTATGTTAAAGCAACATAAGTAAAGAAAGTAGTTACTATGTCTGATGTTATAATTTAAATTGCATTCTTTACATTTAGCATTAGGAGCCTTACTGAATTCCTTATGGAGCAATGTAGTTTGAAAAAATAATTAAATGTATTTTTTTTTCTTTTTCTAGGTAGAAGGATTTGATAATGATGGCTTTCCTTTGAAAAGAATATCACCTACAGCAATCACTGGACAAAGTCCAGGTATGTTTTATAAGGACAAATTTATAAATTAATACCTCTAATCAAAAGTAGAACGTTACTCATTTACTAAAAATTAATGTAAGAAACCATTACGTTTTCAGTCATCTGATGATCTATTAAATTTTCAAATTGTTGTTCACCGTGAATGCGCATTCTTCTTTTCGGTTATGGAATAGACATTATGCTTGTTCATTCTCGAAAGTTAAGTGGAGGTCCCATCTTCACATGGAGTGTACCAGTATGTCTCAGATCATTCATTTGACATAGATTAGAGAAGAATTTTGTGTAGTCTCTTATATCTTTCTACTCAGCAAAAATCATTTCTGTTCTTGAAACAGCTGCTGCCTTTTATAATACATATATGCTGATTAATCGAATTTCTTTTACTGTTTTAAGTGTTTCTGATAGTATTATAAATCCATTGTTATTTTTGCAGATCGTTTATATGATAGGTCATAAATAGGGACCGGATTTTTATGTAATTACATATTGTATTCCTTTCAACCTAACCGTATATAAATAACAAATCTTTGCGAATCTTGTAACTACCATTAATATAGTAGAATTTGATACTACATCAATCAATCTTCTTAATGTATCCAGCTGTTTGCTGACAACATAAAGTCCACTATAGTCCACTGTAGTCTATTCAGTTAGTTTTTCACGAGAAATGAGGGGTATTTTGATCAGTGTTCATTATAGATGCCTGTTGCTAGTAGCCAGAGGTGGGGTGTAGTCAATATTATACTGCAGGGCTGTGTCTTCTGCAACTGGTACTGATGATTTTAATTTACTTCTTTTGTGGTTTATGGATGGACAGTATAGAAGAATCTGTTCCCGATCTTCATCATGATTATTACACCACAGACAAGTAGGATTATCAGAAATGTGAAATCAGTGTAAGTACAATTGAGTGACAATGTGACCTGTTCTGGCTCTTGTTAAAAATGTTTGAACATGTCTGGGCAAGTTTTTGTACATTTCCACGTCATTTGGTTTCTTTTGTACAGACTATAAAATTTTTCCTTTGTCAGAAGAGATCCATAAGTTTGTAAAATGAGACTTTACTGAAGCAAAAGCATTGGCTAGAGATATCACTTGAAGAGGTCTTATTGATACTACATATTTTTACATATTTACCCCACATTACATATTATGGCTTGGTATTACACAAATCTACATATTTCGGGGTTTTATTCATTTTTACTTCTCTAAAAGAAAAACAAACTTCTGCTGGGGAATTTACAATTTGAAATGTACAGATTTAAAAACCCCTCTTACCTACCCAAGAAAGGATATATTTCGGACGAAACATAACATTCTTAGTTCCAGGAAGTAATAGAGGCACTCACCCCATACCACCCACTGTAAATATGAGTGAACAAAAGGCAACCTTTTGTTTTGCATACGTCTTAACAAGCCGTTCCTATGCAATTTGCAACCTTACCCACTTACCCACCCTCTTCCTAATCCTTCAAGTCTGGCCGCAATAAAATAGCAGACTTTTGAAAAGAAGCTGAAGTAAAGGAACAAACTGAAAAGATGTTGAAAGATTAAAATAAATAGCTTTTCAGGTTATTGCTGGACCTCTTTACTTTAAATTTAGTAGACCTATACGAAAATGGGATTTTCGGAGCAATTAGACAGTATGGTTCTCGGCTGGAATAATCCTACCCTTCTGAATGAGACAGGAATGTTACTTTTCAAACAACAGTTTGTAAATGCCTATAGTTTGAGATTTTAGTAGGTAGGTACTTTGTTTCTTACAGGAAGCAGCTAAAATGCATGTGTCCCACATCTCCTCTTATTTTCTCCTAATCCAGTAAAGCTTGCAGTACTGTTGTGTCATTCATTTCACTCAGTTCTCTAGTTTTAGTACTTAAAGTATAAAGTGCAAGTGAGTTTATCTACTGCTTTTAACTAACTAAAATGGCCCCTGTATCTTCAACCCTAACTACAAAAATAAAATCATGGATTGCAATGGATGAAGCTTTGACTACAGATGGAAAAATAGTAATGTGTCAAGTGTGCGGTAAAAAAAAGTCGGATGCTCTATGAAATCACAACTGGAGTCTTATCTATCCCATACCTGTCAGATATTGATATTAAATATTTTCACGATTTTACATATTTTGGTACATATTCAGCTTATTTATCTTACATAAATATGTACATATTTCACATCTTGATATTACATAAAAATCCGGTCCCTATTCATAAGTGAAGACATAGCTGTCAGGACTTCTCAATTTTTTTAAACAGACATTATTTTTCGTAAAAACAAAAACATTAATTTTTTCCGTGGGAAGATTTTACTTTTCAGATTTAAGTTTAAGAATAATGCTACAAAACGTACTTTGCATACTGCTTGGGCGTATAGGAGAGAATTGAAATGTTTACTCCAGTATCTTTCTTTTATTTCAAATGTTCGGTCTATACCAGTATATGCTTTCTCTGCCTCCCTTGAATCTGCTCCTTCATGTTCTAAATATTCTTCTTCTTCTTCTTCTTCTTCTTCTTCTTCTTCTTCTGCTCTTCAGAGTTTAGGCTGTTGCTTGTTTTGTCTTCATAGTGTCTCTCTCTCCATCTTTTTATTGGCCTTCCTACACTCCTTCTTCCTCTGGGAGCATAATGGAAAGCTACTTTCGCAAGTCTGGTATCTTCCCTCCATTCTGGAACTCCTTCTTTACATCAAGAAAAATCTTTATGGCTTCACCAGTAGGATGGATAAACATGAGTATAATACTCGGAATAAAGAAAAACTGGACATACCATTTTGCAGACTACCCAAAGTTAAAAGTAGTCCTAACATGTTGGGCTGTAGAATGTTCAACATGTTACCACAGGAAGCACAGGAAGTGTCACTTGACATATTCAAAGTCAAAGTGAAAACGTGGCTTCTTAGAAACCCATTCTATTCTGTACAAGAATATTTTGAATCAGAAAATCAAGCTGTAGATATTTTTTAGGTTTCTTTCTCTGAATTGTATTATTATTTTGTAATATATTAGGAAACTCTCATAAATTGTTAAGTTAATTCTTGTTTTATTGTATATAAACGGAGCAAATCAAATAATATTTGTGATCAGTGTGTTACAATTTTCATCTAGATATTAGCCTATTTTTGATAATCTTGACTCTCAATTGTAAACTCTAAGGAGTATTTATGATCATTTTGTTTTATGTTTAGTGTTGTAATAGAATAATTTTCATTTTTGCACTATAATTTCACACGTGTAATTTGACAATGTCATTAGCTTTTGCTATAATGACAGCTAATAAATACCATACTATACTATACCTCTCGACATGTTGTATCCACTTGCATCTGTATCTCTGCATTCTTGAATTAATTGCTTCAATTTGTAGTTATTTTCTGATATCATCATTTCTAAGCATATCCTCTCTCGTACATTTTTTAATTTTCCTCAGGAACTTTATTTGGCAACTCTGTAGTTTGATCATTGTTTTCTGTATAGGTACCCAGATTTCACATCCGTAGACTAGTGTAGGGACTGCCATAGTGTTTTAGACTTTGATTCTTGTTTTATTTCTTAATGTTTTATGTATAGTTTGAATGTGGAATAAGATTTATACACATATACTGGAGTTAAACCTTTGTTTTGGTAAGTAACTAAGCATAAACATGTAATTGTATCAATGTGTATGTTTATAGCTCCTCCAGTAGTGAACATGAAACATTCAATGACGGGATGGCTCAACAAACCTGTGAGGATACGCTGCCACGTGGAATCACTTATCCCTTTCTTTGTCATGTGGTTCAAAGACGGACAGCCTCTGACAGGCCGTGAGAAATATGAGTATGTTGAGTTGTTTACTGAGGTTGCTTCAGAAAATTTTCTTCTGCATAATTGTAGTAACATTAAAAAAAACAGCTTTACTTTCTGTTTTCATGCTTGAAGTTTGAAGTAAGTCTTAGGAGGATTACGATATATTGGTACTATATTTCAATCTTGCATTATATTAGAGAAGCTGGCGTCTTCAGCTCTAGTTTGAGAATTATATTTGTGTGTGTTTTCTTAGACAAACTGCAGAGCTGTTTTGGGAGGTACAGAATCCTACAGTTGGTGCTGAAGGAAATTATAGTTGCTTTGCAAACAATGTTGCTGGCAGAGCATCTAGTGGTACCTGGTTAAAAATCACAGGTAAATTATTTTATAAATAACAGAGAACAACAAATGGCATTTCTTTGTACAAACATTATCTGAGAGTTTAGGGTTATGAATGTTGATATGTAGATAGATAGAATGGGACGTGAAAGTAGACTACATGCTCTGCTATGGAAGAGTTCTTATGTTATTCTTGAGAATGAGACAGGTATCGGTACCAGTATATGGATATAAAGCACGAATGTTTATCTATAAACATTATTTTCAAAATATATCCACACTTGTAACTCTGCTCTTCAAAAATATACCTGTGTTTACGCCTACTGTTTTATTTTTTCTTATTACCAGATTATGTTTGTTATTATTATAAGTTCATAATTCAATCGCAAGATCTGAATGGTGTGATACAATCTGTTTTAAGGTCCTGCACCACGTGTTGAGACTCCACCACAAATTATAACAGCACCAAATAAATCAGCTGCTTTGGATTGCGTAGTCCACAGTCAGTTACGCTATGATGTGAAATGGGCAAGAATTCTGATGGATCCAACATTTCCTGAAAATGGTACATACATACCTTAAGATTATAGAGATTATGTAATCTTCATCTTACGATGTTTGTGTGACGTATATACGTCCGTTGATGTGACATATTAATGAATTAAATACTATTATAGTCACAATCATGGCATGATTGTGACTATAATAGTATTTAATTCAGAGATTATGTATTACATTGTGATTAAAGAAGATTACTGGTAACAATATGCTGTTCTTCTTAAAAGTTAGATGTTTTCCTTTCATTATATTGTAGTTCGGTTTATGAAGAAAATTTGTATAAATTTATGCCAAAACTATAAACAAAAATTATTGGGTAATTACAAAAAAAAATCTTTGCATTAGAATGAACTTTTAAATTTACAATCACGTGTATCAGAAAGGTTTTTCGCATTAATTTCAAACATGATACACTTTTATTATGATATTGCAAGTACTGAAGTTCCTTGAAATTTTAAACCAACTCAGTAACACTGTACGACAATTACTTATGTATAACTACGTAACATTCCTTAGCAACAAAACTGATACCGTACTTTAAACATTAAAATGTAAAGTTATTAAAATTACCTACCTTCTTACTTGCAGAAAATATTCAGATGATCAGAAATGACGGGAAGACAATAGTAATGCCAAATGGAACTCTAATTGTAAATTCAGTAAATCTTGAAGATCAAGGCTGGTATACTTGCATAGCAGAAAATAAAGGTAAGCCTCGTCTTTTGAATATAGTTGTCAAATGCAGTACCGTATTTAACTTGAAATTTAAAAATAAATAAGTTCTGGTGATCATATGTTGTATCTATTACGAAAATGGTACATATTTTTTTATACTACAGGTACTACTATTAAGCATAGATGAGATTATTTTACTACTTAAATACAATAAAATCTGCTCCTGATTATGGAATATTGTATAAACAGACCTAATACAATTTAAAAAAGAGATGCTCTCTTACTCAGAGTGCATCAGACTTTCGGAGAATTAAACATATTAACAGACCACAAAAAGCTTGTTGAACTGCACCTAAGAATGTGTAGATATTGGTAAATGTTTATTAATATGAGATTGACTAGTTATGATAAACGGCTCTTCTTTATTTATATGACGACCCTTTTAAGCACAATTACTATTCGAAACCTACCAGTATGTGATAATATGGCGATAATGAAATAAATATGTTTATATTTGACGTTCTCACTTTCTGAATAAATTAACTTCTAAACAGTGAATGCCAATAAAATTCATCACATAATTTGGAAGAAAATACTGTATGAAACGGACAACATGTAAAAAATGATCTTTCAATTAGAAACTCAGAAGATTTGTATTTTCATAAACTATAAAAATTGATGCATAATAATGTAGGCTAATATTAGCAAAATAAAAATGCAATGCATTACTACCAATATATTAAATATAAGTAAATTTGTGCATTTGTTGATTTCATGTAAGGTGGAAAGAGTGAAGGACAAGTATACTTAGCAGTGAAGGAACCAGTGCATGTGGTTGTTACGCCAGACAGATTTCAGTTCCAACAAGGAGATTCAATCACTTTGTCATGCCATGCTACTGGCACGCCCAAGCCTGAGTTTGTATGGAAGAAAGACGGACATATATTGAAAGAGGTAAGCTTATATTAATAAAAAATTAAAAGCTTACGTACTTTAATAACATTCGGTATTTACCATCCAGTGGGTGCAGGAAATGTTACCAATTTTATGTGGTAGGTACATAATTCCACCACATCATTCACATTAAACCTATTCACACGGAACTTTGCGGCCACGAAATTTACGTCTAAAGTTTTTCCTTGTTCTGCTATACGATTTTTTTTCCGTATGTACGTTTTCAAAATGTGTACACGTTCACGCACTAAATATGTAAAAATTACGGAACTAAACACAATGTAATAAACTACGTACCGTACATTTATTCTTAGCTGAGTCACTGCATGTCTTTTCTGCCAGTTGTCAAGGACGATACATACTGACACAGCTAATTTCGTGGTACGGGGATTCACTAACACTGCAGTTTTCATGTTTGTTATACAGAGTGGAAGTGAAATAACCTTGCAACTTGAAAGGGATGTAAATGAAAAGAAAATCTATGCTACGTTTTGTGATTAAATGCACGGTTAATTAGAAAATTAAGTTTGAAGTTTCAGCAGTCCAGCAACATCATTGCCAATACACTCTAATCTCGGGATATAGATGTAAGAGGTCAACGAACTCGGTGTATCTCCGTACGTAAGCTGCATTCTGCCGAGACTTTGCTTTGTGCAATGGCTTGAATTTAGAGGTTTTTAAAATTAAATTTACACGAAAACCGTTCATGCTATTAAAATACGCCAGAGAGATAAATGATTCTTTATTAGATTTCTTATCGCTATGGGCAAAAATAACGATCCTACTCGCAATAGTTACCCAATAAGAGATTGTTAAACATATGGGGAAAAAAACATTTTTTTTCTGAAAAAACTATGAACTTTCCACCAATATGATATTATAGTTTTTCGTCATATATAACATGAGCTATTCGCTCTGGAAATCTGCAAGGCTATTTCACTTCCATCCTGTATACAATTACGTTTACTTGTAGGGTAATGGAAGAAAAATACGATTAAGTCAACATGACAGAGGTTTGGACATACTTATCAACGATGCTAAGAGCTCAGATGCTGGAGAGTACCAATGTGTTGCTGAAAATGATGAGGAAGTAGGTAAGTAGTAAGAAGATAGAATACTACAGACAGATAGCATACCAGAGTCTTGTTTTTATTGTGTTGATAATGTATTAACGTCAGCATAGGTTTAAAATATTATTACAGAAATTATCAATTACATTACAAAAGTAAGCCATAATAAGGCTTCTTATGTTGTACAATCAGTCGATCAATCAATCAATCAATCACTCAATCGATCAATCAATCAATCTATCAATCAATGACTCAACCAAAAAATATTAAAAGCTTTGCCTTTCACTTCAGCCACGTGTCTCTTTCGCCTGCTGTTCTTTTAAATTCTTCTTATCTGTCTCACTTCATTCTACTGAGCATATCGGTGATGTATTTCTTCTCAGTATTTCTCTTTCTTTCTTCTTTCTACAAAAACAACTATGAAATCATAAAGATGTTGCATAATGGAATACTGAGACAGAAGAAATTAATTAAAAAGGCAGGAGAAGAATGCATAAGCTCTAAAAGAATACAGTGGTATTTGAACTGTCTGTTGTTAGTGGATATTTTGAAGCCAACAATTCTGTCTCATTTCATCCCATACAAATATAACACCCTTTATTTCTCTCCATGTCTCTCTCCCTATCTTTTATTTTCTACCACTTCTTTCCCTCTCTCCTTTTTCTCCATCTCCTTTCTCCCTCTGTTCCCTCATCCCTCTATCACTTCCTTTCTCTTCCTCTTGCTCTCTTCCCCTGCTCTATCTTATGCCCTCCCCCTTTCCATTTTCCTCTCTTATTCCTTCTCTACCTCCTCTTTTCTCTTTCCCTTCCCCCTCTTTTCTCTTTCCCTTCCCCTCTCCAACTCTTTCTCTCCCTCCCCTCTGTTTTATTCTACCTTCCCGTGTCTTTGTCTTTCTCGTTCTTTCTCAACTCTGATTACCTACAAAACATTGAATTTGTGTGGTTCCATGGACCCTTGCTACACTGATACATCAGCACCATTTCTAATAAAATATCTTATATAGTTGTAAGGTGTGGTTACTTGCCATAATGATAGTGGCATCACGGAATGGCATATATTGAAATCATGGTAAATGAGGAACAAAGCTTTGGCTTAATTTATAACCTAAGTAAAGATTAATTTTTGGTCCTGCAGAATATATCTGGTATGGTAACAATGGTTATTAGAGGAGAAAAATTCACTCCGGCGCCGAGGATCGAACCCAGGTTCTAAGTTCTACGTACCAAGCGCTCTAACCACTAAGCTATGCCAAAGCTCAATCCACAGCACCGGATTGAATCCCTCTCCTCTAGTGTTTTTCCTTTGTGGCCTTACTACATATTCGACATATATGTTGACATATATTAAGTCAACTGCCATTATACATGAAGCGCACTCGGTGTAGCTCAGTGGTTAGAACCAAGGACCCGGGTTCGATCCCAGGTGCTGGAGCAAATTTTTCTCCTCTAATAACCATTGTTACGGTACCATAACAGATATACTCTGTAGGACCAAAAATTAATCTTTACTTAGATTCTTCGCCCAAAACTGCATAATACTGTGGAATCTCGGCCATCAAGTCACTCAATTGAGTGTGCTCCATGTATAATATATGTCAACATATATGTCGAACATGGAGTAAGGTCACAAAGGGAAAACACTAGAGGAGAGGGATTCGGTCTGGTACTGTGGATTGAACTTTGGCGTAGCTCATGGGTTAGAGCGCTTGGTACATAGAACCAAGGACCCAGGTTTAATCCAAGGTGCCAGAGCAAATTTTTCTCCTCTAATAACCATTAATTTATAACGCCAAGCATTTAAAATTATATGGGTAATATTCGCCTTTGCTTCATAGATTAATAATTCATAGACTATGATAAATTGAGCAACACTACAGAAGCAGGTGTAAGGCATAGCTCAAATTTTGGTCCAAGATTTATTAAGTCAAATCCGGAATTGAAATTATTGAATAACAAAATATTTAAAAGAAAAATACTCAAAGTGATTAAAATGTATACATATATTGTCACAATATACATTAAAAGCCATTTTTTTCTTATAGATGTAGGTATAACTATAGGAAAGTATCTGGAACCTCCAACTGTGATCTCTGAGGAAGGCAGAGTAAGAGTGAAAGTTGGAGACACTGCTTTACTTAGGTGCGTTGCTACTGGAAGTCCACCACCAATTATAAGATGGACAAAGAGTGATGATGATATTTTCACTAACTCCAAGTATCAGGTAAACATATGTGAATTACATGTTATGTGTGGTTATAGGCTTATAGCCTTTTTTTTTTTTTTTTTTTTGCTTAGTGTGGTAAAGAGAATGAAAATATATCAAATTATTTAATTAGTAAGAGGAAAACTCGATAATAAAAGAAAATCAAGAGATTTAAATGTAAAAATGAGCTGTTTTGTGATAATTTGAAGAATGGTTCAAACTAAGCTGCCATAATTTTAAAGTATACTGGGGACAGAACGTCTAGAAGCTTGAAGACGGTTACTTTTAAGCGGTCTGACCAACCCCTCCTCCCGCACTAGCAGGTACGGTACCATTCAGCTGCAAAACATTTTCTGAACAGAAGTTATTGTATTGTGAGAGCGCAGCTGGATCAGTGAAAGTAAGTAGTCAACGTTTTCAGTTTGTAGTGCAAGGAACAATTCTGCTGTGTGTGGGTTCTTCTGTAGTGATGTCACTAAAGCCTCTAGTTGTTCTGTCCCGGTGTAAGCATTCTTAAATTTTATGTAGGCCTACGTACTTCTAAAATAAATTAACTTTGCTTTTTACAGCATTGTTTTTCTCATAATTTCAGGTACAGGGAGATGGCACGCTATTAATAAGTAATACACAAGTAACAGACAAAGGAGAATACACGTGCATTGCAGAGAATGAATTGGGAATAGGCGATGACTTCATCTCTTTGGAGGTGGGAATGCCACCACAGATGGTGCAATTACCAAAAGGCAAGTTGGAACTACTAATAATTACATTATGGAGAAATTCGGTTTTTACTTCTTTTTTTTCATTGAATATAATCTTTAGTTTTTTATTTAAGTCCGATTTTTGTTTTAAGATTTGTTTAATGAGTTTTATTCTTGCTTATTTATTTGCTTTTAAATTATTTTATATGTAAGTTTTTGCGAAAGAGAAATTACAGAATTTGAAATGCATGATGATATTTTTAATTAAATTATTTGTTCCTCACGCGCAAGAAATATTCTAAAGCTGAATAATCTTCGTATGAAATACGAACTTCATTATGAGATTGTTTTGAGATTTGAAAATATATAAGCTGGTTTCATCTCTATTGTTTTTAATAAAGCTAAATATCTCTCTTTCACCACTCTAAGCTGAAATGAAGAAATGGCTAGGTACCCTGGTAATAGGACATAACCTGCCTTCACTTGTATCTTTAAATAGGTACGCAAAATAATATCTCAAAATTATATTCAATGAACTTTAAATTTCATTTCCCAACTGTAAAGAATACTTGCATAATTCTTAATATCAGCACAGGTTTATCATCTTCATAGCCAAAATAAAATTCTATTGGCCTACATTGTGTATAAATAAAACATTATTGTTTGCCTGAGTATATTTAAAATTAAATCTGTTCTACTAACGGGTACTAAGCAGGAACAAATTATCTTTAGTACCTAGTATTTGATATTTTCACTGACAGATAGCAAAATCATAGATATATTCATTTAGTCGAGTCATTCGGTGAGAGTAGGCCAATTCATACATTATTATTATTATTATTATTATTATTATTATTATTATTATTATTATTATTATCATTATTGTTATTATTATCGTCATCATCATCATCATTTAATTTAAAAGATAATAAAAATAATACAAGTATCTTTGTCACTTGGATTTTGTGATGTAATTAATTTCAATGTTAAAAATAGTCTGATATAAAAAAAATATATACCGGAACTTCAGTAATGAAAACATAGTTACGATCATTGTCACCAGAAGTGAAAACCTTACATTCCGTCTATGATTACCTTATAATACTCACTGAGATGAACATTTTAAAAATAAATATAGAAGATAGAGGAACTTGAATTAAATTTAAGGTGGCAATTGATTTCAAAGATGCAATCCTTCAGTGAACTTAAGTTCTGTAAGTTCACAGTAATGATGTGGTAAATATTGGCAAGTTAATTAAGAAGAATTAACA
This sequence comes from Periplaneta americana, assembly GCF_040183065.1. NCBI lineage: Eukaryota > Metazoa > Arthropoda > Insecta > Blattodea > Blattidae > Periplaneta > Periplaneta americana. The sequence goes on from NC_091128.1 coordinate 109,301,636, forward strand.
AGTGAGAAATTGTTCTCACTGTAGTCTGAATATACATTTATGTTTTGTGACATAAAATATATTTTATGAAATACCGGTACTAATATTTTAATTTTGCAGATACACAAATTGAAATCAACACAAATGGCATGGTTCCCTGTCTTGCGATTGGAGTGCCTGTACCTCATATATCGTGGACAAGAAAGGATGGAAAACAATTCAACGCCACTCATGTAAAAACCACAGAACATGGCAGTCTGCAGATTACTAGTAAGTGAGTGAAAGAAAAGAATTTTAATACTTCAGGTATACAATATATACATATTGTTTAACATTCACTGATATAAATAACTCTAGATGTGTCATTCCAAGTCAAATCAAATTCGAATTTAGTTCACACCACACAATTAGAAGTTTTTTATTATTATTTTCCTTGTGAAAGATACGTAATGTTATTAATTTTTCCAAATTTTAAATTTTCTATAAAACTATCCGCAGATATTGGTTATTGAAATGTCTCTTTTTTTTTTAAGTGCAAGTCGTTTTTTCTTATATAGGCTACTTAAATATCTGTTAATAAAACAGGATTTTTTCAACTACCAGTACTTTTCCATGAGAAACATAATCATACAGAAGGTAAATTTTTATCAATGGAGAAATAACAAATTGTAAATTAACTAATAAAGCTAGAGAAACATAGGCTATAACAAATTAAGGTATTTTATCTTTAATACTGTTTGAGAAAAGTTTGAAATCTTCATATTTAACAAACTGTATATTTGTGATATATGATGTTCTAAACACTTGGATTTGGCGTGGAGAGACCCATGTGTAAATATTGTAGCAGGTTTATTTGAGAACAAATGGCTGACTTAATACCTTACCCTACCATATACAGAATAATATTTAAAATCTTTTATATACACGCCATTCATTTTAATTTCCAAATTTGTACATATCCTGCAGACGAAGTTTTAAATGTAAATGTTGTGTACCGGTAACTTACATAATTATATGAACACTATAGAAACAAAATTAAATCTATTTCACACTAAAGCTATTTAAAATCCTAACTTCTTTCAATTAACAAGAGCTTGTTCTGCTCTCGAACTCCTTGAGAAGGAAAGCGTAGCTATAAGAGCAACGTAGGAAGGTGGCAGTGGAAAGGATGGAGATGTTTAAATAGGCGAGACACAACATTACCCTCCCTCACGTGCTCCTGTACTAGCTCTGCTTCAAGAGTGGAAATGCATTTCGACGTCACAGGTTGGCCAGTTGAAAATGACTGGTCTAAATTTATTGGTAATTTATAGACATTACCTCAAAATACATAAAATTCTTTCTGAAGTTTTATATATGCATTTCGTGAGTGAGTGAGTGAGTGAGTGAGTGAGTACACCACCATAGTAACATTAATGGCATGATGTACAATCTTATTTTTTAATCTGCAGATGCTACCGTGGAGGTTTCTGGTACTTACATTTGCAGAGTGGAGAACACATTTGGAAAAACTGAATATGAAGCTTGTGTCAACGTAACAGGTGTTGGTAAGTAATATACGAATTTAAATATGGTAATGAACTAAACTTTGAATCTAATAATGAATAATATCTCTCATTTCAGTACAGACATACATACGAGTAGTAATGTCAACTGATGTCATCAAAAGTGTTGATCAAGCTCTTTCTTTGTTCCAGTAAAACCTGTTTTTGACAGCAAATATAGTAGTCAACCAACCACAACAGTAAAGCGTGGAATGTTAGTTGAATTGCCATGTCATATCATTTTAAGCAATCCACCACCAACTATTACTTGGTATAAAGATGGTGAGATTCTAGACCAGGAACAAATGCAATGGGAAGGAATAATAGTGCTTACCAATGGATCTCTAGTAATTTCATACACAACACAAGAGCATGAAGGAACTTACGAATGTGTGGCTAGCAATGTTGGAGGCACAGTCAGCCAAGCAACAAATCTCCATGTATTGGGTAAAATATTTAATTATTTTTAACTTTGAACAGTAAAATTATTTCCTTTCTGTCCCACAGCCAGTAGTTTCTGTACAGCTGACAGTTCTAGCGACGATCTGAGCTTGGTTAATAAAGCAAACATATTGTGCAACATTGACAGTTATCTATAAATATTGCTGCAAATATTACATATTACCATGAACTCTGTCTTAAGAAATGTGTAACTTACGAATATATTGATTCTGTTTTCTGTTGAACAATCTGTGAACATGCTGTGAATTACTGAAATTAATATAATAATTAATTTTAATGCCAATTCCAGTATCTTATGCCTTCTATGAAAGAATTTTCAGTTTATTCGGTCACAGCTTGGCAGATAACAGAAACAAACTGTCTGAAAATCTGTTTAAGGCAGAGATGCGAGTAAAAGTTAATTTTCGAATACCAAGTTCTGAAATTGTCCAATTCTTAAGGACAATAATTGTCGTACTGGTATCATTTCTGCAGCAATAAGCGAAAAGAAATGCAGGCTTAAGAGGGACTAATGATGAATTGTCATTAAAACGTTAATATTGTCCAGTGTTTCAAATTTACATTATGTAGTGCTGTAGTTTTCACTGGGAACTATTCAATGTTACAATTGATGATCAGTGCAGTACCGGTATGTATATTTCTAAAGTTATTTTTTGTCATTATTTTCTTGTAGGCCTAAATGTAAAATTTGAATTGTATCCAGGAAAGTTGGCATCCATAATTAGGCCTGTATGTTTCTTATGTGCCACACAGATTGAGAATTTAGCTTACATAACCTAATTTCATATGTTTCATTTATTTAACTCAGTTCTCTTTTGTGAACGGATCGAACTAAATGTTCATTGCCTACTTCTAGGTCTAATATTATCATTTGACCTTTATGTCCTAATTACTGCAACTTTCTATTTCTTTAGAGCCACCTAGCTTTCCTCCAGGAGGATCAGTTGAATTTAAAGTGAGAGCTGGTGAAGAAATTATATTGCCATGTCCAGCATTAGGCGACCCTGAACCTATTGTCTTCTGGAAGAAGGATGGAATGCCCCTCATTCTTAGTCACACTGTGTGAGTAATCTGTTTTAAAAATACACGAAATATTTTGTGACTAATTTTTCTTTTCAGTTTAAATAATCTTCTGAACAAAATTTAAGATTTACATTTAACTGAAACTTTTAATATTTAGGCCCTATATTATAACTGGTGTATGCGTAGTATGGTATGGTACCATTCAAAATTGACATGGGCAAGTAATAGTCCATTTAGTGGTGATTCGGCTCAATAGTTCTCGACAATAAAATCTTGTGACTTACCTGTATATATTAAATAACATTGGCTTACCATTAAGTGCTGGAAATATAACACGATAATTTTTGTACAATTTCTTCGTAATATCCGTACCAGTAACATAAATGAAGATTTGCTGTTCTGATGTGTACAGTAGTGGCAAAAAAAAACCAGACCGGCCCTTGTAGCTGATTTCAGAGCCTGGTTCACTCCAGAGCACAATAGACTGGTAACTAAGACTTTCGTGGTTCGAATCCTGCCTGGGAAGGAAACTTTATTTTGTTCCTTATTCAAATTTATTCCCAATACTTTTCGGTTCCTGGTAAAATTCATGTTCTGGGAATAATAAGTTAATTAAGTAGTAAAATATCGCTGCAATCGAAAAGTATTGGGAATAAATTTGAATAAGTAACAAAAAAAAAAGTTTCTTTCCCAGGCAAGATTCGAACCACGAAAGTCTTAGTTACCAGTTTATTGTACTCTGAAGTGAAGAAGACTCTGAAATCAACTATAAGGGCCGGTCCGGTTTTTTTTTTGCCACTACTGTACACTACATTGTTACGATCTAAACTGAACTATATTATTATTATTATTATTATTATTATTATTATTATTATTATTATTATTATTATCATCATCATCATCATCATCATCATCATTATTATCATTATTAAGTGGTGTATATAATAATAGTAAATAAATTCGTTGCATGTACTGGGTGTTCATTTCAAAGTGTGTCATGACGTCACTGTTGTTGGGTCACCGATTTGAAGCGAGTTTCAGCTGATATGTTAGAGAAGTTGCCTATTATTTAAGGCGTTCTTCAATCTGAACTTGAGAACGTGTACGGTATAACTTGAACGTCGTAGCAACAGATGGCGGTCTGTACGGTCTGTGTGCTACCATAACCTCTTTCGAACTGTGTTTTGCGCCGGCAAGTCGTACGCAGGGTATTTGTTATCATCGGTTGCGTACGGTAACATTCCACAACACAAATCAAATGCTCCGTGTCCATGTTGACCGTCGAAGTTAATGTCAACAAATACGTAAGTAATCGTCTTAACCCTCTCCGCATATCCCGACAGTACGTATTTCCAAACAGTTCACATTCCTGCCACTACCGGCGTTATCGTACGTATCGGTACGTACTCTTCAGAATGAACGCCGTACTTGCTAGCCATCTTCTCTGCCTCTTAGGTTATACACCTGAGCTGCGGAAGTGTAGGAAGATTGAATTCTCTAGGCTCATCAACTAGCCACATGACGGCATACAGCGAGCCAAGACACATTTTGAACTGAACACCCAGTATAGGACATGTTTTGAGGTAAAGCAACATTGTGCTGTATGTGGTAATTAGCTTCAAGAGCTTAATTGCGATACTAGTTCAATATTATTAATTTATTGAAAATCAGCATTTCACTTAATATTAATCATTATTATACGTGAAGATGATGGCACATTCATTTTTGCTCTCCTTGTCTGCAGAAAATGAAGTTGATATAAACCCAATGGACTCTAAAGGCATCCAGTTCGAATATTGATATTATATACCAGTATTCATTAATGAAGAAGTTTTTTGATGAAGTTGAATCTGAATCTTGTAGATTAGTAATTTGACAAATTCCTATCAGTAATTATATTTTTTCTGTTGTTGTTTCAGTTATAAAAACAGTGATGATAACTCTTTAATAATAACTTCTGCAAACGTAGCCGACAGTGGAATATACATGTGCATAGCTGTGAACCCTGCAGGTGAAGGAAGTAAAGCTATGGCCCTGTTTGTCCAAGGTGAGTGTTGATATAATGTTCATTAAAATCTGTCTCATGGTTAAATTAATAATACAGAGTACCCAGCATGAATTGGGTGTAACAGTCTCTTTGTAATGACTTGAAGTAAAAAAATAAACGAAAAATGTAAGATGGATTTAATATCCAAATAATATTAAAAATAAAATATAATTTGTGATCAATTTTGAACGTCATAAGACTTTCTAACTAATAAATACATATAGAACAAATTAGAGAAAACACAACTTCGCAAGAAGGAAACAATGGGATTTGTCACTGTGACAATTTTCAGACTGTTTACATTGCTTTTAGAAGCTTACAAGGTGCATTATCTAGTTCTAGATATTGAAACTTGGGAGACAAGATTCCTGGAATTTGAAAGCTGTTCAACTGAATTATAGCAAGTCGTATCAAGACTTACTTATAATGTTGCAAACAAATAGATTTATAAATTTTCGCGGACATACCAGTACACGTTTTCAGCTCCCCTGATGTCGGAAAAGTGGTTTTAGTCGAACCTTATGTCTATCTCCCATGAACTATAAGTCGAATTTTGTTCATATTCAGTACGGTATCCACTAATCAATTATCAAAAAATTATACACACCAAATATAATCAATTCTGTAAACATTAATTAAAAAAACACATTCACACAATAGCGATCCACTGCAGGAAATATCATTTTTTTCCTTGATTCTTTTGTATTACAGTTCATAGAATAAACTAACGAATGAAACGATGAGGTCTGCATCAACCTTTTCTTTTTTTAAATAAATTAATTACTGTATTCTGTAGACCGGAAGGTGTTCAATGACAGTAACTTCACAGAGTGAATCCTTAATAACAAAATAATCCTTCGCGACTTTGTGTTATCTGTTTTTATTTAGTGGGAAACCGACTTTGTTTCCAGGAAAAATTGCAACATCGCAGTCAATACAGTAGCATTTATCAATGCACGGAAACACCCCTTCTCTACAGCAGTGAGGGCGTGTATCTATTCAATGTTAACATCAGATCTTTCTCATAAGGTGGCTGCCTGCGGTAGTCAGATCTTAGATTGAAGCATGTGACTGGGAACAACAGTGCTAAACGTCCATTATTTAAAGAGATTTAGTAATAATTGAAGTATGAAAAATACTTGTAAACCGTAAATTCGACAGAAACATTATGCAAAATTAATTATAATGTAAAGATGTTTATAAAACGTGCATTTGTAAATGTGTTTAAAAAGATAATGGGTTTAAAATGTATCATGTAAAAATTAATTATTTCTATAAAATCTAAGCACAAAGAAACAAAAAAGTATAGAATTTGCCCGTTCATAATCTTCTTCTTCTCCTTCTTCTTCTTCTTCTTCTTCTTCTTCTTCTTCTTCTTCTTCTTCTTCTTCCTTCACGCGTTAGACATTATTGTCTGTAGCAATCCACATATCTTGTTCATGCCACTGTTTTTTGGGTCCGTTCATAATATGCTTAGGAATTGTCCCTAAAAGAGCTCTCAATGAACCTTCCATCCTGTATGTACACAATTATTTACACTTTTCATTGCAAATTCAGCCTATGATTTTACCATTTCTAGCCAGATGACTGCACATGTAGGTACTACAGTAAACTTGTCCTTTCTTAAAGGATTGTTGTTACCGGTAGTTGTAATCCTCCTTGTTTCTTAAACAATTACCGATCGCTACTTGTAAATCTCCTATTATTCTAAAGAAATTCATCCAGCAAAACCTTAAAAGTTCAGATGAAAAAGGACCTAATATACCGTATTTAGAATTTCATTATAAACCAATTATATATTTTAACATTCATATCACTTTCCGCTGAAACTGATCAGGAAGAGGAAAAGGAATTGGATAGGTCACTGGTTGAGAATAAACTGCCTTCTGAAGGATGCACTGTAAAGAATGGTGAACGGGAGAAGAGTTCAGTGCAGAAGAAATCAGATGATAGACGACATTAAGATGTGTGGATCATATGCGGAGACTAAGATGAAGGCACAAAATAGGAAAGACTGAAGAATGCTGGGTTTGCAGTGAAAGATCTGCCCTTGGACAGAACTATGTATAACAAATATCACTTTCAAATTAATATGATTCTCATAAGTAGAAAAATAATATTACAAAACATAAAAATATAGGAATAGCTGTTGCATGTGAATTTTTTTTATGACTTAATGACATTCAGTACACCTAGGAGTGTAACGAATGCCTTTTGTGAGTAAAACAGAAAACTGAAGCTTATCATCTTGTTTGAATGCATATTAAATTATATTCTTTAAACAGCAGTTTAAGAAAAGTAAAAATAGTGTAGTACAAGGTGTGATCATTAAATTCCGAGACCAGTCCCATAAATGGAAATAAAATTACTTGATTTAAATTTTGCTGCCACCCCCCCTCAAAGTGGTCTCCTTGGACAGCTATACACTAATCCCAACGTGTCTGCCATTTTTGGAACGCCTCCTGGAAGACGCGTTCTTGAAGCCTGTTGAGCATCAAGAACCTTCTGCGATTTGCATTGGATCTCCTCCACTGTGCCAAAACGGTGACCCTTTAGCTTCGATTTCATCTTTTGAGACAAAAAAAAGTCGCAGGGGGCCAAATCTGGTAAATACGGGGCTGAGGAACAACGACCATCTTGTTATGGGTGCAAAACTGGTGTGTTGCGAGAGCTCTGTGAGCTGGCACATTGTCGTGCATCCATTTGTTATCTGTCCAGAGTTGTGGTCGTTCATGTTCAAAATGGACGTGAGGATCATTATGCACAATTTGTCGAATTTTTTCGGCAGTGTTGCACATATGTGATCGACCTGACCTCTCAACGTCCTCCAGCGATGTTTTGCCATTTCTGAAATGCGAATGCCACTCAAAATACCTCGTCTGACTCACTGCTTCATGTCCGTAGACTTGATTCAAAATTCCATGGGTTGCCGATTTCCAGAAGAATCTGATGTTGGCTCTCTGCTCCAGTTTCGAATCCATCGTGATTTTGCAAATGCGTGGTTGCAAGTGCTAACTAAACAATGTGTAACATAGGTCTCAAAGAAGATAGAGCTTTGAAATACTGTGTCGCATCTCTTCAAGGTCGTCTAGTGTCACTGCTGCACGCGTGTGTTAATCACGTGATCCCTTCGCCCATAGCAGACACAGTCTCGGAATTAAATGATCACACCCCATATCATTCGCAACATGACAGAAGAACTGAATTGTTTCAAAATGAATAAAATGTATAGGCCTAGTGAAAAATATGTCATCTTCGTTACACTCGATTTTATATTTTGTAAAGGAAAGGAGCATATCAAATTGTTTAAAGAATCATGAGCAAAATATTAATATTCTTTCATAATGTGTATTCAGAGTTTTTGCATTATATTCTAGGAATTTTTTTCAAGGTTTTGCCTAACATCAGCAAAAGATTAATTATTCGTTTCAACCTTATTACATTGTAACAATGAAAATTACATTGTAGTAGATCACTGGCGTAACTCAGGCAGTAGTGCATTCTTCTACTGAGCCGAGTCTGTTTTTAGGGGATGCGTTTGAATTCCAATTGGGTTGATTACCTGATTGAGTGTTTTTCGAGATTTTCCCTAATTATAAGGCGAATACCAGGTAATTCCATGATGAATCTTCGACCTCATCTCGCTGTCATAAATTGCATCAATGCTAGATAACTTCGCAGTTGATATAGCGTTGTTAAATAAGCGAGTAAAAATGTTTAATAATCATGTTTAAAGAATGTCGACTAAAAAATCTCCTCCTTTTGGATGGTGTGATGGAGGAAGAGAGAGAGAATTAATTACATATGAAGCCATTTTCTCTGCTGAGTAACAGATATATTGTATAGTAGTATTGTATAATATTTTTCTGTGAAGTAATGACATGTTTTCTTATGTAGTGGACATTTTGTTTTGCAGTTCCACCACATATAGCACCAGGAACGGATACTGTAAATGCCATTGACGGCCAGATTGTTACATTGAAATGTGAGGTTGAAGCAATCCCTGATCCTGTTATTACATGGTACAAAGATGAAGCACCCTTATATTCTTATGGTGATGAAGTCATGTATCTTGATAATAATGCTACAATCCGGTGAGTAATCAATAAAAGCGTACAGTATTTAATATCTCACGTTTTATATGGAATCGGTGAAAAACGATTTTCAGAAAATCTTTTATCAACATTTATTAATGTAGGATTTCTTTTCTACAAAGTTCTGGGATAATTTAAGCAGGGGCGTATTTTGCGGGCTACCAGGGCTACCGGCCCAATTGTAATTTCAATGACGAAGTCATCAAAGTATTTTCGTCCCAATCAAGACGTCTGGAATTCGCATATAAATAGGTAAGGAATTTTATTATAGGGATTTTAAAATATGTTTTGCGTAATAATAGGGTCAGCGGTAGCCCAGACCCTTAAACCAGTATACGCCACTGAATTTAAGGCAGTAATATGATAACATTAAGTACCAGTACCTACTATTTTTGTCAAGACATCAAATATATATTACCTTTCTATAAATCGATACCATAATAAATATTCGTTACAGTTTATTTTCAACACATGGCTATACACGAGTAGATTCTTTTATTCTAATTCTTTTATATATGCAGTACCGGTATAACACTAGTTTTACTGCAATACTTGTTTTAAAATTGTGCACTTGTATGTTATGTATGTATAATATTTTTTTCGTAATAGAATAATATAGGATAATATGTTATTGTTTACCAATGCTGAGTTCTTGGCAATGAAGTCATTAACTCTTTTCCACTCCAATATAAGAAAGTGATGTAGCAAAAAATATGTTTTAATGTAGGCACCACATTTTTATGTTATGGCAGTTATATCACCTACACGAAACCCCCAAACTGTTTGGAAGACCACACTTGCCATTGGTTAGTGGGTCCATATGACCTAGCTGGGAGTGTCAGACAACTCCACCAACCATATCCCCTCTTTACCACTTAAGGGAAGCTTATGCCTGCCATGGCAGATTAGCATGCTGGAATGGCATTTCCTCCATATTTGATGGAACAGTCGTACCACTGTGACTCGATCCCCAGAGCCTTGTTTGTTAAAAACAGGTTGCAACACGGGAAGGTGAGGATGAAATTTTAATAGGAGAGATTATGGAATATACTTCACATTTCTTTGCAACTGATAGGGCAATATGTAAGAGTTCATGAATATTAAATATCATGAATATCATGGTACAATCATAACTATGAAATTAAATTAGGTGTATGTAGACCCACGTACACGACAAAAGTAACACTCAATTAACATTATGGTTTATAAATGAAATTATATTTGCAGATTTGTTGCACATTTTGGCAGTTCCGGACAATACAGATGTGAAGCTGTGAATGATGCTGGATCTGACAGATTTGATATGTCATTGGTCGTGTTTGGTAAGATGATTAATAATAATAATAATAATAATAATAATAATAATAATAATGTTTGTGATCGTAGCCACCTGCGTGGCTCAGTCAGTTAAGGCACTTGCCTGACGGTCTGAAGTTGCGCTCGGGCGCGGGTTCAATCCCCGCTTGGGCTGATTACCTGGTTGGGTTTTTTTCCGAGGTTTTCCCCAACCATAAGGTGAATGCCAGGTAATCTATGGCGAATCCTCGACCTCATCTCGCCAAATATCATTTCGCTACCACCAATCTCATCGACGCTAAATAACCTCGTAGTTGGTACGGCGTCGTTAAATAACCAATTTAAAAAAAAATTGTGATCATGATCATAAAAAGAAATACCGGTAACTTGTATTTCACATAAATATATAAGAAATCTATTTTGTCAAACAAATATCTACATTTATTTCTACAATATTCTAAAATCATAAGCCTATATTGGGCGTGCAATAGGGAGACACAATGCTGTAAGCTGGAAGGTCGCGAGTTCGATTCTCAATGGAGTCATAGATATTCATTGATCTAATCCTTCCTGCCGCACTATACCCCTGGGGTTTACTCAGCCTTTAACATAAATGAGTATCAGGGCTACTGATATTTTCTTGGGGGTAAAGGCGGAAGGCATGCAGGACTGACATCCCTACTGCCATTAATGCAGATTGTCTGTCCAGGTGGGAGTCTTAACCTTCTGTCACTCTGTGGGCCTTCATGGCCTGTAAGAACGATGACTTTTTGCTTTTACTCTAAGTCTGTATACTAGTATTGATATTAGTGTCGTGCATTATAGGCGCTATGTTCGGTTCAAATGTCGAGTATGGCTCAACTTCAATATTCGCCAATGTTCACTCTGCAGGAGGCAGTCTGTCCTTATATTCCAACCTATTATAAAAATATCCGCTGTCCTTCATTCCCACTCCTTCATGTTTTAACGCTTATGAATTTTAGCACAGGTCTTTCAATTAGTTTTCATATGAAAAAGACGAAATTTGTAATGTCTTGATTACCTCCCTCCCTCCCTCATGTTCGAATATTGCAGAACACTAATAAATTGATAAAATACCATATTATTACTTCCTAAATAGTTCATAAGAATAATCTTTATTTCAGTGCCACCAAGCATATATCCAGCAGAAGATGAAATTCACATAGTAAATGCGACTCAGTCAGTCTCGTTAAATTGTTTTGGCTCTGGTTATCCTCAGCCCGAAATTAATTGGCAGAGAAATGGCATGGACATCGTTAATGACACAAACGTAAGGTAAGTTCTATAGAATTATTACGCGATAAACGCGAGAAATTATCTTTACAACTCGAGAATTAGTAAAAGAATTGAAACTTTCTGAAACTAAATACTTACTAGATTATCTCATTATACGAAGTATAATTTGTTATAATAATGCAAGAACTTTATATCAACGTTTTGATAAAAACACACATTTTCAACATTTTTATAACATCAGAAAGTTCTTTTCCTTATTATATTTTATCATATCAGTAAGTTAAACGTGCCATTAAAGCATGTAAATTATGAAATTCTAATTCTGACATTAATCAGATAATATGCATTATGTTTGTGTGTTACCAGTAAGGTTTATTTTGGATACAGGATTGCGAATTCATATTAGATATAGACCAAAGACGTTGTAGTTATATATCTAGACACACAATTGGCGCTGGTGTCGTGTACAAATTTGAAACCTCTCGCTCAGGTTCGCGCGACGCCATGTTTGGGGAGCACGAATGATTGTTTCTATAAAGCATTCGGAGTTTAGAAAATACCATTGAATATATAGGCGTTTTCTTAGTGGATTTCCTCCTTCACTGTAATATAACTAAACTTATTTACGTATTTTCTAACGTATAATATAAAATAACAGAAGTAAATCTAAATATTGTAACTAAGCATTGTTTTAAATATAAACGCCTTATATTGCTCATAAATAGACTTATTAGTTTATTTCTATTTCCTATGACCGAATACATGGAATATTTTTACTTGTGTTATTTTATATACGTTAGAAAATACGTAAATAATTTATTTAAATTATATTACAAAGAGAGGGTTGTCCGCTAAAAATGTCTATATACACAATGGTATTTTCCAAACATCTAACGCAATGTAATAATAATCCTCAGTGTTTTGAGAATCAGAGGCGATATGACTCTTCTACTGCAGACATTGATTGCAATTCCCTCATTCTTACATCATTCTCAATGACACAATATTGTCAAAATGTGATTGTATTCTTTGCTGGCTTAGTTGTTAAATCATTAAGAAAAATATGTTGTAATAAATCTAAAGACTCAATTTATGGTATGTAGCCTACCAGCAGTAAACAAAATCTCTTTTATTTTTTTAACGAAAGAATAATGGGAGTTTTGTCATACCATCATCTGAGATGATAGAAATAAGCAGCTTAAGTGAAAGAGCGATTATACAGATGTTGACAGTTCAATGGCATATTACCATCCACTCTTACATTGTGTGAAAACAATGTGCTCTAGAAGTAGAACACTTGTACAATCTTTCTACACTTACAGGAACATATTTTAGAAAATGGATCCCAGATTCCTCCCGAGAATCATATTTTAAACTTGTTAAACTGACCATAAAAGTACATAAAGTTCTACTGACGTAGCTCAGTGGACTAAGGATTGTCGGTCCGGAGTCGCGCTCGGTCGCGGGTTCGATTCCCGCTAATTTCCTGGTTGGGTTTTTCTTATATCCCCAAGCGTAAGGTGAATGTCAGGTAATCTATGGCGGATCCTGGGCCTCGTCTCGCCAAATATCATCTCTCTATCATCAATACCATCGATGCTAAATAATCTAGTAGTTGATACAGCGTCATTAAATAACCAAATAAAAGAAAGTACTACATAAAGAGCAGATGTTAGCACACAGCTTAAGGTTACCAGTACAACACGACTTTACATAAACATGTTGTAAGACAATATTTAACGGAGTCAATAATAATAATAATAATAATAATAATAATAATAATTAATAATAATAATAATGAATCAATAGGCAAGATGTTCTGTACACTAGGCCTGAGTTCTATTATATGACTAATTGACTAATTCATGCATGTGACGTTTATTTCATACTACAGCTGTGAAAATAAGCTATTGCACTGTAGGCCTACTTATATTTCTAACTAAAACATTAGGTACGTGTTTCTATTTTACAGGTGTAGGCCTATATTATGTGATATGGAAGTGAATAAATAATAATTGTTCATTTCTCGTCCATATCAAAGCAAACCTGTTTACAATATAGGCCTAATGTAACGTCTTACACAGGCAGTGTTTTGTTAATAATAGTTAATACTAATAATTTTCTTTTCATCTGAACTATTACTACAATATGCATTTGTATTTCTGTTCGCTCTATATGTTGTCAAATAACTATACAACATCTTTAGTTACGGTATCAAATTGTTACAGTTTTCTTTCGTTTCATGTCAAACTAACGGTAACTAAGCTTGATTATGTTTTTAAAGTGGTCGCTTTAAATGTTAATAAGATTTTTTTTTTCATTTATCCATTCAGATTGATTTATAAGAGACACCAAACATATACATTAAACATTCAACATTGTATAGTACAGCTGTCTGCTAGCCGGTTCTTCTCCCAAAGCATGGCGGTGGACGCAAGCTTCAATTTGTCCCTACTCTAAACTTCTGCGCAGCCTCGGCTGTAGGGGCTCGATGTAGACATTGATTTCCCTAAACATTTTGCTCTCGAACTGTTGAACTGTTATACAAGAGATAAAAAGCTCATAAAAATGATAAAGCTTACAAATAAATGATGGAACAACGTTTCTATTTGATCCTATTTAAAGATGCTTTTGAATAAGCTGTTACAGTTATTTAATATTAGTGGGATGATAGCATGGTTTTGAGAACTGAATAATGATACAAGAAGACTGGCAGATTAAATCAAGTTATGCCCGCATATATTTTTTCCATCATAAATAAAATAATAAGCCTATCTGCGACATACTTAGCTTTTATAAGAAGCAATTCTCTAGAATGTAATATGAATTTTAGGATAAATGCTTTCTTCTTATATGTTCTTCTTCCTACTTCCATTCATTTTCAGTATTTATTCTCATTATGAATATGATTGTATTAATATTATTTTGAGGTGTGTTTCTTTCAAATAATGTCTCTCTTAACTAAATAGGCCTTCTTTTCGTTTTTTTCTGTAATCAATTTATCATGTTTGTAGATCATTCAGTTTTAGTCCATACCGGTATGCCTATATTGTGAATCTGACTCCATGCTATTGTAAAAATGATAATAGTAATAATATTTATCTTAAAATATTGCAGTGTAAGTGAAGATGGAATTTTGAACATTATAGACATTCAACCAAACCAGGCAGGAGTATATGTGTGTGATGCAGAGAATGAAGCTGGAATTATACAAAAAATTTTCTATCTCGTCGTACATGGCAAGTAAATATTTTTTTACTAAATTTTAACATTTTTATATATGGATATGTCTCGTCCTCCTTCTTTTATTTCTTTTTCTTCTTCCATTTGAACTTTGAAGATACTATTACATAAAACTTGTGTAATATTTCACATCATTTTATTTTTATGTTAAAAGAATATTGGTTAAGAAATGATATTTTCGTACATTATGCTCCTGCACGCATGCATGCGCCCTTACACATACACATACACATCACAACGGGTGTTCTATTGACAATTAACACGTCTGTGATTGGCTATGAATCATTAATGATGTTGGTAAGTAGTCAGATTCCAGTAAGGAAAAGAATCATGGAACTGCCCAGTTGCAAGTATAATCTAATTTAATTACAAACTAAACTTAAACTATAATTTATTGCAAGTACTGCTAGAAATGTCTGTCATCTTGTTAATATATTATTCCCCCTTTATGGGAGGAAATGGACAGGGACTGGGACTATCTTCGCATGCAGGCTGCTTGAGTGGGCCCATTGTACTACCCGGGATTGAATAGTATGCATGCCCTAAGCCCCCTGCACTACAGATCCCCCAACGTGATGCCTCTGAACTCCTATACAGCTTACATGATCCCTTTATCTTTCCACGTAGGCCTCACCACAGTCCCTCAACTCCGGTCTCACGAGTTACTATGAGCCCAGTGGAAAGCCTATGGTGCATAACACTACCACCAACAACGAATGACCACATATCCACGGGTTCCAAGTTCGGCCTCTACATGTTTAAAAATAAATTTCTTATCTGAATTATAATTAAAGTATCAGTTTACTCATATTTCTCCAACATTTTGCGTATATAGATGTACACATATGCGTAATTTTAATCCAGGTAATAATAATAATAATAATAATAATAATAATAATAATAATAATAATAATAATAATAATAGTAATAATAGTAATATTTATTTGCCAGAAACCAGTGTACAAGGCCTGGATATGACATCGTCAGGTTAGATAATATATGCACGCACACATACACTCATACATGCACAAACAAATAAACTTAGCACAAATAAATATAGACAAATAAAAGAAATGTACCAGTCTTTAAAAAATGTTAAATTAGTCAATCCGCATTTGGTTGCATGAAAAGTAAAATTACTTCTCATAACTAGTGTTCAGATATCTATGACATATCATATTTTTATACTGGTCTCTTTTTAACAAACTTAACACGTTGCTAGCTTATCTGAACACAATGACATGGTTTTTATTGGTCATATAGTCATATATTTTACCATACTTTAGCATTAAGCCATATTAGACCAAAAATGGTACTGGTACAAAAGAATATTTTTAGTAATATTACAATTTTAACAGTTCCCCAAGTATCATCACATACTTTGTGTCAATAATGGCAAGGGATTTTGTTTGTGTTTGGTTATTTATTTTGGATTTACTTTCCTTAAAAATATTTTGTGGTTAAATATAGTTTGAAGTGCTTGCCATTTAAATTTGAGAAATCAGACAGTGCACCTGAATTTTCTACAGATCTTTGTGAGATGATGGTTTCTTCGAATATTCCTTTACATAAAGTAATTAAAATCCATACTTTCTGGAAGTTCTGAGCAAGTCCACATATTAAGGGAGTTAATATTCATAAAACAATTCTGTGGGCCATGTATGAAACTCACAATCCTTACTTAACATTCTGAGCAAGTCAAAGATTTAATGCACAAAGGTCTGTTGTTTTAAATGTGCCTATAGTATGCTTCCATCTCTATATCTCTACTGAACGTTGTACACAACACACACAATTTGAGCGATAATATATGAAAGGTTTAGCATCACATCAAGTAGTGTATATATATACCGATATAAATTTTAATAGTGAATGAAAAGTTTTCTAAGCAATTTTTTTTTTTTTAATTTAGTTTCTTTTGCGTCATATTCCCAGGTTTATATGACATATTTTGGTATTTTTAGGACATAAGTACATGCATATTTCTAAATTTTTTAGGTCATAGAAATCTGAGTGCAGCACTCCTCGTCATTCTTTTGTAATATGAAATGAACAGGAAAAATAGGAAGAATGCAGGCCTAGCTTATGTAAACGTGATGGATGGATGGATGGATGGATTTTACTTATATCAAAATGAATTATTGATTTAAAATAGTTTTCTTGTGTTTCATGTAATTATCAACTTCATATTTTGATTCTACAGGTGTATCGATTTTAAAAATAAATATAGATAAATAAATAGCAGAGTAAATAAAGAAATAAATATGCATAACAAATATTTTGCTTGTTGCTTTCCCAAGAAGGCACCACTTATGAGGCAACTAGGCCAGGAGATAATGGAATAGAGTGACCAGTTTCTTTCTCCATCCATTGCATACATGGCTGACTACCTGCATATTACAGTACAGTACTCAAACATATCTTGCTTATGTGAAAATATTTAAACCCTTTGAGCATGATTTTTCTGCTGAATGTTTCGTTTCTGCTATTGTACTATATATATATATATATATATATATATATATATATATATATATGTATGTATATGTATATAAAATACCGGTATATAATTAATTCAGGTTATATACGGTACAGTACCGGTACTTCGATACATTTAGGTAGTTTGCAATTCAGACATATGTATACTATTTCACATGACAATTACATAATTGTTTGTCTATCACCTAACATGATTTGTGTTTGCAATAGTGCCACCGAAGATTGAAGTGGATTTTCCTACACAGATAAAACTAATGGATGGAGATGACTACTCTTTGCCTTGCTCAGCTCATGGAATCCCAAGTCCCGAAATCAGCTGGAGGCGAGATGGACAACCCATCATTGGCCAAAACAATGGTAAATTCATATTCTGAACCTTGAATTGCGTCAAGAGTCCTTCACCACAATAACTTATGTTCTTTTTCGTGAATGTAACTCTTGTTTTTAATCTATTATCAACTATTTGTTCGTGAACAAATAAATGCACTAAAGTCGAATATAAGTTAATAAACAAATTAATTATATTTTTACACAATTGCAGAGAATCTAATTGTGCTAGATGATGGCACTCTGGTAATTACTTCAGCAACTTTAAATACAACTGGGATCTACACGTGTGTGGCAGAGAATACGAAAGGGAGTGCCCAGAAACATTTTCTTGTTGAAATTTTGGGTAAGTTCTACGAAATAAATTGGATTAAGAGATTAAGGAAATATGGTTCACATTTTTTTACAGTGAAGTAAAGTTAGATAGGACTACCTAGTACGCACGAGAGACACAGATAAAGGAAGGTATCTTCTTCCACATTTCTCAGTACTTTGCTAATCTCCATGCTACTTGGTGAAAAAAAAAAATACAATGGAAAACTAATGCTCAAACATTAGGTACCAAGTCAGAAATAGAATTAAAATATAGCAGTATGACTTAAATATTATAATAAAAATGAACTGAAATTCTTAGTCGATATATCTTTCGTCAATAAAAGCTTTTGATTTGATACATAATTTATAATAACAATTTAGTTGTAAATGTAAGAAAAACATTTAGAATAATCGGCAGACTCGATTTCGAGATAATCGCTATTTTATTGGGGTATTGCCACAGTCTAGTATATACAGTCACGAAGCTTGAGTTGTTGAGGGTACTAGGAACAATAGACTGTGCCGGTACTATTTCGCATTGTTTGTGATGAGGCAATAGTAGCAATCCTAGTGGTTAGCAGCTATCTATGGATGCATATTCCCTATGTATTGAGCTTAGTGACTGTATATACTAGACTGTGCTATTGCTTCGACAAAAGATTTAGAAAGGCAGAAAGAGAGAGAAGGTCTCGTTACACAGCAAACATGATTATTATCTTGGAGTTACGAGGTTCAGAAGAACTGCTTGCGAATTCTATACATAGATAAAATTCGTCTAATAATTTAGACACTAGAACAATGTGTATCCCAATAGATAGACAATGTCAGAAACCATTTTTTCCACTATTAGCTATACAGAATATGAGCATTTTATATAAAAAATAGTTTGTTACATACCAGTAACATTGATAATTGTAATATTAAAGGAGAATAATATGCAGTTAAATCGTCATTTGATAAATAGTTTTTCTAACCCTTTGAGCCCATCTGCTTTTCAGCTTTGAATGCACTTTTGCCTTTAAACTTATTATGTAAGTTTCCACCATCCTGAACAAGATGATACAAGTTTTTGACTGAATATTGGCTAAAGTAATTAGATATATATTTTATATATTATTTATATTATTTTAATGTACCGAAGTACATTTGATATTTCCATACTCTTTCATCGTATAAAGTAATTAGATTCTACTCTCGTGAGCCAAAAAAATTGTGCCGACTACGAGATAAAAATATACAGTTCCATAATATGTGTCTAGCTGTTTCCTTCTCCTGCCCACATAATCTGTTGTCTGGACTTCCATTCTGTAAATCCATACTATCTAGGTGCTTCTTTGTAGTAAAATCATAGTGAGAATTCATTTTGAGAAGAGTAATAATAACTATTGTTTCTTTGATAGTGCCTCCTTCAATGATGGATCCAGGAAACAGCAGTCTTGAAGTCATCGAAGGAGACTCTGTAGTTATAGCCTGTCCTCCTATGGATGCAATTCCTCCACCACAAATACAGTGGCTGAAGGTAGGAAAATGACAAATAAAATTACAAGTAAAACTGTAGTTACACTAGACACAGTCTAATAGTGAAGTATTAATTACCATCAATCGTCGTCATCTTCATCCATCATTATTTTGTTGTTTTTGTATTGAAATAATGCAATTTTATAAAGGTAAAGGTATCCCCGTAACATGCCATGAAGGCACTTGGGGGCATGGAGGTAGAGCCCCATGCTTTCCATGACCTCGGCACTAGAATGAGGTGGTGTGGTCGGCACCACACTCTGACCGCCTTTTACCCCCAGGAAAGACCCGGTACTCAATTTTATAGGAGGATGAGTGAACCTCGGGGCCATTCTGAAAGTTTGGCAACGAGAAAAAGTCCTGTAATGCAATTTTATATGTACCATAATCTATTAATTTTATATGTACCATAATCTATTTCATTCGTAGATCATTTAATTGCAGGATGGGAAGCCTCTTGACTTTTTGACGAATGAAAGATCTGATCAGGTACATTTTACCCTCTTGGATGGTGGAAGAACACTGCAGTTAGAGGAAACCCATGCTGCTGATAGTGGTATTTATGCCTGTGTTGCAACAAATCTTGCAGGGCGTACAAATGCTGAAATAAAACTAAATGTACTATTGGCGCCATATATTGAGGAGTTCAACTACAAACGAGAAAAAACAGTTGTGGCAGGAACTGAAGTAAAATTTGATTGTAACATGACTGGAAATCCAGCACCTAGAGTAAGTATATGATATTTATGAATTCTCCATATGATACGATAGACATTTAAGAAAATACTTTATTTTCCCAAAAAGAAAATAATACGTTGTGCTGCTTTAAAGTGACCACATTTAGTCTAAGATGATGCATGTTAACCATTACGGATAAAGATTCTTGGGAATGTCTGTTGATTTAAAATGTTGAAAATACTGATGTCATTTTATTGATATTTTTATTCATAATATTGATTCTAGATTTCATGGCGGAAAAACAATCTCCCTATCACGCCTCATACAGCTCCTGGTGTGATGCTGTCTCCAAATAAACTCTCTCTCATCATTCCCAATGTAAGACCTCACGATTCAGGCCGCTATCAGTGCTCTGCCACAAACAAAGCTGGCCGAAATGATCGTGATTTTGTACTCAGTGTGTTAGGTAAAGTATTCATCTTTTTGCAATAATTCTTTATATGTATCTTGATAATCGTAGTGTGACATTAGTTTAGTAATCAGAATTTTTAAAGAATGTGCATTTTTACAGTACCGGTATTTTAAATTGAAAATAACATATAAACTTAGTTATATGGCATTTATCCTAATCCTTCAAATCTTAATTGTGATCTTGTCAACTTTTTGTTTTTCGAGAAAAAAACGTTGCCTCCATAAAATTAGTTTATCATAGCACTGAAAGAGCTATACCGTAACTTTTGTCGGAAATTTAGTTAATTTCTTTTGAATTAAACATTCAAGTTCAAGTGTACATTTTTTTACCCTAAAATTAAGTTAAAAGTTAATATTCTATTAAGTTGTAGGTACAAACTTTGTTCCGAGAACTTCTCGTTTTGTAGCATGGTTAATTTAAATACATAATCTTGTTTGCATACTGAAAAAAGGGAAATTTTGTATTATAGAATGTTAAAAAATGTATATTTTCAACAACAAAACTACAAATTTTAGCACCATGTAAAATTTAGGATATGGCGTATGTGAGAACATAAATAGATTAGCCTATAATCTATATGTCAAGTTTCTTGAATTTATGGCTTATATTTACCAAATTTCGATGTTCATTTCAGTTCCTCCCGACTTAGATGGTCCAGTTGAAGAAGTGCAAGATGTTGTGAAAGGTGAACCAATATTATTGCAGTGTCCAATTACTGGACTTCCCAACCCGCATATCAAATGGACAAAAGATGGACTTGACTTGAACATTAAGTGGGTTATTAGATGTAGCATATTTAAAAGTAAAAATTATAGAAACAAGATTTTATATACAGTACCGGTAATACTTACTATGTATGGTACCACAACACAGAAATATTTTATCAAAATTCTTGAAGGGAAAAATGCTTGAATGTTATTAATTTTTACAACTATTTAAACTCCGATCTACTGACTAATACTTATTGAAAAGAGCTAACAATTATTACAAATGAATATATTTAACAGTGACAATGTACTTTTTTTACACTTCATTTATTTGAAATGATACTAATTTATTTGTGAAAAATGCGTCTATTTCAGTAGAGCTACCAATATTATCCTGTCCAAAGATAAACGAATTCTAGAAATTTCAAAAGTACAGCCACATGATGGAGGAATATATGTCTGCAATGGTTCAAATGAAGCAGCATCTAAAGAAAAGCATTTCAATCTCACAGTATTTGGCAAGTATAAATTTCATATTAGCAAATATTTTAAATATTCTCTTTAGTTTCTCTGAGGAATAAGTTGCTCTGATAAGTAGGAGGAAATTATTGATGCATAAAATTAACATACAAATTAAGAGAAATTTAAGAGTCATAAATTTTCATAAAATGTGAAAAATGTCGACTTAATATACTAGTAAACAGAGGATCGTCTTTCGGTTGAGAGTATCCATGATATAAATAAAAGAACCCATCTTTCTTCTGTCCATTTTCCCCACTTGCTGGCCACCAGTGTCTCTTATTTTAAACAAAAATCTAGTGACTAATTATTCTCTTGCACATAAATTATGTTAAAGCAATTAAATGGCAAGGGAAAAATAATCCCCTATAACATGTCTCACCAGCCAACAATAATTTTTTTTGAAATCGTAGTGCTTATTGTAATCTGTGTAATGACCACTTCTTAATGATGGTCATTTATATGTATACCAGTACTGAAAGTTACCAGGTCCTGTTCTTATTATAACTTTTTTTCTTATTAATGCGTTTTACTCCCTCTACCCCAGCAATCATCAGCACAGAGCACCCTGGGGCTAGCGTCTCTTACTCGCGAAGAACACACTGCACTATGTGCATTCGTAGCTGCTAGCAGGTATGCTCTCTACCTCTTCCTGCTGCACGATGGGGCACACGGGACAGCTCTGCTTACTCTTTACCCATTTCAGCGAGTGCTGACGATCACTGCTATACCCTGTTCTGAGCACTGTTGGTTTATAATTCCATTAGACTCTAATTAAAAGATTGCTCCAGGGATAAATATTGGTGGTAGATTATTTGTAAGGAAAAGTTTCTCAGTAGATAAATAAGTGCTATGTGAGTGGGTACAGACATAAAAAAA
Source organism: Periplaneta americana (assembly GCF_040183065.1). Classification (NCBI taxonomy): domain Eukaryota; kingdom Metazoa; phylum Arthropoda; class Insecta; order Blattodea; family Blattidae; genus Periplaneta; species Periplaneta americana. Next base: position 109,324,495 of record NC_091128.1, read on the forward strand.
TAGAAAATAATAGTGTTTTGTTTAAAAGATCTGCATTAGCAAGTCAAGAATTTATTCATTAGGGTCTTTCACTTCGAAGAAAAGTAGCTATAGTTAAAAAAAATAATATTTATCCAAATGGTATGACAATAAAACCAGCTTATAATACAGCTAAAATTAAGTTTTACATAACACATCCTCGTAAATTCTGTAAGTCAGTTCGTCTGACTCGAGTAAAATCCATCACACTGCATAAACATAATTACGGTATTACTTCTAACAAAATATATTACGACCATTTCTGATGGTCAGGAAAATATGGCTAAAATACGTGTCAAGTAAACAGAGTCACGTATCGCAAGGAAAGGCCAATATTGTTATTGTATTGTAAATTTTCATTTGAATAGTTTTAGTATTCTCTGGAAATTAATAACTTATGTGGGGATAGCCATAATTACATTTTTTATTGAAACAATTATCCTATTGCTTGGACCCTAGTGATATTTGAGTTAATCTTGTTCATATTACAGAGCCACCAGTAATCCACCAGCAACTGTTTGTAGAAGAGGTTAAAGTGAGAGTGAGTGATAATGCATCTCTAGTTTGTACAACTAGGGGAAATCCTAAACCTGACATAAAATGGTTGCATAATGGTCGTATAGTAGAGAAAGGAACCACTTCTGTAGCAAGCAACTCACTGGGTGACAGAAGCTCTATTGAGGAACATACGTTATTTCTTCAAAAAGTTGAAATTCCTGATGCTGGGAAATATACTTGCTTAGCATCTAACATAGCTGGTGTTACAGAAAAAAATTATCGCTTGAAGGTGTTGGGTAAGTAAAAAATGCAGTTTTAAATTATTGTTCATAGTATTCCATTATAAAATACTATTACAATAAGTTACTTTAGATAGGCTTTTGTTAATCGAAATGAATGTCTCTTAATAAATTAAGAACTTAAGTCTTTCTTTGGAAATATTATTGAATCACCTAACATGTAATTAAATAAAATGCGATATCTTAAAATATCCAGTTGTAGTTGAGATGAGAAAATACCGTATGTTGTGTTTTTACAGAGGACTTTAATGTTTTATCCTTACAGTGGCACCGAAAATATCAGGGCATCGTGAAGACTCCAATGTTATTGAGTCTCTCGAGGGTTTACCGATCACAATAAAATGTCCTGTAGTTGGTAACCCTGTGCCTGATATTCACTGGATGAAAGACAGTCTGCCCTTAAACACACAAGAAGCAATGAGAGCTGAGGCAGAAGGTCAAATGTTGTACATCAAGAACAGCAAGCAAGAGCATTCAGGAAATTACACATGTGTGGCACATAATCATGCAGGAAACGTCAGCAAGAGCTTCCAACTAGATGTCCTAGGTAATAGTCCATTAAATTTGAGAGAATAAAAAGAAAAGAGCACTTATATACATAGTTTTTCATACCATACTGAGTTTTATATTTGAAGACAAGAATATGTATAATTTATTAACTTCTTAAAAGAGAAAATTATTGATACTACAAAGAAATATAACCGAATATTTGTTACTGCTGATTGTAGAATAGTAGCACAAGTTGTGTGTAAATTAATCTTCAAGATAATACATAATTTTCTCCATAGAATTATTGTTACACAATCTCGTTAAAACTCAGTTATCAAAATCTGTAACCAATACCACACTAAGCAAGTTAAATTTTATGTCTTATCACAATATGCTATTTCAAATTTTGAATGCATAATTGCGGATTCTTGATATTCACTTGTGTTAAAATGATAGAATACCTACTAAGTTACTGTATGTAAAGACACACTCTAGCTTTCTTATTTAATTCCTTCAAGATAATACAAATACTGTTACAATTTTATATTTTCTCATTCCGTATTTTTTTATGTAAAGTGAAATACTTAATAGTAATGTTCTTTTGCTTTAGTGCCACCTGTGATGGCTGATATGGAAGAACTAACAAATTTCAATGTCACAACCAATGAAACTCTAACATTAACATGCAATGTTACTGGTCATCCACATCCTAGTATATCATGGTTTAAAGGGGTAACACCCATAAACAAAGAGAAATGGCCAAGAATCACGCTTTTGGATCACAACAGAACTCTTGTAAGTATATTGATCAACTCTAAAATAAATAAAGCTGTTATTATTGAAGAGTATTATTCGGTTAAGAAACTTTTGTCATCCAATCTGCTCTCAAAAAAAGCTGAAAGTTAGAATATATAAAACAGTTATATTACTGGTTGTTCTGTACGGTTGTGAAACTTGGACTCTCACTTTGAGAGAGGAACAGAGGGTAAGGGTGTTCGAGAATAAAGTGCTTAGGAAAATATTTGGGGTTGAGAGGGATGTAGTTACAGGAGAATGGAGAAAGTCACACAACGCAGAACTGCATGCATTGTATTCTTCACCTGACATAATTAGGAACATTAAATCCAGACTTTGAGATGGGCAGGGCATGTAGTACGTATGGACGAATCCAGAAATGCATATAGAATGTTAGTTGGGAGATCGAGACGTAGGTGGGAGGGTAATATTAAAAATCGATTATGTGTTAAATTCGAAAAATCATATTAAAGAAATTAACCCCAAACTAAATTCAGCATGTTTTGCTATTAGATCTATGCAATAGATAGTAAATATCAATACCTTAAAAACAATATGCTTTGCATACTTCCACTCAGTAATGAATTTTGGAATAATATTCTGGGGAAATTTCACAGACAGTAACAGTATATTCCTACTACAAAAAAGAATAATTAGAATAATAGTAGGTGTCAAATCTAGGGAATCGTGTAGGACTATTTTCTAAAAACTACAAATAATGTCCATGGCTTGTCAGTATATTTTTTCGTTAATAATCTTTCTCGTATGTAATTGTGAAAACTTTATAACTAATTCGACAGTTCATAGCATAATATGCGTCAAAAAATGACTTTCATACTCCATTGGCAAGTTTATCATACTATCAAAAAGGAGTGTGTTATATGGCAGTAAAAATTTTTAATAGCCTCCCTATGAATATAAAAAATGAAACTCAAAACATAATATTATTTAGGGCCAAATTAAAGAAGTACCTAATTTCTCACATCTGTAGGTAAATTCATGACATTCAACAACGCTTCATGAAATTGATATTAAAACTTTGTGTTGTACTAGTAGACTATATTGTAAACCTCTTCTGTATATATTTCAACTAGACTGTGACTATAAATTAAGACGTGATAGTACTATTAAGATTTTTTTTCGTTTGACTTGTTCCATATTCTAGCTGTGAAGCAATGTACGATACCATGGAATGTTAATAAATACAATACAGTACAATACAATATCTGAAGGCCTAAACACTTTGAAAATGCCATTCCATTTCGTCTTATCTTCCTACAAATTAAATCGGGAAAAATGAATTGAGCAGTATCTGTTACATCACTGCTTTCATATAGAGCAATTGAATACACTACAAAGTTATTAATATTTATTTCTCGTGCTTCAATGCAAGGTTCAGCCGATTTCCTGGTTGCATTTTTTCCTAGGTTTTCCCCAACCATAAGGCGGCGAATGTCAGGTAATTCCATAGCGAATCCTCGGATTAATCTCGACAAAATAACATTTCGCTATTACCATTTCTATCGTTACTAGATAATCGCACAGTTGATACATATGATTAAATAACCGAAAAAAAATTACATTTCAATTTATATTTTTAACTTCATTATACAAATATTTCAATCCTGTACACACACACACACACACACACACACACACACACACACACACACAGTTCCACAAAAGGAATTTGTACGCTGAAAACATTTAATTTTCTAGAGTAATAATTCAGCTGATGTTACTTATATCATACAAGGTTCAATAGAATATTTTCCCCCTTACCCGAAAACCTATTGGGTCAAATAAGTTCCCAAGCAGTTGTGTACCTATAACTCATTTCAGTTATTTTTTTCATGGTATGTTCAGTTCTCTATGTTAGAAATGCTGTATACCTATTGCGAATTTTGTTACAGATTTCTATCTATGCTGTTAATTATGTCACTCGATCCAATCCTGAAATTGAGAACCATCGATGTCTACTGGAACAAAATATCGGTAGCAACAATGTCGATGACAAGAACGTCGATGTACTGTTTTTCCAAACCCACAATATAAATTTTTTGAGCAATTAAGACATTTTTCCCTTCATATCAATAATAAAAAAAAAAACAGTTGTTCCCATTCATCATGCAAAGAACATAACTTGTAGAGCTTACTTACAGTTCACTGACACCTTTCCTATTGATGCTTTGAAGGAACTGGAAATGAGAAGAAATCATAGTATACTTATATCATAATATTGACTGTTTCAAAGAGCATGTTCTCAAACAGATCACAATTGCACATGTCTGCTATAGAGAAATGAAGTGAGATCATCTTTCAGGGACATGAACAAGCTTCCTTTAATATAAAAATACCTTTAATATGGTGCAAGTTTCCTCAAAGAAACAAATAATATTTGTTAAAGAAGTACCAGTACACATCTATACTACTTGTGATTTATTTCAGATAATTCCAAATGTATCAACACAACATAAGGGAAAATATTCGTGCCTTGCAAGCAATATGGCTGGAGACACAGAACTAACATTTAACGTTGAAATTCAAGGTTTGTTTCATTAAGTAATTTATAATTATTTTGTATTATCTCAATGTTGTAATGATGATAATATGAAGAATTGTCATATTATCAATAAAAACTACTACTCAGAAACAAAAGTTTTAAGTATTTGCCCCAGTAACAACTTTTTACTATTATTAGCTTATTTTATTTATAAAATGGCAATGATATATTTCATACAATTTTTTTAGTTATGAAATAGCTATGCTCTAAAACTTCAAATTATTTAAAAATAAATTTGTGTCTATCATCCCTTCCTTATAGTTAGATTCTCTGTGTTTTCTTTTAAAAATTCGTATTTTTTTAAATCATCACTAACAGTTTTATCTTGCTTGAAGAAATTAAACTCAATCATTGTAGTACTTACATTACTTATACTGTACCAGTATAACCTTATAACCTGAATTGTGTTTATAATATAGTGAAATTTCTAAAAACAATTATTATTTTGCAATGTTTCAGAACCACCAAAAGCATCTAAAGATGTATCCGAGAAATCGAATCACACCGTACAACTCCACAGAAGACTAGTTCTGAAGTGTCCACTGCATGGATCACCACAGCCAAAAATTACATGGTATAAAGTAAGCCCCAAATTGCTGTCAATTAAAATTGCGAAATATGCAACTATAGTATTCTTGTGAGCATATGAGTAAAAGCTAAATGAACATATCAGGCGAATAATACACTCTTATTTTACACAGGAAGGAAACCCAATTCAAAAACAACTTGGAAACAACATACATATTTCATCAGATGGGAAACAGCTACACTTTATGCATGCATCAACTGCGAATTCTGGGAACTATTCATGTGTAGCAGAGAATTCAGCGGGAATGAAGGAGCTACATTTTGAAGTAAATGTTGTAGGTAAGCCATTATAACGATTAATTTTTTAATACTTATTTTCACCAATAGCCTGGTTAGTACTTCAAGAAACACAGAGATTCTATTTAGGAACTGAAATTCTTAGATACTTAGCCTTCTGCATCCATCTTTTGATTTTCTTTTACTTAAGATCTTTTGTGTCCTCTCTCGTTTACGTGGTTTTTTCACTTGTCATTTCCTTCTGGTTTATTTTCCAAATATTTTCTTTATTGATTTTATTCGATTTTATTCTTACCTCACCACTTTTGAGTTCTACAAAGTGACACCCTTACATGTTTTGTAATATCTGAATAATTTCTATATGTACCACGCATATTGGAAATACGTAACTTTAAATACAATGCATACGTGTACAAAATAGATGTTCAGAATTTATTTCTAGTTAAATTTTATAAATTCGATTTTATTCTTACCTCACCACTTTTGAGTTCTACAAAGTGACACCCTTATATGTTTTGTAATATCTGAATAATTTCTATATGTACCACGCACATTAGAAATACGTAACTTTAAATACAATTCATAAGTGTACAAAATAGATGTTCAGAATTTATTTCTAGTTAAATTTTATAAATATATGTATAACATTTTTCATACCTTAAAATTCGTTCCTCATTGCTTTGACCACGGCAAAGTTATCTATTACCGTACTTCTTTGAAGTCCAGTTTTTCGCTCATGTGTGTAGACTGTCTTCTCTATTTTAACTGATTTTACTGATTAAGTGTTAAAATATTTGACGTTTTGTAATTTGATGCTTTATTTATATTATTGGACAATGGCACTGTCAAACCACACTGATTTAAAATAAAAATCTTTTACTATATTTCAGTAATTCAGAAATCAAATGTTATCAGTATTATTACGAAGTTTTACTTAACTATTAGGTTGCTATGAAAGGGCGTCATTTACTATATATATATATATATATATATATATATAGAATAATATATCAAATGATACAAACATTACACCAATTGTATTTTTTCGTAGTCTTCATGCCATAAAATCATGCTTGCAGTGCCAGCTGAATGGAGCGCATGGTCAAGTTGGAGTGACTGCAGTGTTACGTGTGGTCTGGGAGAACAGATTCGAGTAAGAATATGTGGTGAAGATTCAGATGACTTTGTCGACGAGAGCAATTGTCAAGGAGATTCAGAGCAAGTTCAAAGTTGCCACATGTCTGAATGTCCTGTAAGTAGACCATATTTCATGAACCAAAATTAGCTACTTTTGTACTGTGTTATTGTTACCAATTACCAGGAAATTGAAAAGGGAATTGAAAAATGTGCCATGTGAACATTAACATCCAATATTATATGATACAAACAATACTGTCCTAGGAACTCAACAAACGTGTTACGGTATTAAAAACTCTTATAATTTTATTCTGTAGATTGATGGAGCATGGAGTGATTGGTCCAATTGGACATCTTGTTCTGTGTCTTGTGGACGTGGAACCAGACGACGATATCGCAAATGCAATAATCCATCTCCAGCTTATGGTGGAAAACCCTGCCTTGGAGCTGATGGACAGCAAGAATATTGCAATCAACCAACCTGCCCTGTTCACGGCAAATGGTAAGCTGTTGTTACGACTATTTCGACATAATGAAATAATGAATCTATCAGAGTAGGTGACTACTGACTATTGTAATATTTTTACGCTTTCCTGTTCTTCTTTTCTCTTTCTACTTCTTCTACTTCTCCCTTCTCTTCTTCAAGGCGATGTAAAATGGTCTGAAGCACTTAAACTATTGTGGTCCATCGCAAGAATTAAATAAACAACTATGTGAAGAGATAATTATCTTCCTTAGCTTGACTATTCAGCCAAAGACTGGTTCTCAGAGTATTTATGCTTAACTCTATCCAATTAAGGACACTGAAGCAGAATTTACTACGAGGAACTGTCCTATTTCTTCCCACATTAATTGCTCGTGGGATCATGGGTAATATCGTGACTTATGTCTCATTAGATGAAACTGATTTGTTATTATCCCTGACGCCATACTTGAACCTTTTCTATTATCCATTTTGAATCTTGCGTACACTACTTTTAACACTTGAATATAAGTAATTGATTAACTAGCGGACTTACTCGTGTTAATTATGTAAGTTTGTGCAGCTTACAGCTGTTTCGGTGTTTCATCACCATCGTCAGAGCCTACTAGATCTCGGCGTCATCTCGAATTTCTCTGCCTGTTATGTGGGTGCGTTTGATTGTTGAAAGGTGTTGAAACACACTAAAACACACCCCGATCAAATTCTCAACACACAGATCAATTTCAGCACACACACACTATTTGACTCCACCTTTCAACACCTTTCAACAATCAAACGCATCCACATAACAGGCAGAGAAGTTCGAGATGACGCTGAGATTTAGTAGGCTCTGACGATGGTGATGAAACACCGAAACAGCTGTAAGCTGCACAAACTTACATAATTAACACGAGTAAGTCTGCTAGTTAATCAATTACTTACTTTTCTATTAGTAATGAAAGGTACTAATTAAAGTTACGCCGTGGTCCTAAAAATTATTAATTTAATATGTCTCATAGATGTTGTTTCTCTCCAAGCCTTTCCATATCTTCTTTCGTTACTTCACGTTCAGGACTTAAGCGAATACCGATAAAAACCTCTAATTAATACAAGATATGCAGACTGGAGCCTTCCTTTTTGCCTAAGTATTATTCTTTTCGTTATTCTGTGTCCAAGAACTCGTATGAAATGAATTTATCAGAATAAATGTTAGCTGATCTGCTGTTAACATCACCAATTACAGTTACATAGATCTTTATAGACTACGCTGGCAATATTCATACATTTTTTTGATAGGTGAGAATGAAGATTACTAGCAGAGTATAATCTTTACTTTGGCTACAAAAATGTAAAAGTAGGAATAATAGTTCCATGCTTTCTTAATATCTGCACTGGAAAGGGGTGGTGTGTTTGACACCACACTTCGATCACCTTCTATCCCCGGGAAAGATCTGGTACTCAATTTGATAGGAGACTGAGTGAATCTTAGGACCATTCTGGAAGTTCTGGCAACGAGAAAAATCCCGAAATTAAACCTGGGACTTTCCAGACTAGCCAGTTGTTCTACCGACAGAGCTAGCTGGCCATCTCTGTTACAAAAGTTTAGTACATTTTGTTCAGAGCTCTGTCTCAGGGGACAGGACGTCTTACATACCGGCATATAGATCTACAAGGAATAAGTACTGGCACTTAATTTTACATTCCTTCCAAAGAAAACCATTCTAAGAATTTGTATCGTTCTTCACCTAATTTTAATCCAAGAAACTCAGCTTCAATGATAGGCATGGTAAATACTAGATCACCAAAGACAACTCAGAACAAATTTAAATTTCCACATGCTCTCAAATTTTCCAAGATACAGGTTAACATTGCATATCCGCTAATTGGTAAATAGAAACACACATTTTACATTTGCATGTTAATTCTCGGACATCAACTACAGCACCTGTCATTAAATCATTCTCTTCTTTTAATTTCGTTCCTAAAGATGGAATCTCTAGTTCAAAATTCAAAATATTTACACTTTTCCAACGGGGATTACTTTGGCTCCCATCATTGACCCAAATATCTCCCTTTATGAGCAGTGCAACGAAAATGCATGTCACGTAGCTGTATTCGTGGTCAGTGGTGTACAAAGAGAAATGAATCGATATTACACCAGATTGCTGGCTATGGTGTGGTGGTGATTAATGCAGCATTGGTGGAATTTGAGTGAGAAACTAGAGTACAGTACGTCTCGAAAATCTGCCCCAAATGCAATCTTTGTTCACTACAAATTATGTACAGGAACTGTACCCAGTTGTTTGTGATGGAATGTCGACACATTAGTATATCAGTCAGCAGTGCTCCAGTCAGAAATTGTTTACCATTTTTAATTTCGCAAAACGTCAGAAAACAATAGTAGAAAAATACGTTTATAGACTAAGTTCCAGTTCTGAGTCTTGTCATTTTAACAGTAAGCCTAATTATTTATTACAGGTCAGATTGGTCGGATTGGAGTCTCTGTTCTGTATCTTGCAACAATGGCACCCAGCACAGAACAAGAAAGTGTAACAATCCTCTTCCAGCTTTTGGTGGGAAAGAATGCATAGGGCCAGATATGGACTTCAAGGACTGTAATCTTCATAAATGTCCAGGTACAGTACCTATTTAGTATATGCTACAGTGATTCAACATTCTGCATCAATCATATTTTGTTTGCTGCTGCTGCTGTCATCATTGCCATTATTATCATTGTTATTATTTTCACCACCACCACCACCACCACCACCACCGCTGCTGCCGCCACCGCCACCACCACCAATGTAAATTGATTTAAAGGATGAAAATAAATAGAATCTAATCGTCATCATTATTACAGTGATTATTAGATTTAGCAGGCTTGTAATATTTTCCTTGTGCTTCCTAATATACTGTACAGTAATAAAACTCTACCATAACGTTTCATCTATTTCCTTAATTCAGTCTTAGCAAGTTTTCTTTGTTAAGGGTTTCCCTGATTCATTATGTATCCTGCATCTTAGCTCTTAGGTATTTCATTCTGTGTGATGTCAAATTAATAAAAGAAAAAACAAACATTGTTTTGAGAGAGGCAAATTAACATAAAAATTGCAATAGATTATAACCTGTTTTTGTACGACTGTTGAACCTTAGATGTTCTATTCAAAATCGACTGGGTTGGTGTTACATTTACTGCAACACATTTTTATGTTTTTCTTATGTTAATTTATCATACAAATAAGTATCTACAAGATGTATTAAAGTTACATTATATTACTGAGAACTTTAACAAATGTATACCATATTTTGGAACAGAATTAATTACATCTTTCTATACCATATTTTGGAACAGAGGGAGTAACATGGAAAGTACAGGAATTTTGCTGAGACCTCAGAAAAAATTTATGTGTGAAACATATAAAAGAAGTTTTACTGTAGCCTACTTTTCTTAAGAAATTGGAATTCGTATCACATTCCTTCTTACTTACGCTGTAAATTACCGCAATGAATTATAAAATTGCACAAATTATGACAGTAAATGAAGTTTTTGAATGTAAATATGCATCTTAAATATAACATGAAACAACTTCGTCGAGTTCAATTTATATTTAAACTTTAAATGTAAATTTTGATTTACAGTGAACGGTGATTGGTCTATTTGGAGTGAATGGTCTTCTTGTTCTGTGTCATGTGGTCATGGGAATAAGAGGAGATTTCGGACTTGCACTAATCCAGCACCTCAGTACAAAGGGAGTCCCTGTAAAGGAGAGAATTTACAGGTACATATTTTAACATGTAATCTATGATTTAGTCCACACCTGTGGAGTAACGGTCAGTGCGTCTGGCTGCGAGACCAGGTGGCCCGGGTTCGAATCCTGGTCGGGGCAAGTTACCTGGTTGAGGTTTTTTCCGGGGTTTTCCCTCAACCCAATACGAGCAAATGCTGGGTAACTTTCGGTGCTGGACCCCGGACTCATTTCACCGGCATTATCACCTTCATATCATTCAGATGCTAAATGACCTAGATGTTGATACAGCGTCGTAAAATAACCCAATAAACTCTATGATTTGGAAACCATATTTTATGTTACAAGCATTTTTATAAAATACATATGGCAGCATCAGAGGTGTAACTAATGAGCCCGCAGGGTCCGCAATGCAGAAGGGCTGAGAAAACCGTTATATATTATACCTGAAAACATTATTTCTTCAGTTTTGAATGACATTTATAGTTTATTTATGCATTCCAAAGGTATATATTTTTATGATGCAACGTTAATCTCCATCCCGTGAACGATTACAGAATGCAGAAGAAAAGTTCCGAATGGTTGCCTCTACATCATAAGTCAGCAGCTAGTGCGCTTTGAAAGCATGAACGAAATTTCAGCTAAATTCTTGCTGCTACTGCCATCAAAACTTGGAACCTTAACCAGTGGTGTATTTCTAAACAAAAAAGGTGTCCTGGCTCTGAGATTTTAGGAGCAGCAGCATTATTTCCGCAGGAATACTTAAAGAATGTCAGATGAAAATACATGGGTTCGAATGTACATGTTATGGTTGTTAGGCTGGGGAATAGACCTCACTATGGAAATTATTAAATATGAATAAAATATGACATTTTATAAATGCAAAATTTTACGTTAATATCAAAATCATAAAAAGTTCCCTGTCACCACCTGGCCTCGAAAAATAGTTCTCCCAAGCCGTCACGGCCCACCAAGCCTGAAATACACCTCTGGCCTTAACTGAAAAGGAAATGATCGAAAAACCAACATATTTTGCGAATATTATGCTACAGATTTATCTCCTACTTTTCCTCTACAACTGATTTGTTTTGATCCATAATGATGGAAGAGATTCGTAAACTTTCAAAAACAAAGGAACTGGCTGAATTATTAAGCCTAATTGCAGAAAGTCCTGCTATTGCCAACAGTGTTACTGATCTGTATACAGTTCTACAACTTTTTCTCACTTTATCAGTCAGTATAGCAATGGCAGAGAGCTCATTCAGTAAGTTAAGCTAAAACTAATAAAGATTCAAGCTGCGTAGTACAATGTAGTAGATGAGATTCAGTTCATTATCTGTACTCGCCATTGGAAGTGAAGAAAGCAGGAATATTGATGTCAAAAATGTCACCAGTGAGTTCCGGTTGACGAAGCAACAGAACTTTGAACATTTTTTAGACAAGTCCGTTATTATTATTTGGTAATTTCAAATTCATCACTGTTACTTTACTGTGTTAAAAGAGTGTATCTAAGAATGAAGAATCAAATTTACCACTGAAATAATATGACATGTGTAGTTGCGAAAAATACATTGTTAACACAGTAATGCAACTACTTTGGACGTGGTGGATATGAGAAGAAGGGCCATGCTTTCTTAGTTACACTATTGTGGCAGCTGATTCTTGAATATTTTAATACTGGTACATATCAAAAGTATAGTTCTCACTTTTTTACTTTAGTAGTATTGTGCTGCTCAACTATTTTACTTTAGTAGTATTGTACTATTCAACTCTTCATTTTTTTAAATCTTTAACTCGAGGGGAGGGGGAAACAATTGCCCTGCCCTCCCTAAATAACGTCTCTGTTCCTCTCTGAGTTTGTTTTTGTATTTTCCACAGTTTTGGTGGAATGTTTCTCCATAATTTGTATACTATCAATTGGTTTTGTTTTTGAGACATTATTCAATCTTCTTAATGTATCCAGCTGTTTGCTGACAACATAAAGTCCACTATAGTCCACTGTAGTCTATTCAGTTGTTGTTTTTCACGAGAAATGAGGGGTATTTTGATGGTGTTCTTTATAAATGCTTATTGCTAGTAGCCAGAGGTGGGGTGTAGTCAATATATACTGCAGGGCTATGTCTTCTGCAACTGGTACTGATGATTTTAATTTACTTCTTTTGTGGTTTATGGATGGACAGTTTAGAAGAATTTTTGAGACATTATGATTTTATTAATTTTATTGTTACATTATTATATTCTTGTCTGGTGTCTTAATTCGTTGTGATAGTTTGGTTTCTTGACTATTTAATTTGCCATTTCATTCCCCATTATTCCAACATGTAAGGAGACCAATTGAACTATTATGGTTTTCTGTAGACTATTATTATAATTCTGGTGATCATCTTTTTGGCTGTCTTAATGTTTACTGTGTGATTATACTTACTTACTTACTTACTTACTTACTGTCTTTTAAGGAACCCGGAGGTTCATTGCCGCCCTCACATAAGCCCGCCATTGGTCCCTATCCTGAGCAAGATTAATCCATTCTTTATCATCATATCCCACCTCCCTCAAATCCATTTTAATATTATCCTCCCATCTACGTCTCGGCCTTCCCAAAGGTCTTTTTCCCTCCGGCCTCCCAACTAACAGTCTATATGCATTTCTGGATTTGCCCATACGTGCTACATGCCCTGCCCATCTCAAACGTATGAATTTAATATTCCTAATTATGTCAGGTGAAGAATACAATGCGTGCAGTTCTGTATTGTGTAACTTTCTCCATTCTCCTGTAACTTCATCCCTCTTAGCCCCAAATATTTTCCTAAGCACCTTATTCTCAAACACCCTTAACCTATGTTCCTCTCTCAAAGTGAGATTCCAAGTTTCACAACCATAAAGAACAACCGGTAATATAACTGTTTTATAAATTCTAACTTTCACATTTTTTGACAGCAGACTGGATGATAAAAGCTTCTCAACCGAATAATAACACGCATTTCCCATATTTATTCTGTGTTTAATTTCCTCCCGAATATCATTTATATTTGTTACTGTTGCTCAAAGATATTTGAACTTCTCTACCTCTACAAAAGATAAATTTCCTATTTTTATATTTCCATTTCGTACAATATTCTGGTCACGAGACACAATCATATACTTTGTCTTTTCGGGATTTACTTCCAAACCTATCTTTTTACTTGCTTCCAGTAAAATTCCCGTGTTTTCCCTAATTGTTTGAGGATTTTCTCCTAACATATTCACGTCATCTGCATAGACAAGCAGCTGATGTAACCAGTTCAATTCCAAGCCCTCTCTGTTATCCTGGACTTTCCTAATGGCATACTCTAGAGTAAAGTTAAAAAGTAAAGGTGATAGTGCATCTCCTTGCTTTAGCCCACAGTGAATTGGAAACGCATCTGACAGAAACTGACCTATACGAACTCTGCTGTACTTTTCAATGAGACACATTTTAATTAATCGAACTAGTTTCTTGAGAATACAAAATTCAATAAGAATATCATATAAAACTTCTCTCTTAACCGAGTCATATGCCTTTTTGAAATCTATGAATAACTGATGCACTGTACCCTTATACTCGCATTTTTTCTCCATTATCTGTCGAATACAAAATATCTGGTCAATAGTTGATCTATTACGCCTAAAACTACACTGATGATCCCCAATAATTTCATCTACATATGGAGTTAATCTTCTCAAAAGAATATTGGACAAAATTTTGTACGATACTGTTTGATTATAATCAATTTAATTATTTGTACTACTTTTTTGCTGTGATCACCTGTATTACTGCTTGGGAATAAAGAAGGACGACTGCTTTTTTAAATAAGTTTGTTCTAAATAATAGCTGTTTTGTGGCAAAGTTTATTACTTCTATTTCTGTTGAGAAATGTCTGTTATATCTTACAGCTTCAGTGCATAAGAATATCGAGTGAACTGAAACGAGAACCATATCTACATTTCTTCTTGCCACACATTACATTAACCACAAACAATAAGCAGCACAACCAATATTTAATTTTAACACAGTTACAAAAGAAAAAAAACGTCAACTGTAGTGATAACAATAAACAACAAAATACAATTCATTTGAACAGTGTCATAGTAGGTCTATATTATACTACTGATATAAATCAGTACTGGTACTCAATGAAAACTTAAAATTGCCAGCTGCAGTGTTAAAACAGTCCCCCTCGATTCTGTGTATGATAAACAAAGTCTTTTTGCATTTGTTTTCCTTTATCTAAAATGTTGTGTCGTCGAAAAGAAAATATTTTAAACAATATATGTGAGTATTTTTCTCAGCATTTTAAACCCTGGAGTAGGTTTATATGTTAAACTTTCTGTATATAATCGCCTAAAATGAAGATAATTTATTGTCTAATTAAATAATAAAAATATATGAAAAATGTCACATTTAGCTTTAAAGTGAGGTAAGCATCAAATTAAGATGTAACACACCGTACAAATGATGCAGGAAACTGTTTGATGTTACATTGTGGGTTTAATTGGCAAAGAATTATTTTTCATTAAATCGAAAAATAATAATGCATGATAAAAAATAAAACTGCACAATTATTTTCTTAGGTATAGAAAATCCACGATTTTTTTTAAACAATTATGGAACTGTTGTATTTCGTAAATGTTTGATTCCATGTTGAATGACTTGTGTGTGTATGTGTGTGTTTTTTTTTTGTGCATGTGTGTGTATGTACAAATTAAATACTATTTCCCTCAATAAACGTTAGAGAAAAAAAGATACCGAATTATACATAATATCACAATTATATTTTTATTTCAGATTGAAAAGTGCATGGCGAGAAGCTGCGGTAACATTCCCTTAGTTGCGGCACTTCATGTAAAGGGTAATCTTAATGGAGAAAGTCTGCATGACAGTGTCATTGCTGCCAATATATCTGATATGGGGCCAAGGCGAGCAGTATCAACTACTATTAAAGATATAATACGGCAACAGGTACGTAACAAAGGACATAACAGAATTCTCAAATTAAATTAACTTGAAAAAAAAATGTTTGTTAAAAATTAAAGCTCTAATTGCGAATCTGCTGTATGAAAGTCTGTCTCAATTGTACAATATAAACAAGAAACGTTTTTATAAACTTGGATGAAATCATTCTCTTACTAGATTGTATGTGCTGTAATAAACATTTATATATACTGGTATTTTACTACTCAAACTTATGAGATCTTTGGCACTAATTTTATTAGAAATGGGTCGATACCACAATTTTTATACTTTGATACTAGATATTACTCACTCACTCACTCACTCACTCACTCACTCACTCACTCACTCACTCACTCAGTTCATCCATCCATCTAGCCATTCATTTATTTAATTTTTTTTAGGCTGGTTGGTTTCCTTATTTAACATTTTTACTATCTCCTGTGTCATGGAATGCAGCATATGAAGTAGACGAAGCCAACAATGGTTATTCCCTCACAAATGGCAATTTTAGACAACAATCACAAATAGAATTTGCTACTGGTAAGTATACTAAATGATTATTTATCGACACAACATTGCCTATTACGTACAAGAAAATATAAAGTTTGTTTCTGCAGCAGTTTCCAACCGTCATGAGCATGTGCACATCGACTTTACCATTCGTGCAGCAATAACTTCAAACTCTGTTTACTTGCTGATTAAAGTCAGACATTTCCTGACTGTCAGAAAAATTTTCGGATGAAGTGCAAACCAATTTCAAATCACATTGACGCATGTGCATGAAGATAGTTGTGCTTTACTTTCATCCACTGGATTGAAACATACGTACTTTTTCATTAATATTTTGTTTCCATGTTTATCTATATTTGGTACTATTTAAAATATACTGTGACATTTAATTATATCTTCAATATACGAGATTAGTAAATTATTTTACAGTACATGAGTGTTCGTGCAGAAATTAATTTCAAACCGATCATCGCTGATCATGCGCAATAGTTGAGGTTGGAACAGTTTTCAAACAGTTGTCAAACCATCACAAACTCACTGCAGAAACAAACCTATAATATAGGAGAAACAATATTTAATAATACACTGAGAGAGAGACAGGGAGAGAGAGAGAGAGAGAGAGAGAGAGAGAGAGAGAGAGAGAAAAAAAAAGAGAACTAAGCATATCATATTTAAAAAAAAAACGAAAGATAATCACATCCTCAAACAGTTGTTGCTTCATCAGCCTTCAGTAAAAGATAATTGGGAATACCAAGGAAGAGATGGACTGATCAATTCTCTACGAATCTCCATTCTTCATTATGCTAGAACAAGCCATTGACCTTATTTCTTTAAAACTGGTACCTAATAAAAAATAAGTTCCTATAATAAAATAATGTTTGTTTAATGAATAAAATTTGAAATGATTTAGCAAATACTGTACAAAAAATAATTGTTAAGGTTAGAATTCAATCACCCAAAACTAATTATATTACTCATAGATTTTTTTGCAGTGGTTATTGTAATTGAAGAAATATACACACTTACTTAATAGTGATTCTTCAACAGTAGTATTATTGCTATTAATATTCCTTTATTTTTAAAAGGAGAGGCTGCTGCTTTTCATTGATATCCCCAAGTTACCTGACTATTAAGATAATGCATGGTGAATTACTTCATTATCAAGTGCCTAAGCATTGGAATACAACTATTAAAATAATATAGTTTGTCATAAGAACTTTACGTGCATTCAAGCCATGTTTTTGACTGTTTATTTGCAAATATAGTTCTCTGCTTGCTGTTGAGCTGTACCTACAATGTGCTATAGTGAATATCTGATAGGTACCGGTATATAATAATATGAAATATTCTGTTGAACAAAATACATTTTTCCTTTATTAAAAGTCACGATTTTATAAACACCACCTATCATCACCCGATATCTGCCGACATATGCAGTTATGAAGTAAATGACATATGTTAGGTAGTAAGCTGCTTATTGTCTTATTGCTATTTTAGTACATTGTCTTAATGTTAGGATTGTATTGTTTATGTTTATATTTTTTGTATCAGTAATGTATAAAGAAAAAATAATGAATATCATGTAGTGTACCGGTACTACATTGTCAGTGGAAGAATAAAAAATAAATGTGACATGTTGTGCGCAACTTGTGTCTGGAAATGATAAGTTGCGAAGTATCAAATTCCTAATGTGATCTTAAGTGTTAATACAAGGCAATCTATTTTCGTACACACAGAGAGATAATTCGTAATAAATATATACAATAAAAATACAAAATTAGTGAAGACTTATTGACTGTTCTCGTCTAACAGTCTTCATTTTAATTTCAATATCTCTGTTTCTTACCTTGGTATACACGTCTTTGTTTCTATTTGAGGTGAGGAACTGGTTGTGACTCATGTTGGACGAGGAATTGATGAAGTTGGAACACTTCAAGTGGACATTGAAGTTAATGGAGAAGTTCCACTGATGCAACCAGAGGCATCTGTCCATATAGAGCCTTATGAAGGTAATACTGTATATAATGATGCTCTGATGGCCCTGAACATTACTAACAGCTCTGTAGGTAACAGTCGATGTAAGAATTTAAGCAACATTAGGAGCGATAAAAATTAATATTTCTTATATTTATAATTTTTGGGTATCAAACAAAATTAACCATACATGCAGGCAACGATAGTTATGTATAGTGGTGAATAAAGAAGTCAATGTGCATCTATTTTCTTTGCATAATCAGTCAACTTTAGAAGCTAATATAAAAATTATAACTATGTACAAATTGGACTTGTATGATATAGATATTAAAATATCTACTTTTTTTTTACATAGAGGATTACGTCCAGACCAGCCCAAATTCTCTCTATGCTTCTTCTACCAGCACACTCAATGTCAATGGTAAAAAGTTACCTTATTCATGGAATAATACAGTATCCTATGATACCTTCCAGGGAACCATGCCGTAAGTAACCAAAATTCTATAGTTATTTCATACATACAAATTAGATTTCCATTTTAAACTGAAATATATTAAAAAGTGGAGCTACATGGCTAATTTTTAAGATCTTCACACGGAATGAAAGGATTAACATTATTAAAAAATTAAAGTGTGTTCGACAGTAATAAAATAAGTTTCTGAATTGTACTACATATTCTGTTTAAGTTGTAATATTACTAAGACTATTTCATTTTCATATGAATTCTCTAAGAAATCTCACGTGACATCTCTATTATTAATTATCGGTATATTAAATTTTGCTATGTCATTTTGTAGTAGTAGTAATGGTAGTGGTTGAGGTATTGTTGTTGTTGTTGTTGTTGTATGAAGAGGAAGCAAGTAAGCCCTAATGACACGTAAATCATTGTCATTCCATTGTATCTCCTCGCACTGGTCTTAAAAAGCCAGCCACCGGCATGGCTCAGTCAGTTAAGGTACTTGCCTACCAGTCTGAAGTTGCACTCGGGTGTGGGTTTCATCCCTGTTTGGGCTGATTACCTGGTTGGGTTTTTTCCGAGGTTTTTCCCAACTGTAAGGTGAATGCCAGGTAATCTATGGCGAATTCTCGTCCTCATCTCGCCAAATACCATCTCACTATCACCAATCTCATCGACACTAAATAACGTTGTAGTTGATACAGCGTCGTTAAATAACCAACTAAAAAAACTTAAAAAGCCAGGGGACAAGGTTCAGTCCAGTATTGACTAACAGACTTGTCAGGCTGCCCACTATGTTTTCTAGACCTTGGAACTTCAGAAACCAGCTACTCAAAATGTCGTATCTTTTATAAATAGAAACAAAAAGGTTTCATAGTTTATGCATGTTGTTTTCCTTTACATCCTCATAAAGTCACACTCTGCTGTTTGTCTTTTAAACAAATGAGATTTAAGACTTGTATGTCATATTAATAGTCTCACTGTCACCCTACAACTCATTAGCTCTGCTAGGCAATGGACATCTTATCAGGTTCATGAACTGTCGGCAGCCTTTGCAAGTTTCCCATCTTAAAAGGTGTTCCCATCTCAATTAAACCCTCAAATTGCGGCAAAGAGGACATCAGCTGTCTGACCTTCAGGAATTTTACTAATCCCATCCTTGGCCAAACTGTCTGCAATTCCTTGATACTCTTGTATCCACACCAAGATGACCTTATTGAATCTACATAAATTTAGCATTTTCATGCAATCCTGAACCAGTAGCAATCGCAAGACCTGCTCTGCTATAGCTGTCCTTTCATTTTGAAAGTTATGAATTTTATTTAAAATATACTCCGTGTTTTCTTCAATGTGATTATCTGACTGGGTCAAAATGGACTCTTCATTTTAAAATCATAATCACATAAGCAATTTAAATAGTTTAGTGTGTAGCTTTGTATTGTTATATTGCCAATTAAACTTCTTACAGGATATGCTAATTTGTCACTAACATAATCTTCAACAGATATCTTGTTGAGAAGTTATCTGCAAGAGACATTGATGTAGACTATAATCCTGATTTACAAGAAATGACTTACATGATGACGACAGTAATTGGGAAGAGGTTTGATAATGACAAATGTCCAGAAGGCTTCATACGTGATGAACAACACTTACACTGCAGAGGTAAGACTTAAAACAGGCCTTATTTTCTAAATTTAAACTCAAATTGTAGTTGTAAATAATCCTTCATATTTATAATTAATAGTTAAATTTTACAGTACAGTACATTTTATTACACGACATTAAGATAAGTTTAAATTTTTATTGGAATTACCTCATAATATAGTCTGACTAGTGTAATATGTAGCTAGTTGGCGATGTAGGCAATGAAGGGGGAAAGGAACTAGCCACCCTACCCCATTATCTCCTGGCCTAATCGCCTCATAAGTGGTGCCTTCTTGGTATCACTTGTGAGGTTCAAACCTGTCTTCGGATAGTTAACTAAACAACAACAAACAACATAGTTCATGTAGTTTAATATTATTTTATGGTTTAATATTATGTACTGTTACAGTGTACCCGTTTTATTACCTAACTACTAAGTAGTACTTTACTGGTCGGAACTGTGTTATGAGTGAGTTTCTCTTAGAGTAAAGACATTCCAAGTGGATTGCTATTGCTATCCCTAGCTATGTACGGGTCCAGAAAAAAATGGACCGAGTCTTGATGGGAGTCCACCTGTATGTAGGTAACAAGTTTCGCATGACTGTCCACTAGTAGCATATATACAGGCGCTCTTATATACTGCACATGTGCAATGCGTTGTATCTGAAACTTAGTAAAATTAGGCAGCCCATTTTTGTTTTCTGTACATGTCTCGGTGGAGGTGCACTGTTTCGATATTTGCCAGATTCAACAGCTTTCTTTTCGAGTGATTGCATCAGTGGTGATAATGATGAAATATTGGCAGCTTTCATAGTCTATCTGTCTTGAACAATACAGTGTACACTCTGCGAATTTACAGCAAAGAAAACCTGATTAATTTCATCACTTACATGAGGAACTGGAAGACCATTCTGATCGATTCCGTGACTATCTACAAATGACTCCAACTTTTGATTACATTCTTCACTGAGTTACATCAAAAGTGAAACAATGCAATTATAATAATTACTATACCAATCTAATTTTTGCTCAAGAGAAAATTTTTCTGGCTATGAAGTAAGTAAAATACACAGTAGAGCCCCATTTGTCCGAGCTAATTGGGATCAGGGCCTGTTCGGATTATCAAAATTTCGGTTTATGCGGAGGACAGGAATGCAAGTAGGAAAACCATGCCGTATCCCCTCATCATCCTTCACTGTTCATGCTTCGTCAAGATTACCTACGCTTCGTCAAAAGAAGCTGACAGATTATCATTATAGTACAGAAAACAAGAACTAATTCATTCACTAGTGATAAAATAAGTTGTAAGGGGATACTTTGCATGGTATATTTTGGGTTTCTAAATACTGTAACATTAAATTGATTGAGCTTCAGTTCAAATACTTTTTTTTCCACCAATTCTTCTTCTTCGTCTTCTTCTTCTTCTTCTTCTTCCTCTCTTTTTTTGCGTGTTCGGATTGTCCAGAATTTCTAATATCAAGGTTCTACCATAATAAATGTAGTTTTTTTTACAGCAATATTTATATTTTTGCGCTATTTTAAAGTATGTTGGTGGTGTTGGTGGCAGGTGTAGGAGTGGTGGCAACAGTCTGGTGGTATCTAATGCTCTGCATGTGATGATGAAGCATCAACAGTCGAGCATTCCAATATTTAGACACAATGTCATTTTCCGATAGAGAGCAGGGTAGGAATGAAAATGTTCTCCATCCATTATATCTTCAGAATCGCACATAGAGCAGGTTGGAGAACATGTGATTTTTAGCTTGTGGAGGTAGTGAGCAAGACCTTCTTCTTCTTCTTCTTCTTCTTCTTCTTCTTCTTCTTCTTCTTCTTCTTCTTCTTCTTCTTCTTCTTCTTCTTCTTCTTCTTCTTCTTCTTCTTCCCTACAAGTATTAGGCCAAATGGCCTGTTATGATCTCACAGTTGAATTTTCAATCCAGTGCTTCTTTGAACGACCAAGAGATCTCTTCCTGTTTGGACAATAGTGGAGATGACTTTTGGGATTCTATCTCTACGCATGCGATGCAGATGATTTATCCAGTTGGTAGTAATTATTCTAATCAAGGCTATCGCTGATCTTCTGGGAGCATTAGTGATGCATTCCAGACTCTCGATGAAGGACTTCCAACTTTTGTTTGCTGCAGCTTTTTCTATCCTATTTTCATTTAAGATTCTGGTCTTACTATGTAGTTGTTAATTGTGTAATATAAGATATTTTTCTTTACAGTCTGTAGAATACAGAATTTATATGTCAAATAAATGCAAGACCCCAAACTGTTTCGTATGACACAAACTTTTAAGAGACTGCGTCAGAATAAGTTATCATCATTATTAAATGAATTTAAATCATAATGTTTCTTTTTATATTTTAACTGATAATTAATAGCCTACATATTTAATAAAAAAATCCATGTTGGTAAAAATATTTAGATTATGGGGCTATTGTTAAAAATTTAAAGACACAAAATTCTTATCTTTGTAAACAGCCTCAAATTAAAAAAATCGTGGAAGTGTAAAAAAAAAAAAAAAAGGCTTAGACAGATACATGTTCTGGCACAGGAAACCCTAAATGATTTAACAACATTTCATGTAGAATGTTTTTAAATAAAGCTATGCATTTTATTTTTATTGGTAAAGTTATGTAGGCCTACTTATCTGGCGTACTATACAAGAATTGAGATTTGAAACATTGCAAAATTCATATATTTGCTACCACTATTCATGATCCACATCCACAATTGATCTCTCTGTAATATTATGTGTATCTTCTTTTTTGTGCTGTCTGAGGGACAGTAGAGAAAGTCTTGCTGTCTTTTCTCATACATTTTACAATATATTGTCTTCTCAATAGCCAAGTCACAACAAATTCTGGAAAGTGCTTTCATTCCCTCCTGCTTATTGTCTATACACGTAAAATACAATTAATAAATGTGGTATCTATTTCACATTAAAACTTTATTAGCAATTAGGAGAATACAGTAGGCCTATGTAAAATCAGATCGAATCATTTTAATTTATATTCCTTTCGATAAAGCCCAGGAAAGCAGAACTAATTTACCAAAATATAGAAAGTGTGAATATTATATAAAATGTTGTATTATATCAATACTTCTAATTTTTACAGACATCGATGAATGCCAAGAAAGAAGAACCAATAGATGCCATTACACTCAGATTTGTGAAAATCTCTTTGGATCCTATCGCTGTTTTTGTCATCCTGGCTATAAGTCCAAAGCAATAGGAAAACGCTGTCTGGGTATGTTTATAAAATATCCTTCTGTATAAAAATATGTTATAATATTAAAAAAAAAAATACACAGTCAAGTAACTTTACAGACATTTGTGCACTGGTATCTATGCTCAGTCATAATTTCTTACATTCCTTTTTGTTACAAATGAAGAAGCAATAATTCTACTTATGGAAAGGTTTTTAATGCTAAAATTTTATTAGAGGTAAGCACTGTAAAAATATCAAATTGAAATTGATTTTTAAAAATAAAAGAATACTAGTACATGAATCTTTAATTCAATTCTTAAGGTTTAATTTGCAATATTATTTACAGATGTGAATGAATGCATGGAAAATCCATCTGTTTGCTCTCACCAGTGTCGCAATGTCAAAGGGAGCTACAAATGTATTTGTCCTAGAGGATATGTATTACTAGAGGATGGAAAAACATGTTCAGGTAGGTAGTGTAAATTCCCGAAGTAACTCTGCTTTGCTAATGTGAATGAATCAGAAAATATAATACCAATAACGCAATCTAATTACGGTATTTAATTTTATTACTGCATTGCAGGTTTACAGTATTGGAATGATAGAACTGATCTCTACCCGAACCCCGGTAATGAGAGATCGCACTTCCCTCCTCAATCTTCACTTGGTCTACGCAGTCTTTCCCCTGGTCACAGACGTAACAGTGGATACGAGTACTTTGAAGATAATGATTACAAACCAAATCATCAAAGTCCACAGCATATATGGAGCAGAATTGAAAATGGCTGGGGATGTCCTCAAGGATTTGAGCCATCCAATGGTATTTGTCAAGGTATGTGTGATTATAGCATAAGGTGTCGTTTTTGGACTCAGTGTAGAGGCAATTACTCGACCACTGAATACAATAAGCGATGCTCATAACCGAGCAAATTTCACTTCTTTATATATAATAATTTTTCGTTATTAATATTTTTGGAACTGTAACAAACTGGAATGGCCACTAGCGTAGTTCCAGGCTAATGAAATTGACTCTGTTCCGAGGCTGCACCTGGGCGTGGTTTGAATCCCGTTTCAGCTGATTATTTGCTTTGGTTTTTACCAAGATTTTTCGAAAATGTAAGATGAATGTCAGGTAATCCTATGGTGAATCTTTGGACTCATCTCCTCAAGTACTATTTGCTATCATCAATTCCACTGGCATTCAGAGTCATTAACTAACCAATTGAAAAAGAAACTTTAACTAATATAATATATTTTTGTTAACAGATGTTAATGAATGCAAAATAGCTCCAAATCTATGCACCACTGATCAGACATGTCTGAACACTAAGGGAACCTACAGATGCTTAGAAACACCGTGTCCTTCTGGCTATGAGCGGGATATGGATACGAGGTAAGTCATATTCTAATTTATTATTTTCGGTATTAATATTTTTAGACTAGGCTGGTTGTTGGTTCGTTGGTTGGTCGATAAAGTGTAGACTACTATAAGTCAGAGTTCATTATTTCTGACGATCAGGCCACATGGGTCCAGGTCTAGGGTGGCAAATTCGTAGGCGTGGCAAAATTTTGGGGGGGGAAAAAAAAGCTTAAAATAAAATTTCCATACTTTCTTATTTCGCAGATGCCTGATTTAGATAGTAACATATGTTACATTGTTGTTTCATGCCACTATTTTTACAGTTTAACTGCTAAATGTCTCAAATTTACATTATTTAGTTTGTGGGAGATGCAAAATTTTTTCGAACCTATGGGCGTGGCACTCCTAAATATGCGGCTGCTGATGGTAGAATGACAGGGAAAAATAATGATTAGCAGAGTTTATTTTTGACTTAGGCGAGAAACAACTGGTATATTTTGTCTGAGATCCTCTGTTTCATGGACAGAGTTATTTAAAGAGTCGCAAATATGACATGGAAGCCCTTATCCTTGACTTCTTTTCTGAAGTGAGCTATGCTAAGGATTTTTATCACCCTTGGTCAGTATGGAACCATGATCTAATATCACGACTGTTCTTGAGAATAAAATCGTTAAAAGTATTTCCACTTACGATGTGAATAAAAAAAAATGCATGCTACTAAAAATGGTGAAATGAACTAATCATTGGTTCTAGTCATTGAAGCTAACTTCACAGCAGTTTCAAATTCACATATCGATATGTATTTTGTTTTTCAGGAATTGTGTTCAATTCTGTGACGAACCAGGTGTTAACTGCAAAGAAGGTGCTTTGTTAACGCAAACCATAAGTTATGTAGTGCTTACATTGGACAATAACGAAGTACAGCCTTACCAGGATTTAATGCAACTTACAGTATTTGGAGAAGATGGAAGACAGTTACCAAGAACAAGATATAGGATAGTAGAAAATGAAACAGGTTTGTATTAAATATATGCCATATAGGTCTACAGAATTTCTTACCATAAGTCATATATAATTTCAAAATGACAGAAAACAGGAATAAAGAAAAGAAAGAAGTTATTTATTTAATCGAAAGCTATATCAAGGAAAGAAAATAAAATTATATAGTAGGCCTATATGGGATCGATGTTATCCAGGCTAAAGGGCCGTGGTCTGCTGGAACTGTTGTTACCATAAGTTTCGTCTACTACTTCAGTAGATATCATCAGTGGTGAGGCACACAGAAGTGCAAATATCTCCTTGGAGTGCTCCAGTCATTCTCAGCACTTCAAGGAGATATTTGCACTCCTGTGTGCCTCACCACTGATAATGTCTACTGAAGTAGTAGACGAAACGTATGGTAACACAGTTCCAGCAGACCACGGCCCTTTAGCCCATATAACATCGATCCCAATGACGTTTCTGGCTGTGAAAGCCTACATTCTAAAATTATAAGCATATATTTCAATTCACATACAAATTTTAATACTGTACATTTTTGTTGCAGTTTTTAATTGTTACAGATAAGTCAATTATTAATACAGTATACTCCTGATTATTCGTGTGCAGATAATCTGTTTTTCTGAATTAACTGTGCATGTTTTTTGGCTCAATAATTAACTTTAAAAAAATAAAAACTTAGTCATACTTCCTTATCTGCTCATGAACATACATGATTCCTCAAAGGAAAGAGTGATAATTATGTGTTGTGGAAATGCTTCGTGGGATAACAAACTGAATCTGCTCCTAACTGGAAACATAATCCTTGCAAATATGCACAGTAAAGGCAGGATTTTTGGATTATCCATGCTTCTGAATTATTCATAAGCATTCTCCCGGTCACTAGACCAGATAATTGGGATTACACTGTGCCAGTACCATAAAATTTATTTTTATTCTGATACTTTTTTCCTTCCAAGCAATTATTGATCTACTGCAATGAAATCGCAGTTTTTTTCAACATTGTTTATATGTTACATGAATTGGTTTATATTTTAGGAAAACCGTTCCGTGTTCGAATTGAGAATGGCCAAGGAATCCTATACACGTTGAAATCTTTAAAATTAGGAAGATTGTACAGGTTTGTATGGTTTTTATGTAGAAATGTACTATTTTAAAATACTTCTTATAAAGTACATGTCTTGAATAACTTATCAGTAGTTTATTATCATTACTCACGAATATTTTTATTTGTTTATTTGCAGGATAGTTGTTCTTGCATTATCATATGATGAAGATGAACACAACATTCTCTATACAACTAAGTATGTTATATTTGTAAATTTACTTGATGATTCTTAACTCAGATACAAAAAATAAGAAAATATTGACACACATTCTGTACATACAATAAAAGATGTAACTTTCACATATCAATCAGTATAAATATTCAACATTATACATCATCTTCAATTCTATTCATTCAAATAATGTTACAATGTAACATATTGAAATGCTGTACTTACATTACGAAATATGCTTTCTTCACTGTGATGGACCACACATGTTTTACAGCCAGAATAATGAATGTTCATTTGAAACAAATCTGAAATTATACATACAAAATTAAATATACCGATAATACTAATATCCACTTTAATTGATTACACTAGAAAACAAAATAATACCCCCCTCTCCCCAAGAACTAAAATAGATGAATCTGGAAGTGTTTTAATCCTGAATTCAAATATTTCAGATTTTTTTTCCGTTAGACTAGGTTCTCAAGGGACAGGTGTTTATAAATTTAGAACATTTAATGTTTACATAATACTAAAGAACACAGAACACAAGCATTCTGCCTTATCTATAGAGTATGAAATGATTCTCTGCAACATTTCGCCTGTGAAGCATCTTTTTCTATGGTCCCATAATAATCAGCCAGTAACCTATACTGGGACTCCATTTGTCTTGGTACTTCTTTTCCCTCGTTGAAATCTCCTGGTGAAAGAGCCCTTCATGCTCATTAGTCATTACTGACTGCCCCAAGATTTTCTGGGAAGATGTCTTATTGCCAGACCAAGAAGTGAATTTTTAAGAACATGTGACATTCTATATCCTTATAGGATTTCAGATCACTCACTTTATAATGATAGTTTTCTGCATTTCTATTTTCCCAAAAAAATTCTGAGTAACATTTTAAAATGATTGCCAGGCTGCTTTTTCCACTTGATTTACTATATATGTTCCTCAAACTTGTCATAGCGCACTAGCATTCTTATTTGTAGACCCACAAATATCCCTTCTTTAATTTTTGCATCATTCATTTTGGAAATTTATGTTTCAAATGTGTGAATCCAGGGCTATTATTATCCATTGCTTTGACAGGAGTTTTCATAAGCCCAAATTGAGGCAAATACACTTTCAGTATTGACTATTAAAACATTTTTCTGTCCAGGAACGAGTGATTTATATTTGGACCATTCATTTCTATTATAATGGTTCTTTCTGCCCTACTATCGCAATCACACAAAAAATATGTCTTTGTGTAACCAAGTTAAAAGACAAGTAAGAGCGCAATAACCTTCAAATCACCACAGATATTCTATTTGTATTTTTCATAACGAAGTTTTTTCAATAGTAATTTTATATTTTCATATGTTTCTTTCATGTTAGCAACTTGGACTACAGGTACTGATGTGAATTTATTCTCATTAATGCGGAAGTACAGATTTCAAACTAACTTCATAGAAATCAATGAACAAACGCTATTCTGCCAGCTGATGTTCATGACCAAGAGTCCCATTAACAGAACAAACGTCTTTACAAAACACTAGACCATTTTCTTTAAAAAAATTGAGTTCTAAATTGAGAGTAACAGCTAAGAAAATAACATGTTTTTGTGTAGAATATTCCATCCTTTTATCCGGCAGCTTAGAAGTTGAATTTCAAACGAACAGCTGGCTTTAAATGTCGGGTCACTATACAATGAGTACGTTTCCTGTTCTATATGACTTCCATGAGAATCTGAGTTATGATTGCTTAATGTCATGGCTTTGGTATGGGTAATTCTTCATTGTGTGAAACTGACGTCATTGCAAATGGTATGTATGTTTTGCTCTGTAAGCAATCTCTTTAATGCTTGTTAAGCAGAAATAACAATCAGAGGAGTGATCGTTTGGTTCCTCCAAACCAGAAATCACAGGGCTAGCAAATGGCAAGTGACATAAACCATTCTGTGCAGTGAGAAATCCAACACACGATACACAACAGAAGTACGGGATCAGAACCTTCCAGGGTCCCCCACTTTACACCCAAAATGAAGTTCCTAATACTTATTTTTATTAGTGGAATAAAGTTACGTCACTGATACTAAAAACGTTAGTTCACCACACACATACACACACAGCACAAATTGACAAGATGTATTAAACACTTTCTTGGCATATTGGAAATCTACATTAGGATACTATAAAATCATAAAGAAACGTAGTTGTTACAGAAAAATTGTAGGTGAAGACATTCTAATTTAGGTACTTGAATTAAGCATAAAAATTAAATTAAAGACACCTATTAGTTCTCTTGAGACAAAAATCATATTGATCAGTGTTATAATTAATCAACAAGAATTTGTACATACCGTTATTTCATGTATTATTAAAAAAAATACTTAGTTCGTGGTTTCACCTGAAAGTTTGAAGAGTACGGTAACTTATTATTTTAAAGCCTTGTATTAATACCAACATGAAATGAAATAATAGATACAGTACTTCATTAATTGCATACCTGCTTGAAGTAAACCAGAACACTGTTACAGTAAAAATCTTAAACCAGAATACCATTCTAATAAGACAATTTATAAAAATAAATCAATAATAAATAAATAATGAATTATTTATTATAATATATTATGTTTTCCTTCCTTATCTCATTTATATGTTACTTTCCCTATTTTCCCTTCAACATTTAGGAATTAAAATGAAATGGAATACATTCAATGTGGGATATCATAAAATTACCACTTTGTCAGGAGGAAGTAGTACCATACCAAAAAGTACAATATGAATCGGAAATATTGGAAGAGGAAATATGTTGGGCAGTCAAACAGTTTGTCAAAACGGAAGACACCTGGCTCTGACAAAATTTGAATGATCTAATCGAAGAAGCGGGAGTTAATGTCACAAAAAAAATATATTAGAGCTGTGCAAAGTTATTTTTGAGGAGGAGGAGGTGGAGGAAGAGAAGTAGTGACCTATGGACTGGACAACAATTTATTCTCTTACTGCTGCAAAATAAATAACTAAATAAAGAGATAGAATATACTATAATCACATAACTAAAGCACTGATATCGCAAGTTAGCAAGATAATGTTCAAAATAGTTAATAAAAGTTTGGAAGTGTACATGGAAAGAAATATTCCAGATTTACAAGTGGGCTTTAGAAAGGGTATGGAAACAAAAGACCTCATACCAGATCATTGGTGGTCCATGACCAATTTTCTTGAGGGTTCAAATAATTTGGGAAAAATAACTTTTTTGCTTATTAAACTTGCCTTAAATGAACTGCACAACTGCAGTTTTGGAATGAGGAATGTATAAGTCATATGTAGGCCTATGGGTGTGATTTTTTTTTTGGACGTAACGAAATACGCGAAATGTTTGAAAACAAAGTTTCGCAAAAAAAAAAAAAAATCTCACAAAAGAAATCTAGAAAATGAATGACATTTAACCGCGAAATGTAATAATTTCAATGAAAAGCCTCAGTCGCGAAATTAGTACCGGTACTTGAAACATTTTTTTTCCCCAAGAAATACTTGCAAAAACAAACAGATAACCCTTTCGAATAAAATAAAAAATTGAACTTGGCTGTCTTCTGAAGCTTTGCATTAGCTGTAAACAACGACCCGACAACATCTTTGCAGAGAGAAGAGTTTGCATATTTGTTCTAATATACAGACTCTGAATCAGACGAGGATCATAACAGTTTCGCTTCGACATGTCTTCAGTCTCAAACATAGAGGATTTTCGACGTATAAAGATATTTCATCTGATCGACAAGTCAGTTTCTCATGTTCAAATGTTGAAACTATTCTCCCTTTATATTATTCAATAACAGAATAGTTAAGTGCTGTAAGCTGCTGTAAGATTTGATGTTTGGGATCAGATTGAACTCGCCCTGGTTTGTGGATTGGTCAGAGTACTTTTCATTACTGTTTTCCAAATATTTTTTTTATTTTAGTTAGTTATTTAATGACAC
Organism: Periplaneta americana; assembly: GCF_040183065.1. Classification (NCBI taxonomy): domain Eukaryota; kingdom Metazoa; phylum Arthropoda; class Insecta; order Blattodea; family Blattidae; genus Periplaneta; species Periplaneta americana. The sequence continues at coordinate 109,355,697 of NC_091128.1, forward strand.
TGTATCAACTACTAGATTATTTAGCGTCGATGAGATTGGTGATAGCGAAATTATATTTTGGCGAGATGAGGCCGAGGATTTGCCATAGATTACCTTGCATTCACATTACTGTTGGGGAAAATCTCTGAAAAAAACCCAACCAGGTAATCAGCCCAAGCGGGGATCGAACCCACGCCCGAACTCAACTTCAGACCATCAGACAAGCGCCTTAACTGACTGAGCCACACTGGTGGCTTTTTCTAAATATGTGTAACTGATGTTAAAGTTTATAAGTAGGCCTAATTTTGAAGAAAAAATTTGATTTATGTAATTTAATATTCATAATATTGAAAGTATCGGGAAATTTCTGACAATTAAAATTACTAACTAGATTTAGACATGTTGTACATAATATATTGTATGCTGTATCCTAACTCATATTTTCACGAAATATTCACCGAAATAGAGATAAAATAATCACCACAAAATCACATCCCCAGCTATAAAGGTGAAAAGAAGAGAGAGGATGGAGTGGAAAGAGACGGAAAGTGCAAGGTAGGTGTAGTGGTTGCCCTCCAGATGCTCAGTAGGAACATTCACCCCTGCCTCTGTCACTACAAGAACATTGTAGCGACTTCAATGTGTATAACAACCATATAACACGCCCTCACTCCCTCACTGAAACCATTCGCCGTGATTCTGACTTGGCAAGTAATTCGTGCAATAATATAAGCATAACTCATCCAAATTTTTGGTATACAGATTAACATTAAAAACATAATAAATATTCTTGGTTTTTACGAGTGAAAGAGAATAAGATTTTTTTTTAAAGAAAATTATAGAGGGTTCAGTGAACCATTGAACGTGTAGCACAAGCCACGCCTGTACCAAATATAAAGTAGATTTTTGAAGACACAAGAGCTGTTTAATAAAATGTACAAGTGTACTTCGTATTTTTTTTTATTCGAGAGCATCATTGTGTTAATCACACGTTCATTAAGATGATAGAAATACCGACTTGCCTAGTTGTGCTAATGAAGAACTTGTACTTACACTTATCAAGAGGAAGCAATACTTCTAACAGAAGGAGACAAATTGGTTTAAAATTGGAAAAGAAATTAAGCAATGATGCAGCTTGTGTTCTGTTTTTCTCAATTGCTACATTATTACGAGAGCAGCTGGGTTGGAAGAAGCAAATGTAGGGATCAGAATATGTGAATGATGAACAATCTGAGATAGGCAGATGATACTACACTCTTGGCAGACCCCTTAAAAAATTGGGATAGTCCGTAATGGAGAGAGAGCCATCAAGTTCTATGCGTAAATACGTCACTCATAAAATGCTATTGAGGTAAACAACTGCAGTGACAAACTATATTTTTTTCAGATACCCTGAAAACCCAGTATACCTTTGCTGTACTTGGACTACTGGGAGTAGCCCTCTTGTATGCATTGACAGTAAACATGTCAGTTGTTATAGTAACAACAGTACTCTATTGTTTGCTACCCATTACTTATGTGTCCACTCTCATTCATTCTGCATAGGCCTGTAGTGTACCTCGAAATTGTGAATTTTCTCTCCACTCACGAATTTTTCCAATTTAACTTGTCAACTGCTGATTATTGCTCAATTGAGATTGTAGCCTGGTTCGTTACGAATCGTTTGACACCACTGTGAACATTCTATCTCTTCATATTCTCTAGTTACATTGTCTTGGCTGCTGTGCAACCTGCAAATTCGTACCTCAACTTCTTCCTTTCCTGCGTATTGCTAGATGATGTCACCAGCTCCAACTCAGGGACACATTAGATACAGTGATCCTTCATCTGTTGATCGTCATTTACTTCATTGGAATTTGTTTAGAAATTATAGACGCAACAAAACTCGCCTGAAAATGTGTCAGTCGACTTTCTGGGATAGCACCTATCTGGACCAAACTTGTAGGCATATTCAAGCCAAAAAAAAAAAAAAAAAAAAGAAAGTATTTCTAGAATTAAAATTTAAATTAAATCTAAAAACTATGAAGATAACCATAAGAAAGGATATCATCAGAATAAACAAAGAGGCGCTCATGATAATGGTCAAGATTATCTATCTTTTCAGATATTACCAGTACAATTTTAAAAACTGATTATTACACAGCAGAAATTAAAAGAATAATATTAGGAAAATAGTACCGGTACCGGTATACAAAATAATGGAAAAAAATGGTCTTCCTAATTGTGATTTATGGTTACCGGTACGACAGCTGGAAGATGGATTTTAAATGTGAGTCGTATACACAGAACAAGGCATATGTCACTGTTGATAGTGATTTGTCTGTTGGACGGGAACATTATGCATGGCGCCTTCTTGGTGCTATTTGACAGGAGTAGGCTATGTGCTGGCACCTTTCTTATCTTCATCATAATGATTTCAGACACTATACTTACACATAAACTCACCCTAGTACACGACATAACTCTCCACAGATACACATCATGTACAGTGTGGCCTGCCGAAGTGGTGTAAAAGTATAAAAACGGATCACAGCCCTGCCATCTATCCGCAATATGCGGAACCTAAATTACTTAAAGTGAAGTAGGTAGCCATTGGATACATACATACATACATACATACATACATACATACATACATACATACATACATACATACATACATACATAACTTATACTCAAAGAGGGCAAGCCCTTGGCATACTGCGTCGTACTGCGCATACTCCCAGGCCACAGTGGTATAAAGAAGAAACTGTGCCCAGGCACTCCCTGATCAGCGTGCAAACATACGTGCGCGATCTTGTTAACGGGAATTTTCATTTTATCTCAAGAATTTTGACAGCCTTGGCGGGAATTGATTCGATTACATCTGGCAACGCCGGTCAATTGTCATTAAACAACGATGGCGAATAAGCCAGAAGAAGAGAATGGGAAATCAAATTGTTCGAACACAATTTCTGTCGTTGAATACGATGTTACACTTATCGTGGATGAATGTGCTACATCTCCCAAGAAAGCAGAAGTATTCTACGATAAAGAAATAGCGTTGAATAGGTTGTATTACCAATAAACAATACTAACCTATAATTTTGACATTTTGTTGATGGGAATAAATTAATTATCATAGGTCTATTCGAATATTTATCAAGTTATCGTCACACGCAGAATATCCTAAAAGTTATTTCTGCTTATAAATATATTAGTGGGATAATTGCTGAGGTTAATAAGTATAACGAGAGCCAAAAATTTCAGGGTCTATGTAAAATTCATGTTCCATTTTGTCAACTGTCGAAAAACAGATTGGAACCTCATGAGTGACACCAAATGAATATTAAAATGTTCCATTTTTGCACATAAAATAATTATTGGAACAGCTATAGTAATTCACGGTAATGTGTACTGTTGCTTCACAAATTTTGTCCACGATAAAATACGAATCATTACACCATTTGTATTGTATTTTTGCCCAAGGAAAATATTCGCCTTTTACGAACACATTCTTCTTTTATTCAATGATTTATAGTACTACCATGAATCATTGTAGCTTAGCCTACTAACTGGACAATTTATTTTCCAGTAAATTTGTATGTGTACTACCAAGTGGAAAGCGTAGAGAAAACAACAATAATTAACTCAACTGTTGTTTATTAGTTTATTATTTATTTAATTTGTATATATGGTTTTAATATGTTTATTTTAAGATTGTTTATGTATACATATTTAATGGTTATTCCAGTCACTAAAATTAATGTACCACATGAGATAGTTTGAATATGTGCCTGAAGATGCGAAATAGGCGAAAACGTACTATTGGATCTTCTAACCTCAATGAATTATTTATATTTATAAATATTTGTTGTTTTTTTTTAATATTGATAAGTCATTTCGACTGAACATATCAAATAAATATTCCTATATTATATTGAATAATTCTAGGTTACTCTTTGGAAACAACTGGGTGTCGGAGAGTAAAACTAGGCTATGCGCTTAGTACTCTGTACGACTTGTAGTATGCAATTATTAAAGAAAAAGTGATGCCTCCTTTGGTCCAATTCTTTTGTAGAATTAGGTCTACCTAATAACTACTGCTTTTTTGCATGCAAAACAATTCTAGCACGAGTAGTACAAAGAAATACTTAGCTGTTCGGGAGGAATTTTGAATTAAATGTCATATTTCGTGAACTTTTATCATTAGTGTATAAATACAATGTTTTTAAATATGAATTTGGTAATTTACGATTTCTTGGCTGCGTGATGAAACATAATTGTTATGCATATCAAATTTTACTTTTTTATCTGTCTGGGAGAACTGAGGTTTCATTTTGAAGTTTTCCTCTCTCTACTTTCACTTCCATTAGTATAGATTACGTAGTTTTATCCATCCATGGTTATCAGGTACAATGTCTTAAAACCTGACCGACAAGCATTAGGAATAGGATTCTTTTACGTGTCGTAAATCTATGGTACAGGACCTACAGCTTTACTTCCCTTCCACAGGAAGTTATGCTAAGAATTTTATCACTGCTACTGTTATGTTTACGGCCTTAAATTTATATTGTGTTACTTTGGATTTTAAGAATGTTAAGTTATACTTATGAATATGATTGTTGATCTTTAACCATTTTAAAGAAAGAACATTAGATTTTATAGCAGTTAAAAAAATAATGTATTTTACTTAAGATTCCCTAGTTAATAAAACTGTTTTTCATTGAAATAAAATAATGACTTTTTTTTAGTTATCTTTGGTAGCTAATATAGGTATTAGTTGTGTGTGTATTATAATTTTATATGTAAAACTCTGTAAATTATGAATTTCTTAATTTTTATTATAGAATATTTAAATGTTAAAGAATTTTAAATTAATAGTCAGCTCAATTTAAATTAAACTTCGGAATATGTATGATAAGAACTTTCTTGTGTTAAATATTATTAACGTACCTTGTTAACATGTTTCGACCTATTTTCGATCATCTTCGGAACTGGTCGTTGTTGGTCTTGGCGCCTCTTGTTTCCTATGTGGGTGCGTTCGTAGTGTAGAATCAAAGACTGTATGTGTTTTGAAATTGAGTTGTGTGTTGAGAATATCGTTGGGGTGTGTTAAATTAAACCTTTCAAGTCCCAGATTTTGTGTTAACTACGTAGTATTACTACATTTGAATTATTTTGTCTGTAGCATGAATTACGTGAACAGTTTTAATTACATTTAATACTGCAGGAATGTTAAAGATAACATTCGTAATAAACAAAAAAAAAAAAAAAATCGTTTTATGTCAAGATGCAGTCTGGAAAGAAGACATAGTTAGCATTATCTTCTACTTGCTTGGTGTCATACTGGCATTCTCCTAAAGTTAGAAATGAATATATATATTTTTATTAATTGTAGCTTTTAGTTTTATGTAATTTACCTTCCATGAGGAAGATTGTGTCCATATTCATCCATAACACCAATTTTCATCTTTCTAATAATCTCTTTATTAATATTTCCTATAGGGCTTTAATCACCACAGCACTTGCAGCATATGTGAAGAGTGGAAAATCATGTTTTGATCCCGTACGTTGCTTGGATGGCATAGGTGCCTCGGGTGTTGCAGGACTTCTCTGGAAGAAACATGTGCGTGATAACATGGCTGTAACAATCAATGATTCACGGGAAAAAGCTTATGAAAGAATTAAAGAGAATACACAACTAAATAATTTGGATGTCCAAGTCCTGAATAGAGATGCGTGTGCTTTGCTTCATGAACATGCTTATAATTTTATGTGAGTTCTTATTTTAAATTAATAATTTTACAGTATTATAGCATATTTGAAGAATTAAGTTAAATAACTATTAGATTTTTCTAAGTTCAAACTCTAAACAATTATACTGGAAGTCCAAGACGAACATATACACAACATGTATATTTCCGTCATTTTTTGTTATAAAATATATTTATTATTCTATTATTGAATAATTGCATATGTGTATTTATAATATTTCAAAATTATCAACTATTGCCAGGCTGTAATTTTACAGAATCATTGCATGTATAAAATAGTTGTTGTTTTCTAATGCCAGGCATTTGACAAAGTCATTTGATCTCTTGCACTCCAATATTTTTCAAAGATATTATCATGGTCAACCACTGAAGCACAGATTTTGAGGTGTTCAGAATCAATTTCTTGGTTTGAGTTGCTAAATGGGCAGTTTGGGGACTGGTATATTCCAATTCTATGCAGGTGTTTGGCCAAACAGTCATGGCCTGTTGCCAATCTTAATGCAGCTACAGACGATTTTCATGGTAAATCGGGAATTAACTGTAGATTATGATGCAGAGAGTTCCATTTTTTTCCCTTGAGATTATGTTATCAAATTTTGTTTGTTGAAGTCTAAGTATGTAGATTTAATAAATCTTTTCACAGAGTAATACGTAGATTTAGTAACAGGTCTGTAAGTAGCAGTGCTGCCCTCTATGCTAAAGCATCCACATTCTCGATTCCCAGGATTCCACAATGGGATGGTATCCATTGGAATAAAATTCTTTTATTGTGTGCTATTAATTGAGAGAGCATTTTAGTTATTTCTGCTGTTTGAGAAGATTTCGTAGCTTCACATCAAAGTTATAAAATAAATTATATATTAAAATAAACAAATATAAATATTAATAAACATAAATATAAATAAACAATAAATAAACAAATATAAATACATAAATACACCATTGCTTGTTGTTTGTTTAACCCCAGTAAAGGTCTTGAAAAATTGAGTTGTAACCAGTACTTCTAATCTGTAATCTATCTTTTTTTCTTCTTCTTTGGTAGGCTATAAAAGTTTCGCTTTCACATAACACACAACACATTGTCTTCATTTTATGAAATTTTAGCTTCAGTTCATTATGGCATTTAAAAGCATCATTGTATAATCTAACTTCAGTCAATTGTAGTATATTAATATTGTTTTCTTTTTCCACAGCTCTCTAGATTGCCATAGAGGTGCTGCATTTTATCTGGATTCGGCATTTCGAAATCTTCCTAAAGGTGGAATACTGGCAATTACTACTACAGATGATGCTGCTCTTCACGCAATAACTCCTGAAATTGCACTGAGAAACTATGGTGGTTTTATTATGAGGACATTTTATTCAAAAGAACTTGCAGTTCGGTTGTTTTTGGCAGCAGTAGCTAGGTGGGTAAAAAAAATTGCATTATGTAACCGGACTTGAATTTTATGAAGGTGGATGAATGGCAAGAGATATTAAATTGAGTAGTCAGTGAAGTGAAATGTGCTGCTTATTGAGGGTGATATAATATTTATGAAAATCTTACTTTCATTTACAAAGTGTTTTTAATTTCATCATCAGGGCTGCTGCTCGATATAACAAGGGCCTGCACGTGCTGTGTTCTGTGGCATTTAAGTCATCTTTCACAGTTATAGTGACTGTTAAACGTGGACCAACACATGCCAACAAGAGTATAAGAAATATAAGAAAATTGATCCATTGCAGCATGTGTGAAGACAGAACATTTTATCCCCTTACCAACTATCCTATAGGTGAGTGTAATTATATACAGAATGAGTCAAAAGTCAGGAACCGTAGTGTTACACTTGAGTTTGTATTGTCTATATGATATGCTCAATATGGTGACACTCTTCAGCAAGGCACATGTTCAGATGATGCTCCCAGTATTTTAGGACACTGAGGATTGTGGCAGTCATTATTTGCTTGGCACATTCTATTATTCTTCCTTGCTCATGATATAGGTCGCTAATTAAGAATTATGAAATATTATATTGCTCATTAGGTCTGATTTGCATGTCAAGGAAACATATGAAGAGTTCGCGGGAAAAACGATGAATATCCCATTTCTGTTAAGGATTAGATAATGATCTAATTGAGTCTATAACTGCAAGATGTATTGCTGTTTCTATAGAAAATAAAGGAAAGGATTACTGTATTCCTGGTGATAATTCTCCTTTTTACCATATTTCATAAGAACAACATTAAATTTCGCAGTGATCCATTGAATTAGATAATGACATCAACCTTAAGAAAACTGTGACATTCATAGTTTTTCCCGCGAACTCTTCATATTTAATTGCTTATCATTTTTTGTTTAACAAGCACAGTGTTTTTTTTTATGATTTGATTAAAGAACGTGTTCTATTGTGCATTTTGGAGATGTTTGCTACATTAGCAGTGAACTTGAATTTTAATTGTATTATTTCATCATCAAATTAACCTGTATGTTGTATTTTTAAAAACTCAAGAACAAAATATGTGCTTGATATTAGTGAAGCTGTGTTCAATAGTAAGGACTTAAGTGAGAAAAATCATGAACACAGATGAATTCCTGACAAGAAAGGAGCATTCTTTATTTATAGAGTGATTTACATTTAACAGTATTATATTTATTTTACATGATAACCACAAGAAAGAAGTGAACAGTGCAGCAGAATGTTTATTCTTACACTTCCTACCTGGAATCTGCAAGCATGTGGCTAACGAGAAAGACAGGCTATGGCACGACGTCACATTCATAGCCATAACATGGCCAACATTGAACAAGTTTATATATAAATGCACATTTAACATGAGTTTAATACAACAATTCCTTTGTTTGTTTAGAACTTTGAACATGTATTTATATTAGACGATTGCCAAGATGGCCATGACTAGACCATGATAAATCACGTGACTCCGTGATTCATGCCAAAGCCTGTCTTTCTCGATAGCCACGTGCAAGCATGAGTGACGTCATGCAGTAGGTAGAAGTAGTACTATAGTATATGCTCGCGCATGCGCACTCTTTGTTTTACAGACGAAGCTAATGGCCACTATGCTTTCAGATTACAGGTGACTAGTGTACATATATAACTAACTTTATAATGTATTGTTACTCATTGTCTTGCTTTAGAGTCGCCATCATCTCTGCTTGGATGTGGTTGTTCAAGACGCCTACCAGGCAAAGTCACTCTAGAATTAGGACCTGTGTGGTGTGGGAGCATCTTCAACGAAGAATTCCTTGCTGCAATGCGCCATCATAGTGTTAAGTTTCCCTGGAAAGTGAAAGCAGACGTTTTGTTAAAGCAACTGATTGCTGAAGCAAGGTAAGTTTTGTAATTACACTGGGTAACTGTGTATGTATATGTATTAACCTCGGAACAAAATTAACTACTTCCAAAAGAATACATTTAAAATTACCTGTCAAGTCTCATTTAAAAGATTTTTGAAAGAATAGTGCACATAATAAACCGATACTGTCTAACATCTTGTAATCATAACAGCAGTATCATAATCAAGATGTTATTTAAAAAAAAAAAAAAAAGTTCTAAATTGTATTCTATGCATACTAATGATATACAAGATACATGAAACTTATTTCCAAAGTTTTTAAGAATGTTCGATCAAGTATTTTCTATTGTATTCGAGATTGCCATTATTTTAGGATTCCATTGACTTCGATAAAGTTTTTCCATTGTGAAAATGCTTCCATTATTCGTCCAAGTGTGCATTTTGGGAGAATACATATGTTATCTCAGTTTTTGAAACACAGTACCAGAGATGTTTGAAGTGATTAATACCGTAATTTTCATTTTTTCCATTCCCAAAAACCCTACCATCAAAGCCTTGAAAGATTACCAAACTATCAGTTGAGCACTTGTTAACTTGGATGAAAATAATATACCATTTAGAGAGAATTTTCGGGATATACTGTGCTAATGGAATATGTTGTACATCGCCTCCCCCCCCCCCTTCTTTTGCAGAGTGTTAGGAGAACCAGTATAGCTTAGGGTTCAAAAGCTGGTCTTTTGATTTGAGGCTAATTTACCTTTTTGAGCTTTTTTCTAGATTTTCCCCAACCTGAAGGCAAGTCCTGTCTCATCTAATCTCACTGCCACTGATACTAGATAACCTCACAGTTGATACAGCATTGTTAAATAATCTATTTTTCATGGGATAAATTCTTCTCTCTTTTCTTACTCTAAGTTGTAATATTTATTTATCACAACTATCCCACAAATGCAGAAAGCAACAGTATTTGGTGAACCGTTACTGTATTGTAACAGTAGCCAAATCACCATACAATCATTACATATGTCCCCAAAAATGTTAATTTTATTACATTAAGGATGCTATGTATTGTGGCTGTGGACAAAATTGCTTTCAATCTTAATTTTGTTGAGTCATTTAATAATTACTGTGATTGTTACAGATTCTTAATTTTATTTGAAGCTATTAATATCGTTAAGAAAGTGCATAGGTAAATTTCGTACTATTTAAAAAAGTTAAAATGTCTTAAACTTAAGTAATATTGTATTAAATTTAATAATATTACATAATTAAGAATCCAATTTTATTTCTTTATGAGAACGTAGTTGCAATTGTAATTTTATTATATCACAATATTGAGAACTGAATAGAGGAAGCTTGTGAATAAAGCCAACAACTCTCTTGACGTTTGAAGTGCCACAGAAGTAAGAAAGAAATTAATGAAACATTTTAAACTAATCTATGCATGAAAGTAAAGCAGAATCATATGTTGCATTCCCAAAAGTAAAAATCTTGCTTCTCAGTGCTACATCTCGGTATTTGTTCCATGTTATAATTTTTTTCGAAGCATATTGTTGTTTTCATTGCCTTTTGATTATCACTTTAATCATTTGAAGTTGGGGGGGGGGGGTGTCTTGAATTATAAGTCACCATTAAATGCTGTGCAAGTACCTGCATGGATAGTATAGAAATTGCTCTGTTGGAGAATGTTTTGAAGTCCTCACTGACAGCATTTAAGACCTTAAGTGCATAAAGTGGCAGCTAATATTGATTCATATGTATTGAAATGTGATTAGATCTTGACATCAACAAACTCCAGTCATTATGCACATGATATTAGAACCGTTTATGAAATTATCGTAAAAAATCGACGTAGATAACTCGGTCTGATCAATATTGTAAATAAACTCTTAAATAACAAACATGGAAGTATTTCGTTTTGTTACTTATGCCCACTCTTAACTGTATATCTCTTTTCTCCTGTCCCTTCTCTCGCTCGTACACACTCATTCTCTCCCTCTCCCATCCTTTCCCCCTCTCTTTTCATCTCCCTCCCTTCCATACTAATAAGAGCAGATTCGCTTTTACAGCAGATTCAGCTGATATGGTAATGATCA